>NC_137471.1:102379406-102979406 GCF_964235325.1 Thermobia domestica
AGAGAGCCGAAATAAAATTTTCACAATATAATGAAAAAGATATTGTTGATACAAAATTAATCTGTATCTGAAGATCCCAGTTGCATGTCAACCACATCACTGGCGTTAGAATCATTAGAAGCAGTTTTCTGATTCACACTTTTTTTTTTTTTTTTTTTTTACCATTTGTTTGGGTTTCTAATTTTTCACAGCTTGCATTTTTTAATAATGATTCTTCATTCTTTAAACTAAACCAACATTTCTTTCTTATGCATTTCGCAACGAGCTCTTATGGTCGTTTTCTTATCTGATGGAGTTTGAGTTACTTGAATAAATTTGCTCCAAATAATGTCCTTTTTTCTTCCCGTAAAACTCATGTTAAACGATTCCAAGTTTACAGAAATTGAGAACCAAAATGCACTGTATCAACAAGTGCCTTCGATATTTTAATTTCAGAACCGCAATTTAGCAAATAACCTGTTTGTTTTCTGAATACAACACAAAAATTTGTTTTCATGATAATTATTTTATTTATATTTAGTACCAGTTCTACAAGTAGTCCAACCTTCGAATACGACACTTTCTCGCAAGTTTACTGAGAAGCATTTAAACAATACAATATATGTTAAAAATAAGGTGAAAAAAAGAGCCAAAATAAATTACAGATCACCACATTGACCTGCTGTCGTCACGAGAAATCAAAATATTCACATGGGAAGAAAATAGTCTTCTGAATAGGGAGCACTTTTTGACAATTTTCTTTCACTGGCAGATTTTTTTTTTTTTTTTACAAAAATGAAACAAAATAAAAATAGGCCCATGTTTAATACAAGTCTTAAAAAATACATGTGTTTAAAACAGGGTAGATTGATTTAAATCAGTCTGATTTAAATCGAGATTTAAATCACTTGCTTTTTAATCGTTGATTTAAATCAAATTCCGAAATAAATTAATTTAAAGTGAAAATAAGTAACGAGTGTTTCATGTAGAGGATGATTAGGGAAAATCCCGTTTTGAACGGGTAACGGAGGAATTCTGCTTTCTTATCTTCGTAGGATAAGGTTTTTAAATCGTTAACTATTCCAACGAGAAAATCACCATGGACATTTAAGACGAAAATTCTTTTGTGTGTACGTCTGTTTGTTTGTTCCCAGATAATAGAGGCGTATTTATAAAGGGGTCCGATTCCCTCTCCAAAACATAAATCTATTTTAGATTTTATAACTTTAAGTGAAATTTGCATATTTTATATGTATTTCGTGCCGCAAGCTAGTTCCAATTTTTTTTTTTTTTTTTTTTTTTTTTTTTTTTTTTTTTTTTTTTTTTAGGTATGCCTCTGCCAAATATGAGTAACTTTTGTGAAAAAGTATCATGTTTTCGGAGGTTTTTTTAAAAATTAATGGTTAGTTTTTTTTTCTAAAAATGCCTGATTTTTATTTGAGGGGAGCTTGAAGTTTATGAGTAAAGACATAACTAAAATTTCGTTTGTTTTAGAAATTCCGTAATTTCGGTGAACAGGCTTCAGTCCGAAAGACAACCGCACTCTGACCCCTTTCGCAAATCCGTCATTGCTGGTAATTAGTAATAACAACAATTTAAAACATAAGAAATGAAATCAGCCAGGAATCACAGTACACGCACTATCTCTACATTCATAGATGGAATTAAAAACTTTTGTCGGAATGATAGAATGCGGGACTGGATCCCAGATTTCCCAATGGAAGCGGAAAAGCTAACCACTCACTCATGTTTGTTGTGCTTGACTTAAATGTATTTCGTAGTTTTTCTTCTCTTTTTTCTTTTTTTTTTTTTAAGGGAAATTTCCGTAATGACATGTTGAATTCTTGATAAAAATTCAGAAACCTTCAGGACTGGGTAAACCGTAATGGTGGTTATATATTCCAAAGCCTTGGAAACCGAACGCTCAGATGAACAGTATTACGTATGAGATCCATGAACAGAAAATTCAGTACTTTACTGACTCTAAACAAGCTTAAGGAATAGTCAGTGCATTACAGAATTTGAGACTTTACCGATTTTGCAGGTCCGAAGCACCTGATAGGTGATAACAGATAATTACGTATGTACTAAATAAATAGAAAATCAATTTTCAACATTTCTGTTCCATTTCAAAGAAGTTTCTGTAGGGGTAGCAAAGGCGGAAGCAAGAGGTGCATTAACAAATTAGGTGATTTTTGAGCTTCCCATACAAAGATTGCATTTTTTTTCAATCTTTTAAAGTACGGTAATACGTTGAATTGTAATAAGACAATGATTATTTTACATTGTTACTCTAGTACGAATGTTTATGAAAGTCTCGGAAGTCAGACATATTAAACTTATAGGCTATAACAGATTGACGAGGGCATGATATTTATTTATTTAACAATCACCAGATGCAGCTCAGAGGCTATTTTATACTGGATATCTAACAACAACATGGAAAGGATTTGGGAAGGTATCGGCCAGGGTCTGTTTTAATAGGTACCATCCCGGCATGTGCCTGGTAGGACTGGGGGAAACACTGGAAAACCCGTCAGGATGGTCGGCAGCGGGAATCGAACCCATGACCTCCCGAATGCGAAGCCAACGTTGTGCCACTTGAGCCACTCGATATACGTAATGAACAAAGAGAAAACATGTTATTTTTGAGAAAACTACGGCGTCGAATTGTTTCGTGCGTTTGTTCAGTAAATATATTATCTTCCCGATGTGTTATTTGTTTGAACTCACATACATAGTACAATAAAATCTGTATGTCATGTAACAGTTTTTCCTTCTTTTTGTATTTTTAATTCACAATAAAAAATATTGCTTATAATGTATATGAAAGTTAAAACTTAACTGCAACTTATTATATACATGGATTAATTTTTGGGATTCATAATAAAAATTAAAATTGTTTGAAGTATGTTTTCGAAATTCGTGTTTATTTTCGAGGTTTTGTATTATTATCTGCATCCACTACTACTTAAATGAGTTTTTGTATTGTAGAAAGCGAAACAAAACCTGCTTTATCAATTTAAAGCAGAATTTGAAAAAAAATTCCTAAGCAAAAAAAGAAGCAGAAAAGAAAACGAGTTTCCCCCCCTCTCCCCCCAAAAAAGACGTTTTTTTTCGAACCCTTGCATTTCTATTTGGGATTGAAATAAGTTAACGACTGGCAATCAATTCAAAAATTCAAGCCCAATGCTTTTACTTAAATTGCATAATTAACATTTAATATTAATTCCTAATGTTGTATCTTCAGTTCGTGATTTGTATTACGCGAGAAGAAAGATTTGATTTAAATAATAAAAAAATCGATTAAATAAAAAAAAATCAACAAAAATGATTTTTTTTAATCATGATTTTTTTCCCACCCTGGTTTAAAACAAAATGTTTAAAACGTATACAAAATTTGTTTTAAACAAAATCACTGTTTAAAACAAGTTTTAATAATTTGTTTTAAACATTTTGTTTTGAACATTTTGTTTTAAACAAAACAACCCTCATTTGTTTTAAACATTTTGTTTTAAACAAAACAACCTTGCTACCTACTACAAAGAAGAAAAAATACTGCATTAGTTCGTATTCCAACTGCAATGAAAAGACAATGAGTATTGTCTAAATAAAGCTATTTTCGTCACAATAATTAAAATCATACACACATTTAGTTTTCTTTTAATATATAACCTGATTTAAAACTGAATCCAGCTTGTTATATACCATTTTAAAGTTTATTAAATTCTGCTTCTTTTATGTCTTATTAAAATTCTGAATTATTAGCCATTTTCGAGAAAATTACGAAAATAGAATAAAATTTTATCTTCAATTCTATTCTTTCCGATTTTCCGGGAAAACGGCGCAGATTTCGCGAAAAGTACAAGTGTACAAAATCGTAGAGTATGATTTTCTTTGCAAGGAAAAAAAAAAAGAAAAAAAATGTGTCCCTAAATGGCCGAGTTATAAGCGTTTAAAGGTCATGATCCCCCATCTTAAATCCAATGTGGCGACTAAACGACTTTGAACCATATCACGTGACCAAAAGAAATTTACTCTCTTTTAAGTGAGTAGTGAACCCAGCAGTCAAAATGAGGGGACATAGGCTAGCGCCTAGACTACGGGCCTATGTAACTTATCATTTGAAAAAAACGCTATAGAATTCTGTGCTTGGGACCGAGGTATAATTATCAGTGATGAGCTGCGAACCTGCGAGTTCAAGTGACTGCATCATGGAAAATCTCGCCAAATGAATGGTGTGGTTTGTGATCCGGTTTCTCAGCGCAAGAGAACACTATACCAAACACTGTCTTGTGTGGGACGTGCCATTCAAAACCACCGAAAGGAATGTTATAGTCTGGAATTCTTATGATTCTTGACAAGTACTGTTGAGACAATTCAAAACTTCCAATGGAACTTTTAATCTTTCTCATACAGTCCTGACTTGGTCCCTAATAATTAGTTTTTTCCTTCTTCGAACTTTCAATGACAATGAAGTTCTCAATATATCAGTTCTCAACTGACAAATCTCTGGCAGCAGATTCCTACAGAGAGTCTACGAAAGCTTGTGGCACTCTACAATAATGCTTGAAAATTCATTGTTACTATATACAAAAGTAGCCAAGATATGTACTTGTATAAAATCAACAATATCATCTTTTTCTATATTCTTCTTTGCAGTAACCAAACGGCTATTTTTCTACATGTGCCTTGTATGTCCTTAGTTTCTCATCGCAGATTGAAAAAAAAACTGTCTTAATAAAATGAGTGACTACACTGTCTTATCTCTTCAGAATTTATTAAATGTTCTTTGTATCATTGTCTTTACAAAGCGTACGTTTCAGCATTTGTCTCTTGTGACCAATGTTGCCTGACTTGTTCGACTGAATTTTCATAATATTTATTAACAGACAAGAAATCTGACAGCTATTTTGTTTATGAGGGCAGCTATTATCGAGATCCCTAAGGGTTTGGAATTATATTTCCTTGCTCATTATTTTTCATGTAACTTGCGTTTATGAGGCAAAACAAAAAATCCTGCGATATTAGTCGTCACTGTTCTAATCATACAGAAAAAAATCGCGTACATTATCCTGTAAAAGAATAACATAATTCTTTTTTTTTTTTTTTTTTGTCATTACAGAGGTGAAAATTTTTGCAGATTTCCAAGAACCAGAGAGTAATATCTCATTGATGCAACTTGAGATGCTACAGCATCGGATGGATGTTGATCCAAGTGGTGTATGTAGTGTTGAAGAAGATAGTAATTATGATAATAGCAACAGAGGCGGAATACCTTCTCATGACATGGGATTCAAATGTCCGCAATGTAGAAGAGCTTACAGGTGGAAACACAACTTAAAACGTCATATGGAATATGAATGTGGCCAGATAGGTCGATTTCAGTGTCCTTTCTGTCCATCGCGTAGCAAACATAAAGCGAATCTTCAACGACACATCCAAAGCACACACAAAGATATGATAGCAAATTTGACAGTAGACTTCCCAATACCAGTTCAGCAACATCAAAACAATCCACAACTTTAATGGCTCTTTTTAAAAGGACAACTAGAATATATCAATAAGAGTACAGCAAAGTACCTGATTTCAATAATTCTGAAAATGATATTGTCGTTTCAATAATTCTGAAAATGATATTGTCGATTTTTTATTTCTTATGCATAATGCATTATGGCAAATATAAATATGGAAATGTATGTATCCATATCAACGAACAAATACTGATTTAGAAAGAAAGATTTAAAATAAATAAATGGCTTTACTGTTTCTTTTATATTTAAGTAATGATTGATGTATGATTGTTGCTATTAGATTTAATGACAAATAAACTAACTTCATAATCTGATGATTGTGTTACTTTAATTCTCACTCTTTAGTCAGTTACGCAATATACAGAGAGCACACAAGAAATCAGTAATTTGATACTTGTATGAGTGTTATGTGAATGAAAATAAAAAAGGAAACAGTTAAAATTTAATACAAATTATGTTAGAAAAGCTCATTTCTATGAAGAAATTTGTCACAGTCACAATATAAGTACGTATTAAATATATCGCGCAAAATCATACAAGGTGCCGGTTTCAACTCAAATTAACAATTTTTAAAAAATACACTTGTTGGTTGTTCCAACAATAACATGTGAGTATACACTTGTTGGTTATTCCAACAATAACATGTGAGTGAACAGTTTAAAGTCGTCTGTATTAAACTTCTCAAACTTGATAAGCCTTTGTCATAATTATTCCAGCTCTCTTTAGATTTGTAGCGTGCGATTGACACTTCGGAAATATTGTATCATGAAACTGCAGAATGTCAAATGCCACGTTGAAAATATAGGAACTTCTTGCATGTCTTTTTTTACCTCCTACTATATGGCACGAGCTCAACTCTGATCGTCTTGATTTTAATAAGGTTCCTTTCTTAAGAGCTGTTTGGCGTTGGAGCATTTTATGTGTGTGCTTCTAGTGTTGGAGTTTGAGATTTTTACCACGTATTCTATCTAACATTGCACTGTCTTCAGAGTTCCACTTGAAAATTTGATTAACCCATTTACCATATTTAAGTGCCACCACTGCTGCTCACTAATAACTTAAACCCCAAGAAGGGGTACCAGAGCACAGTTACATAAAAAGAGGTAGCTATATATAAAATACATTATGAGATTTCTGTTGTCAAATTTAACATACATAACACTGAATATATGGGCTTTCCAATATTGCTGGATGTGGTATATCTCAAAACATTCAGGTAAATGAATTTAAGAAAAATAGAATTGCCAACTTCACTCTTTCCTTGGCCTCTACCAAAGCATACCTCTTTGCTTGTTTGTTCAATAAAATTTAGCGTTCCTTTTCAGCATCGAGGCTATATGAGACGTGGATATCCTGTTTAAGGTTAAATCCGAACTACAATAATGCGTTTAATGCTCTTGTATCGGGAATCAAACCCGTGACTGCATTATACCAAACAGTAGGGGCGGATTGGCCCGGCTGGGAAGGCGGGGATTCCCGCCTGGCCCCCTTGAGCCAATAATAATAATAACAATAATAATAATAATAATTTTCACATACTGCACTGAAGTAGAACATATTCTATGCTAACTGATAAATATGTTAGGGCTCCCTTGATCGAGCCCAAGAGGGCTCCCTTCATTGTTGATGCCCATTGATACATGGGCCTTTATAATTTATCGAGTGCCTGGCTACACTCTTCTAAAAAGAAGTGCACCAATAACAATAGGACTTCAACGTGGCAGGCGAAGTTTAATGGCCAGTTCTCTGCGGGGTATCTTGCAATTCGTCTAAACCTAATCCTGAGCAATTCGTTATTTTATTAAAATGTTGCATGATATAGGATCTGGATCCGATTTTGACTTAAAGACTAGATTTTCTGCTCGAACACTCTTAGGTAATTGGGCCAAATTCGAAATTATTTTGACGAGTTTTCTTTTCATGGATATATTTTCATTGTCATCAAACATGGCTTTGTCTCTAGATCACCTGGCTGCATGGGAGCAAGTAAAAGTTCTGCAACAGAAACTTAGGTGAGAGAGGACTGATACAATGTTTGAAGACATTTTGGAAAAATGTAAGAAATTTGTTGAGCAGTGTGACGAAGAAACCTAAACGTTACCTTTCAGATTCTATTCACATTCAGAACGAAATACCTTGGGCAAAAAGGGGACGAAAGATAAGGTTGTTTCCTGATGAGGAAAATGAAACTGAATTTCAATGTCTACCTAGTTTGCAGAATGGAAATTTATTATATTGTGGCTAGATAGGATGATAGAATGTCTACGAGAGCATTTTGAAGCAAACGAACCTCTAATCAAGGATTGTGCTGTCTTAGATCCTAAAGGATTCCAGGAGATTTGTGCACTTGGCAGGGTTGTTTTGTTTAAAACAAAATGTTTAAAACAAATGATTAAAACTTGTTTTAAACAGTTGATTTTGTTTAAAACAAATTTTATATACATTTTAAACATTTTGTTTTAAACACGTGTATTTTTTAAGACTTGTTTTAAACATATAATTATTTTTATTTTATTTTATTTTTGTAAAAAAAATCTGTCAGAGAAAGAAAATAGTCAAAAAGTCCTTCCAGGCCCATAGCCAGGGTGGGGCTAGAGGGGGCACAGCACCCTCTAAATTAACCCTTCTTAAAAGCACGCTGAAGAGAATTTTCAAACTGACACAAAACCAGTGAAATTCTTGCTATTATAATTACCAAATTAAATTCAACTTTGCGAATTCTATCTATTAATGTGTAAAATTATATGTTTCTTTGCTAGATGCACCAAACATCTTCAACTGCCTTTACCCATTTCAAGAATTTGTAACCACGCCGTGTTATTGCAACCATGACAAACATCCAATAATACCAGGTGCACTTCCAAACAATAGTATCATAGTCCACAACGTTAGTTGTGAATAAAATAAACTGTAATGTCTCTCTTATTTTGGAAGGTAGAAAATTGAGTACAAACGTTCAATAAAACATATACTTCTATTTTGTATTGATATAATCTAAAGTTGCTGTAATATAATTTTGTTCTAATGTTTAAAAAATAAATACTTCAATTTTCATTAATATGAAACAAAGTACCTCGCAAAGAGCTCGCATTAAGCACACAAAAATGAAACAAAAAAATTACGTTCGATTATACATATATAATAATATTCTTTTTTGATTTTTTCTATTAATAAATGCAAGTGCTTTGGTCTCAGTATTTTTATCTCATCATTCTTAGGAGTTAATACAAACAAAAAGCTGCAGTAAAGGCTTACGAGAAATTAATAATTTGCGGGCCTGAGTACTTCTCATTCAAAAGACTATTTTCTTCCCATGTGAATGTTTCGATTTCTTGTGGCTACAGCAGGTCAATATGGTGATCTACAATTACCCTTGTTTTTAACGTTTCTTGTATTGTTTAAATGTTTATGAGTTAACTTGCGAGAAAGTGTCGTAGTTGAAGGTTAGATTACTTATAGAACTGATATTAAAAAATAAATAAAAGAATTATCATGGAAACAAGTTTTTGTGTTGTATTCAGAAAACAAAGAGTTCTTTGCTAAATTGTGCTTCTGAAATATCGCAGGCATTCGTTGACTTGGTTCCCAGTTTCCATACATACATACTTTAGAGAAAGAAAGAATCCGAAATGAAAGAAAGAAAAACTACGTGACAAGGTGCAATCCAGAGTTTTATATGATTGCTGCTGGAGAGGGGCGTCCGTTTAGAGGTCATCCGCCCCCTACCCTGAATTTAAGATGTTGGGAGCGTAAGGCCGCGCCTCCATCGCATCCGAATGCGATTGCGAATGCAAACGATCCCAACATGCTGGGATTGTTCGTCCGAATTCGTGCGAATGGAGAGTCGTCTGCAGAGAAATTGAGCGCTATGTGAGAGAAGAAAGTTCGTTTTGCGTGAAAGTAGACGACGTTGCGTGGTGCGGAGATAAAAATGAAAATAAAAATGGAAATAGATGTTGATGTTTTAATAAATTGTGTTTTTGATAAAGTTCCATTGTGGATCCAAGCTCATCCAGATTACCACAAACGACACGTCGTGAACAAATTATGGGCAGATGTAAGTAAAGAGCTTGGAGTGGAAGATATGTATAATTTTCTTTGTTTTCTCTTTAAAATATGAAGATTTAATTAATACACGAACCGCAACTTTTTATTCAATTTATATTTCCTCTTTTTTCCTCAAATAATGATTTTACGAATACATGTAATTATTGACTAATATGTTTGAAATAACAAAAACGGGTCTTTTACTCATGGAGAAAATTTTCTTAGAAAGTTGGTTGATTTTGCAATCTCTAATTTTATTTAGTTAATTTATTTTAAAGTGAAAATAGCGGTTACCACAGAAGCATAATAATAACAGGAGCGACATTCACTCTATTTTGCACACAAAGGAAATTATTATTATTATTATTATTATTATTATTATTATTATTATTATTATTATTATTATTATTAATGATGTTTTAGAATAGTCTGTTAATAATAATAATAATAATAATAATAATAATAATAATAATTTCCTTTGTGTGCAAAATAGAGTGAATAAACTCTTTAAACTGTTTAAGAGAGTGAATAAACTGTTAATGATGTTATTATTACCCGAAAAAAAAAGATGTTTTAAACATTTTGAACAGTTTAAAACATGATTTTAAACGTATATTTCAAAATCGGGTAATAACTTATTTATTAAGATTTCTTGCTCTTTACTAGCAACCAGTGATATTATTCTAATTCTTCAACAACTGGTTCTGTATATATACATACATATCGCTATATATATATATATATATATATATATATATATATATATATATATATATATATATATATATAGAGAGAGAGAGAGAGAGAGAGAGAGAGAGAGAGAGAGAGAGAAGATGGATAGATAGATAAATAGATATAACTCTCTTAGGAAACAAACCGTTAACCGTACAAGGTAGACAAAAGCAAATTTTTTTTTCTGGACACACACAAGTGACAAGAAGTGACCTACACAGCATTCTAATACAAGGTGTTGTGACGAAATTAGGTACTACTGCAAATATCTAGGAGACAAATTACCCAACATATATTGTTGTCAAAAAGTATTGGAAAGATCTTAATCCAGCTATGGATCAGCAAGCGTTGATAATATGTATGCGTTTCAAATATACGTAGACCTAAATAACCCTCATCACTATTGTGTGCTTCAAATGATAAGCGGCATGACCTTGAGTTGGCTTCACGCGGCGTCCAATTGGCTTTGAGTAGTGTTGACAATTCGCTACAAGTAGTTCTGCACGCTGACTTCTCGCGGTACTGCGAATCTTGACAATACCAGAGGCGATTATTAGAAATATTGTACTAGCACATTAACTGCTCACTTTACCAAGTAGAGAAAAGAATTAGGAACACATACGTGAAAACTACATCTTTTTATGACAACTGGTTGTCATGATATACACTTTTAAAGGTTTCTATATAAAACAATTAGTAAAACGAGCGTTGCGTCCCACGTCTAATTTCCAGTGGATTTTTCTTCGATTTGGAACTGGAACTCAACTTTTATTACAGGAGAATCAGGGTGTAATCAGCAGGTTGTTCTAGGGGAACATTAATTTCAGGGGGAGGAAAGCTTTTCACACATTAAAAAGAGAACAAATGACCGCTTTCAGAATATGAATGCATTTTAACTCACCATGTATACTATACACATATTATGTTTTCACGATCCTACCTTACCAGAAGACGGATCTTGACAGTACTGAAGTTGAAAACCGGATTGTATGACAAATGAATAAGCTATTCATAAGAAAACAAATGTTTATAGCAGTCTGTTTATCTGACTTTGTGTTCATGTAGGTTAAAATACTAAAGGGAAAAAAACTCGAAAAAATATCAACTTAGATATTATTATGCAATAATATAGTAGCGAGTTCACAGGGCCTCAGTTAGGGAAATGAGAATATAAAGCATATGCTTAATTTTAGTTGTTTCAATTAGGTATAGAAACCGTATTGATGATGTTTGCTTTTTTTAAATTTTCATATTTCATTATAAACGTCCCTCATTTGCATTAACTGTTAAATAAGTTTATTAAATATACCAGACGAACCTCGTTTTGGAGTTGGAAATAGTTTGGAAAGACAGGGCCCCCTTTTCCCCCGTGGCTACATACATACCTTTGCAATCTGATTCATAGGAAGTTTGTAATTTGTTTTGAAATTTACTTCAAGATAGGCTCTTTCTTATTCGACAGAAGAAACGCAGTATGTATTCTGTTCCTTTTTTTCTTCCACGTTCCATTGTCTTATTATGTGCGACTTTTAACACCCTCTTTTCTCCTCTATAAGGGAACCAAAAGCATCAGGCGTCTGAATGGTGTCATAAATTATCGTAACCCAAAATAAACTCGAGCATATCGAGTTGCTTAGGAATCAGATGGATTGGTTTCGTGGCACTTACACCAAGCCCACGCGTATTACTTGTTATGAAAACGGATAAGGAAAGAAAGGAGTTAGTTGTGTAGGAACGTAACTTCTCTTTTAGCATAATGAGAATTCATCAGTGTCTCGTTTGCTTTCTTTCGTGGTAATTCGTTTGTTCTCCAAAATTATAGTTGACAATGTCTTTAAGCAAACCGAGTACAGCCGAAGTTTTATTTTCTTTCTTCGTTTTTTTCTTTTTCTTTCAAGTGCTACGAAGTTAAGCTCGAAGAATTATTTTTTGTGTTTACAGTTTTTGGAACCCATAACGATAAATTTACAAGACTCAGATTCAGACAATGACGAAATATTAACTGACATAGACGATAGTGAAAGTAATGTTGAAGACGAGTGTTTAGCATATCACTGGAAAAGTTAATAGGTAAGTAATTTAGTTACTATATATACTTTTAGCATGCACAGTCAAAATTCTTGAGTTTGCTGGAATAGTACATTTACATTGTGAATAATGTTGCCAATGTATGTGTCATAATCTCAACTGGATTACGAGCGAGAAGGAAAAGGGAAGTCCGAAATCCGGCAACACCGCGCTGAATATCGTGCACCATTGGCCACTGCCCGTGATGTTTTACATCAGAAACACACAGTACACTCATATGATCCCAGTTTTCATTCTTGATATCTGAGCATTTGTGATTAAGAAATAAATCGCTTATACATTGTTTCTCGGAATCATATGTTTAACGCTTTAGCTCTGAGAATTTCTAAAAACAAAGATAGCTAAACTGAAATTTACTGTTCCTGGATATAACTGGGTAAATTTCACTGTTATGTCTGGTTATAACAAACGGTTCTGCGAGCTCGAAATATTTAACAACCGGTTCTAGCGAACCGGTCAGAACTGGCTGAATAGCACCACTGCTTGTAACCGACCTTTTCATTTATTTTATCCCTGTTAAGACTACAATGTACTGCGTACAGAATATTTCAGTATAGATTCACAGCTTTTTTCATATCACGACCCCCTTTTACTAATCCTCTTGCAAGTAACTCCCATAAGTACTTTCTTGGTTGTAATAAGCTTTTCAGGTAGATTTTAAAATCTACCTACTATGGGGATTTCACACAATCTATCAATATACATGGTGAAATAAAAGTACTCACCACCCTTGTGTGTTGAGAACGGGTTGAGGGAAAATGATGAAACTTGAAAGTGGTCTGACACATCAAATGGTGCTATCAAGCATCATGGCTGCCATCATTGATTGCAATTCGAAATTTCAATTGCAAAGGGAGTCATTTTACATGTTTTAAGGTTATAATTTTTACCAGAAATACTCTTGTGCGGTTATTTTAGCCCTAAGACAAATCATTTCAGAATTACTGTTTCTGAAAGTTTTCTAATTATGTCCTTAGTGGCTAAACTCACGTTTCGTGGAGGCGGGTGAGATTTTAGTTGCAAACTTTGATTACTATTTCAGAACACTGATGCTAATAAAATTATTTTAAAATAATAAATTTTTGAAAAGTAATATTTGAAGCACACTTCGCGTTGTGTTAACTTTAAAATTTTTTCTGCAACCCTATGCAATTGGTTGCTTTTTTCAAGCCAATAATTTCTTGAAGAAAAGTAATGTTTGGGGTGTTCCGAGCACAATGGATCCAAGTCCGTTTTCAATAAGGTTCAGTTTTACTCAGGAAATGGATTCTACGAGGGCTATCCAGAAAGTAGATTACGTTTTCGTCTGTGTCCGCTAGGGGCGGGGCTAGCGCGGCCATCTTGGGGTCAGAGCGTTGCGCAGCTCAGTCGGCATCTAGCCGTGCTAGTGAGAGGTTCGTGCTGTGCTCCGTTAAGATACTGTGACGGTTTGAAATGTCTGCGTTAATTGAAAATCCCGCGAGCTGCGAGGTGCGTGCAGTAATAAGGTTTCTGACAGCAAAAAACTGTAAACCGATAGAAATCTATCGGCAGCTGTGTGAAGTGTATGGGGACAACATTATCACTGAAGGTGGAGTGCGACAGTGGGTCATAAGATTTAAAAATGGCCGAACCAATGTTCACGACGAAGATTGAAGTGGGAGACCCAGCAAAGTGACTGCCGAACTTGTCGAAAAAGTCGATGTTAAAGTCCGTGAAAATCGAAAGTTCACAATAACGGAACTTTCTTTGAGTTTTCCACAAATTTCGCGAAGTTTGTTGCACGAAATCATCAGCGAAAAGCTTGGTTACCACAAGTTTTGTGCAAGATGGATTCAAAAAATCTTGACAGAGGACCACAAAAATCAGCGAATGGCTGCAGCGTTGCACTTTTTGGACGCCTACAATAAGGATGGTGACTCTTTACTCGATCGCATCGTTACTGGTGACGAAACATGGGTGAAACACGTGAACTGTGAAAGGAAATTGCAATCAATGCAGTGGGGGCACACAGGTTCTCCCCAAAAACCCAAGAAATGCATGCAAACAATGTCGGCAAGGAAGATGATGGCGACTGTTTTTTGGGACAGAAAAGGTGTGATTTTGGTGGACTTCCTGGAAAGAGGCACTACAATAAACGCTCAAAGGTATTGCCAAACTCTGCAAAACCTCAGAAGAGCAATTCAAAACAAGCGCAGAGGAATGTTGAGCTCTAAGATCTTGTTGATTCACGACAACGCCCGGCCCCACACGGCAAATGTCACGCGTGAAGTTCTTGAATCTTTTCAGTGGGAGTTGTTTCCTCATCCGCCGTACAGTCCCGACCTGGCACCGAGCGACTTCCACCTATTCCCAGCAATGAAGAAGTGGCTGGCTATGCAGCGTTTTGATGACGACGAACAGCTGCAAGAAGAGGTAACGAAGTGGTTGAAGTCGCAGGCGGCCGAATTTTTCGACGAAGGAATTTCCAAGCTCGTACATCGCTACGATAAATGCCTTAATTTGAATGGTGACTATGTCGAAAAGTAGTATTTGTGTGTGGCTTTCATCTGTATATAATAAAATTTGTTTCCTATACTTTGTTGATTTTTTATTCCAAAACGTAATCTACTTTCTGGATAGCCCTCGTATTTTAAAACGTAATATCTTCGCAGTCAAGAGTGCGGCTAGGAGGGCAGCCGCCCCAACTCCACCCTGAATCTCAGATTTTGGGGACAATAAGGCAGTTTTAGAAATGTTTTGATAAGCATAGTCCAACAGAACAAGTTTGAGGTCCTTACACCGAATAAATACGGAGGAAATATAGATAATCAAAATTGCAACGTTGCTTAGGCCCAATTTCCAGAATTTTAAGCAGACCCGAAACTCGAAAGTAGATCCACCTTTGAAATCCTAGACCAAAAAAATAAACAAGAGAGCAATTTAGGCCAATAGTTCCTTACGATCAATATAAATGGTGATCGAGGTCCGTATTTGTTCGGTATAAGGACTTCAATTTTTTTCTGTGGACTTTCCTGAGCAAAGGGTTTCTAGATCTGCATTACTGCTCCCAACATCTGAAATTGAGGCTAGGGGGCGGATGACCTCTAAACGGACGCCCCTATCTAGCAGCAATCATATAAAACTCTAGATTACACCTTGTCATGAGTTTTTCTTTCTTTCATTTCGGATTTTTTCTTTCTCTAAAGCAGCGTTTCCCAACCTTTTTCAACTTACGGCACACTACAAGTGTAACTTGAATTACCGCGGCACACTCATAAATATCATTATTATTTGTAAATATAAAATACCGTGATATATATATATTGTGATTACTGATCTTTTCACGGAGAAGGAAGCTCGATCTCTGGTTTTCCTCCGTGGTAAATCATTATGTTTATTTTTTTATTCTAATTTAAAAATAGAAAACAATTGCAATGAAATGTTGGACTCAGGTTTTTAAAAATACGTTTTCTTTTTCGAAAACTGCATCCAATCTTGCACTAAGAAAGATCACTAATAACGAACGAACAAACAAATCTCTTTTACTTTTAAAACACAAATGTAGGTAATTTGTATGCATGTTTGCTTTGTTGAAAAGATTCAGTGTAAATTTAAAATTTCAAGTTAGGAAATAGTCTGTAACAATAAAAAAACAATAATGGTCATAACAGTGAAAACAAATACTTTTTCATCATTACAAATGTACAGAAAAGTAACACGGTATGAAACTTAAAATTGTAGATTCATAGTAGAGGTTCATAGTAATGTGAAATGCAAATATACATTTTCGCTATGTCTTGCAATTTGATTGGTATAGAATTAATAATTTTGTTTCGATTTCCTCGCGGCACACCAGCGGCTCATTTATGGCCCACCAGTGTGTCGCGGCGCACCGGTTGGGAACGCTGCTCTAAAGTATGTATGTACGAAGACTGAGAACCAATATGTACTGTATCAATGAATGCCTGCGATATTTCAGAAGCACAATTTACTAAAGAACTATTTGTTTTCTGAATACAACACAAAAATTTGTTTCCTTTATTTTTTTATCAGTTCTATGTATAAAAAGTGCAACTTTCGAGTACGACACTTTCTGGCAAGTTAACTGAGAAGCATTTAAACAGTGCAATAAACGTTAAAAACAAGGAGGAAAAAATGACAAAAGAAACTGTAGATCAGCACACTGACCTGCTGTAGTCACGGGAAATCAAAACATTCACATGGGAAGAAGTCTTTTGAATGAGAAGCATTATTTGATCATTTTCTTTTTCTGGCATCTTTTTTTACAAAAATGAAATAAAATAAAAATAAACATGTTTAAAACAAGTCTTAAAAAAATACACATGTTTAAAACAAAATGTTTAAAATGTATATAAAATTTGTTTAAAACAAAATCAATTGTTTAAAAGAAGTTTTAATCATTTGTTCTAAACATTTTGTTTTAAACAAAACAACCCTGTAATAAAATATTCTGTACCCAACACAAGTGTAGTCTTAACAAGGATAAAATAAATGAAAAAAATCGGTTGCAAACAGTGGTGCTATTCAGGCGGTCAATTAAATATTTCGAGTTCGCAGAACGTTTGTTATAACCAGACATAATAGTAAATTTTACCCAACTATACCCACAGGAACAGTAAATTTTAGTTTAACTATCTTTGTTTTTAAAAATTCTCACAGCTGAAGGATTTAAAAAAAATGATTCCGTAGAAGAAAGTAAAGGCGGTTTATTTTTTAATCTCAAATGCTCAGATATCAAGAATGGAAACTGGCATAACATGAGTGTAGTGATGAGGGTGATTTACGTATATTTGAAACGCATACATATTATCAACACTTGCTGATTCATTGCTATATTAAGGTCTTTCCAATACATTCTGACAACCATCTATGTTGGGTTATTTGCAGTAGTACCTAATTTCGTCATATCACCTTGTATTAGAATGCTATGTAGGTCACTTCTTGTCGCTTGTGGTATCCAGTAAAAAAATTGCTTTTGTCTACCTTGTACGGCTTGTTTCCTAAGAGAGTTATATCTATTTATCTACCTATCCATCTACCCTCCCTCCCCCTCAAAAGTATCTTTTTAGAAGCAAAAATGAAAAGATTTTTAAACATATAGCTTATATGGACTTTGTTAAAAGTTTTTTACCACTAATAATAATAATAATAATATAATTAATATAAGACTATATATATGTTAGACACAGAGCCAGACAATTTTACTGTTGAGAGGGGATGTTGTAATTTACCAGATGGTTGACCACGGAGGTTAAGAAGGGGGAACTCGGATGCTCAGACGGGAAGAACGAAAAAGTCTTTCGTTCTAAGAGAAAAGAACAACACTCAACACGAATTTGTATTTGAAAAGAAGTAAATGGAATACGAATTCTGTTGCAATTTAAAAAATGCAAAAAAAGAAAAAAGTAAAGCAAAAAATAATTTGCGAATCTGCGTACACTACAGTCCTTTCTCCTAGGGAAAGAGAAATTTTAACTGTAAGGCAAAAATTTTTCGTACTAATTAGTTAAAAAGAAATTTTTAAATTAAAAATAAATTTTAACGGGTTTTTGTAGACAGTAATTTTTTGATTAAGATTAGGTGAATTATTTTTTTGATATTTTATTAAATGTTATTTTACCAGAAGCAGTATCATAAGTAGTATTAAGGGTTGGAGTATTTGATTGTTCATTTGCAATGATTGTTGGTTTGAAACATATAGTTTTAATGTAATTAGAATTACACCATTTGTTTTTATGTTTATAATAATTAAACTTAAAACTATAATATACATAAAGAAATATTACAATGTTAAATATGATTTTATGAGTTAAAATAGAATATGAAAATACATGATTATTTTGTTTTATTTGCTATTTTTGCTTATTGATTAACCTTTTAATATTTGAACGTGATGGTTGGTATATTGTAAATTTGTAACCTTGTGTATAATATGATTTAAAGGCAAAGTAAATTATATATTTTTAATATTAAGTTTTGAGTTTGAAAATATATAACAATTAATGTTATTATTTAGTAGTGGAAGCAGATTTTTATTTGTATTGTTAGTGACATAAATTTTTTGAGAAGTAATTAAACAATTTGGATTATAATCTTTATAGTTTTTGTTTAATATTAATTTAGTAGTTTTATGAATTAAAACAGTTTCTGACAATATTACCACATACTATTGTTAAGTTTTTTAGGGAATGGCAAAGCAAATAGCCATTCATTATTATTTAAAGAAATTTATAAAATATTTTGTAATTTTACAATATGTTGATTGCAATTTGCAGGAATTGATTTAACAAAATTAATTAGTTTTATTTTACAATTTTATTACTATGTGTAGGTTTTAACGGAAATGTTTGTTTATACACTTTTGAAAAAGTTGTTAATTTTTTATAAGTATTAAACATATTTTTATTAATTTAATTGTAATATTGTTTAGATATTTTAATTAAATAAGGATTTTGAGGTTGTATGAAAAAATATTTGTTATTTTTAAGTATAGTAGGAAATGGTATTAATTTATATGTTAAACTTTAATTTATTAGTTAATGGTAAATTAATTACATAACGAAGAATTTTATGATTAATAAAAATAATTGATTTAGATATTTTTATTAATGTATAATATGGAAATTTAAAAATATTTGATTATGAGTATTGATTACGTTTAATAGATAATATAGTGTTATTAATAGTTTTTAAAAGAGTATTTGATAATAATTAACATTTGAAATGATATTTGATTTAATTATTGTAAATGATAATTTTGAATATTAATTTTACATAATAATTTTTGATAATTAACACTTGAAATACCAAAATGAGAATTTTGAGATTTTAACCACCGAATTAAATTTATGAATTTAATTAACATTATTAAATATTTTTTTGATTTTTTACTGTTTTTTGAATTTGTTTAAGCTTGTGGAGTTTTTGTGTGATGGCACGTAATATATAACTAAAAGTTTTTTAAAGATAATTAAACAAGCAGATAAGGAGAGAGGATGTTTTATGATGGTTGTGAATAAAAATGGAAATATTATTTATTAATAATATAATTTTAATTTATTAGTATGAATTACAAGAAATTTTTTATGGTATAATTAACTTTTAATTTTAATTATTTTGTATGGATTGATTTATTGAATTTTTATTTTTTGGATTGTTTTTTTATCAGATTTATTTTTAAGCAAAATTTGATTTTTTATTTGTGTTTTATGAGAAGCGGTTTTATTATATTGTTTTCTGTTTTTAACTTTAGCTTGTTTGAGTTTTGATTTAGTTAATTTGTAATTGTTTTGAAGCTTTTGTTTTAGAGTTTTGAGATAATTATTATGTGTAATTTATGTTGGTTGTTTGTTTTTGTAATATATTAGGGATGTTAGCCATCCGGCCAAATATTAACTTGTGTGGTGTATAATTAGTTATTGAATGCGGAGTTGTATTGTAAGTAAAAGTAGTGTATGGTAATTAGATGTTTTAGTTTAGTTGGTTTTTAGACATATAATGCTTTAGATATTTAGTAAGAGATTTATGAAGTTTTTTAATAAAGATGGTTTGAGGGTGGAATGCATTAGAATGTAATTTTTTTATTTGGAGCATGCGACACATTTTTTTTGAAGGTATTGTTTATAAAATTGGTATTTTGATTATAAAATTGGTATTAGGATGGTTTGGGGTATATTGAAAATATAAACGAATATGGTAATATGGTAAAGGTTATAGCTATGATTTTGGTATTTTGTTGCTGTAGGGCAATGGTTATTAAATATTTGGATAGTTTGTTTTGCCAGGTTAATATGTATTTATTTTTGTGAGAATTTTTAGGGAACGGTTTTATTATATTTAAAGCGCATTTTTAAAAAAACTGTTTGGAGTGTTTGTGATAATTATTGGAAGTTTGATATTAGGTTGGGTGAGTTTGTTTTTTTGATATGATTTACATTTTTTGATATATTTTTAACGTTGTTTATTTTTTTATGATTTTGGATTGATATTATTTAATTTTAAGTATGATTTAATTTTGGCTATAGTTTGATGTGTACCTTGGTGTTTACCGGTAGGAAGGTTGTGAATTTTTCTAAGAATTTTATTGTGTTTTTTATTAAGGGGAGAAGGTTGTTTTTGGATTTAAATAAGCAATACGACTCAATGCATTGGCATTGGTGTTGCGGACACCGGCTTCGTAAATAATTTTGTAATTGTATTTTTTAAATTTAATTTTTTATTTTAAAAGTTGGTTACTAGGGTTTTTTATATTAAATACCTAAAGCAAAGGTTTATGATTAGTTACAATGGTTGTTTTTTAAATATGTAAGGAGGGAACAGTTTGACTGTCCAAACTATCGCAAGTAATTTATGCTTGGTTGTGGAGTAATTTTGTTTAGCAGTATTGAGGGTATGGCTAGCATAGGCGATTGGTTTGTTTTGGCCAATTTGGCCTTGAGATAAGATAGCTTTAATTGCGACTTTTGAGGCGTCACAGGTAATAATGAAGGGACGACTCATGTTAGGATATTGAAGGAGAGACGGTGATGTTAATTTTTTTAAAGTTTGAAAAGCTAGTTTTTGCTTGATTTTTAAATTAAATGGAACGTTTTTTTGAGTAAAAAGGTGAGAGGTTTGGTTATGTTGCTATAACTTTTGATAAATTTACGATAGTAAGAACTTAATTTTAAAAATTTACGTAATTGTTTGACATTTTTGGGTTGAGGAAAATGCAACACTTTTTTAATTAAACGGGGGTTTGGTTTTAGACCTTGATTTGTTATTTGATGTTTTAAATGAAATAGTTACACCTTTACACCTAACCTTCTACTAAAACTAACTCATACCCTCCCAATCTAATAAAATTTTATTTTATACTTCTCTATACAATTAATTATCAATTAAAACCCATCACATAAATTAAACTATTTACCACACATATAATTACACTTAACGCCCGAAACTCATAAACTTATAATAACATTAAAAACAATAAACTACAAACTTACTACAAAAAACTTTATTTCTAAATTTTGCTTTAAATAATATCCCAAAAAATTAATAACTATCAAATTTTCATCAAAATGACAACTCCACCATTCTCTAATTAAAAATTAAATCTTAGCCAAAGCTATCACTACCTTATAAAAGCTAAAATCTTCAAATTAATTATTAACTAAATTCCTATTCCAATATAACTTTGCCACTCAAGTTATAATTAATAATTTACAAAAACTTTATTAACCAATAAAAAATATTTTAATTAATTACTAAACTCTCTTGTGTGGGTGCCGGTCTACGCAAACGCATACCGCCGGCCCGCCACACTTTGTTTATTCTGAATATAGAACTAAGAAGCCACCGATTGTACTATGATTCTGTTATTCGACGAGAGGCAACTTTAACAAATATGAAAAAAATATTTCTTTCGTAAGTAGATGAAAATGTTTGGTAGCTATGTGTTACTTTAAGTAAGAAGTATATTAGCTTTCTACTATTATATATGTAGAATTTCTAGGTTTTGTAAATTATTTCAATATCAGTCAAAATATTTGAATTTAATGCAGTAATCAAACAATGTTATAAGGTAGTTGATTATTTTAAATTCTTTTTTGTATCGTTATTCATATCAACCCCGATACGTTAAACCAGATATTAAACTTACAAGTCAAGAGAAATCAAAGAATTTTGATTTCCATCCGTGTGTACTAGCAACGATTTCATGTGAGTTAAATACTTATCATCTTATATTGTATGTAGTAATTGCAATAATTGTGAAAGTTAATATGTAGTGTAGTGTATACTATAGGGCATTTACGATATTTAGGGTGTATACGACATTTAGTATATACTATATTTAATTGCTACAAAATAGTGTTGCTTATTGCGTATTTTAATCCCTTTGAATCTCAGACGCAAACACCCCAAGCCCTAATACGGTCATTTGGGGCAATACCAAAACCCTAAGGACATTTGGCTTGTATTAGGTTAATTTTACTAGTAATGATATCTCCTTTTACAAACGCGTGAAAAATATAAGTTCAAAAATTTCAATATTGCGAATATTAAAATATAGCACTCGAAAATAAAACTATTCCAATTATTATCTGTATTAAAATATTAGATTTACGCTTATATGTTTTTCCCCACAGAAAAGTTTATATGTTTGTCTCCAGTCCTTTCGACAATGAGATATTGAACCAACCCACAAGTGCTAGAAACGTGCCGTTTTCATAGGTCGATTCCAAATTCTGTGTAAATTGTCCAGTTCTAATGAATATTTTTAAAAAAAAAAAAAAAACATGGCCATTAATTCTTTATTAAATTTTTAGGGGTACACTGCAAGTACTGAATTATTTTAAAAGTAAAGCTTTATACCCTACGAGTTATATATTCCAATATCACATAGTTGTATATCTCTCAGGTGTTTGTTTCATGGCCAAATGATAAGAAAACGATGGATAACCATTTCTCCAGTCTAAGATGAATCTTCATTGTTTGGAGAGTTTTTTTGGTCGTATATAACTGACATAATTAATTTTGTGTGTAATTTATTTACTTATTATATAATGCATGCAAGAAAACACTGGTCATATATGAATTAGAAATTCCAACCACATGTCGGCTCAAATCTTGCAATCGGTGCGAGATATTGAAAAAGAATAGTCGAAAAAGTTTCCCCTTTATGATATCCCTTGCCGATTTTTATGAAGGCGTTCGCCACTTGTATCTGTAAAGGGACATGTACAGATATGAGGAATGACAAGGAGATTCATGCTGATATGTGAATGGTCTGCTGAGCAGAGAGCGCAGGTTCAGCTAGTTGAAAATTAGTAGTCTGCACTTATTTCTGTTATGTCGTTTATTCGTGGATGTGCATTAATTACAGAAATTACAGTTACAGTTACATGCATTAATTACAGTTACATAAACGCCTACCAACATGAAGTGTTCTGTTGCAACAAATAGGTCTCTTGAATAAAACAGTTCTCAATATGCTCTATGGTCTGGTGAAGTTTCGTAAATTTTAACCAAATTACTTCTTAAGAGAAAGAGCAGTAGACAAATTTCACTAATACTCATGCACTAAAACATATAATTACTATTATTTAATATTTTAATATAGATACTTATCCTGTATGTAATCCTGTACAAAATCCTGTATGTAAACAAATACATGTTTTCTAGTGCGACAGATTATCTATTACAATCAAAATGAAAGTGACTATGTTCCTAACTTAATAATTCTTGAATCATCAGATCGACCTCAATAAAGTTTTCAACATAGATGAGGTTCGGGATGGATTTTACCGTTTTACTTTGAAGGTGCAACTTGAGGGAAGGGGAGATGGGAAAATGACATATTAGTGTCGAATCCCCAATTTTCGGGGTCGCTGAAATGAACAATGACACTTCCGATGCCATTAAAATCAAAATTCAGCCCCACAACTTGGAAGAGGGAGGAAATATATAAAATTATTGAAAATGACCGATACTAGTGTCGAATCGATAGTTTTCGAGATCGCTAAGATGAACAGTGACACTTCCGGTCGTTTAAATCCAAATTCAGCCCCGCAACTTGGCGGAAGCGAGAATATATATATATATATATATATATATATATATATATATATATATATATATATATATATATATATATATCGATTTTTCTATCGGTACGAAACGGTACGGCATACTGGCACCTTTTAATGGTAGCGGAATATTTTCTTTTCTGTTTTAAAAATGGGTTTACAAGAAACTTAAAAATATACCAAATAGTAAATGTATAGGTTTATTGAAAAATCAGAGTTTTTTTTGTTTGTTTTTTTCGTTTTCCTTTTTTCTTTCAGGAGAAAGAGCTGCGAATCTTTGTTTCTTCTTGAAACCAGTTAATAATATTCAGGGATCTTTCCCTCGCTGGTACGCCCTCGCGCTACCCTTTGTTCATTCCTTTTTCGCACGGTAATATAAATCATGAAGGCTCTGAACCGACCAGATTTTTTTCTGAAAAGACTGATGTCTCCTAACAAATTTGTTTCTCGCTAATTCAATGGCCATTAGAGATGGAAAGTTGAGGGTTGAATTCCTGAGATAAATAGAGCAATAAGGGAAAAGTGGACGGTGAGCAAAAGTCAGACTCTCCCTGTCTTTCACAAATGGGCATTCAGTAAATGGAAATGTGTGCATTCAAGATGCAGCATTCAATTATCTATACAAGCCGGCTACGAGTCTTGTTTTTTCCACGGGTGCAGTCCAAACTACCCTTTCTCTCCTACCAATTTTACAATTTACGATGCTTCTTACGGGATGTGTAGCCTACCGAAAGACCACACAGATGTTATCGAAACTATTGTGCTATTGTTTCTTTGTATGATTTGGCACAAACTTCTTTGGATATCGAAGCCCGCTCAGTTTTGTTACTTGCGGACACGTTGAGAAAAGCAATTTAGTAAACCAAGCTTTCTGTCTAAAATCTTAGTTTTTTTTTTCGCATTGAGAAGCAACTTCAACTCGTCGCGAGTTTGTGCTCAATTACAGGTGGAAAAGATTGAAGTTCCGACCACAGCGGCTCAAGAGATCCTGTGAATCTGAACATTTTGCAAGCGGCTTCGGATTCGGGGACAATAAAACGTCGTGTAATGAATTTTCAGCAAGGAAGTATCTTTCATTTAGTTCGTCGTGTGATTTGTTGCGTGGTGTGGCAGACAAAAAAGCTGTAAATATATTCGAATTATGACAATTTTAATTGAATCTTAAACGTACACACAAGTGCGTAGTGTGTACAGCAACGTCGAATAGTTATCTCCAGATATGACAAAAAATATAGTCGCTTTTTTTAAAATTGCCAAGGACCATGTGAGTGCATTTCTTATCCTATGATCCATATTTTAAAATATTATGCTGTCTTTTCGTAATTTACGTTGCTGTCTGGAATAGGCTATAAAACGTATATATTTCAACAGGGACGAACGCAGGGGATGGAATTTGGGGGGTTCGGACCCCCCGAAATCCTAATTTTTGTGCAAATTTAGTCTAATTCTAGAGGTAAGTTTACAAATTATAATTTATCCTCAAATTGAACATGAACCCCCTCGAATACCTTCGACCCTTTCGAATTAAATAGGGGGCGCGGTGTCTTAGTGGTAGAGTCTTCACCTCCGGTGCTTGGGGTCCCTGGTTCGATCCCAGCTAGCACCGTGTGGACTTTGTGGTGGACAAATACCGCGCTCATGGGTTTTCTCGGGATTCTCCCTTTTCCTTCCACTTTCTTCATTCCACCATTTCATTCATTTCTCATTATTACCATCTCCTTTAGCCTAACCAGCATTATCGTGGGACGTAAAACTGAAAGATTTCATTTCATTTTTCTTCCGAAAAAATTGCTGCTTACGTGCTTATATTTCAGTTATCTTTTATGAAAATGGTGTTCTACTCAAAAGTGTAGGGTTTGAAGTCTGAACATTGGGAGGTAATTGTGCTATATATTGTCCTTATTATTATTATTATTATTATTATTATTATTATTATTATTATTATTATTATTATTATTATTATTATTATTATTATTATTATTATTATTATTACCCTGAAAGGTATGCAACCAACTTTCCAATCGTATTAGCATTGTGAACGTGAGGTCCAGCGTACCGGCATTTTTATTATTAAAAAAACACTATATATATATATATATATATATATATATATATATATATATATATATATATATATATATATATATATATATATATATATATATATACAGAGAGAGAGAGAGAGAGAGAGAGAAAGAAAGAAAGATAGATATAGATATATACATGATCGAAAATGGCGGTCGTATGGATACTTTTCAGGGTCCCTGAGATGAACAGAAGATGCCGTTTAAATCCACATATTCACTTCCATTAGTACTTCTAAGAGGAGACGGGAACAGGTAAAGGTAATTGAAAATTACCGACATTAGTGTTGAATGCATAGTTTTGGGGCTCGATAAGTTCATTGGTGACAGTTTTGGTGGCCTTTATGTCCAAATTAAACTTATTCTCCCCGTGCAAGCTCTTCGGCTAGTCTGTAATTATAACGAAAGGAAGTTTCAAATATTCAACCCTTTAATATATTTCTCGCTGCTCAAATTTACTCACTTGTGCGGTATATGTGTGTATGTGTAAATAAGATCCTCTCTCTTTTTGAGTTATTCGAAAAATATACAAAGAATAAAGAGGAATTTTACCAGAAATCAGAAAACTAAAAAGTAGAATTAAATCTTGTTGCTTTAAGTATTTTTTCGTTAGCGAAATACATTGTATATACAGTAGGACGTCGATAATCCGAACATCAAAAATCCGAACGCGGTCCCTGGAAGCTTTTTACATTTTGTCTTAATATAACGCTAGCGATAAACAAACAACAGTGTGTCCGTCGACGTTGTGTGAAGTCAGTGTTTTTACAAGAGTTCATTCATACGTAATTGTTTGTCATACATATTTTTTATTTTTTTTTTTTAATTTTCTCTTAGGCCTATAAGTTTTAAGTGTGACTTACAAGATCAATGTAATTTAATGTACGAGCGAGTTCTCAAGAAAGATTAAATGTTAGTAGACTTTCGTATGGTATTGTAATTACTGTATGTACTGAATAACCACTGTATCGATAGAACATACGGTACAGTATATGTAAGCCTAAATGGCATTTTCTTGGTCATTTTCGAAAATCCGAACTACCTGTGGTCCCAATTAGTTCGGATTTTCGACTTCCTACTGTCAGGGCCGGCCTTAAGCCGATTGGACCGATTGCTTCCAATCGGGCCCCGCGCCTCAGGGGGCCCCGCGCTATTGTGCCGTCTACTCTACCCTCCAGTGCTGTTTTAACAGCCTATTAGGTCCTAGAGCAAACAAGCGTTTTGTTGTCCCTATGACTAAATTTTGCACCTAATACATGTAATTAATACATGCCATTCCGCTCGCGGGGGTCCCAGGTCAAGTGTTATAGTACCGTACTCTCGGCTCTGCTACTCTCGGTTGTCAAGTACACACAACAACACACTGCAAACAGGTACATCAATGGATTTTACAAGGGAGGGTATGGCCTCTCCCTAACCAGTAAATGAATAGTTTGTATTAAGTTTCCGGGGATAATCAAGTATTTTCTTAATTTAATGCTGTAGTTTCTTTCTTTCTGTCTTTTTTTTTTTGGGGGGGGAAGGGGGAATCAAAAAATCCAATAGGCCCTACATAAACTCAGGTAAAAAAAAAAAAATTCTTGTAGGCCTTTTTACTATCACTTAACTCAGTATGATGTACATATTCCGCAAAAAAACACGAAAACTCGATTTACGAGCCATCCAGAAGTTTTGTGGCTCCTGATCCAAAAAATGAAATATATTTCATTCAATCAAACATTTTCTTGTACGCTCCATATATGGAGAACCACATATAGTGTACCCAAACCCGAACTTTCACTTAACTCAGCATGATGTGCTTATTCCGTTAAAAGAATATGAAAACTCGATTTAGGGGCCGTTCAAAAATGTTGTGGCCCCTGATCCAAAAAAACATTCAATGAAACATTTTCTTGTACTTCCCTTTTATGGAGAACTAAAAATACAGTGTAGTCAAACCCAAACTTTCACTCAACTTAGTGCCGATGATGTGCTTATGCCGTAAAAAAATTTTAAAAAACGAAAACTTGATTTAGGTGCCGTTCAAAAATTTTGTGGCCCCTGATCCAAAAAAAAATCCAATATATTTCACTCAATCAAAATTTTTTGTCCGCCCCATATATGGAGAACTACATATAATGTAGTCAAATCAAAACTATAACTTTACTTAGTGTGACATTCTTATTCCGTAAAAAATACGAAAGCTTGATTTAGGGGACGTTCAAAAATTTTGTGGCCCCTAATCTAAAAAATCCAATATATTTCATTCAATCAAACATTTTCTTATATGCCCCCATATCTGGATAACTACATATAATGTAGCCAAACCCAAACTATCACTTAACTCAGTATGATGTACTTATTCTGTAAAAAAAAAAAAAAAAAAAAAAATGAAAACTTGATTTTGGGGAAGTTCAAAAACTTTGGTGGCCCCTTGATCCAAAAAACCCCAATAGGTTTCATTCAATCATAAATTTTCTTATACGCCTTATATGTGGATAACTTCATATAGTGTAGCCAAACCCGAACTATCATTTAACTGAGTATGATGTGCTTATTCCGTAAAAAATGGGAAAACTCGATTTAGGCGCTGTTCCTCCTGATCCAAAAACTAATAATTGGCTCAGATCGCAATTTCTTGATGCATTGTTTTGGATCATTCCTAAAATTATTGGCCAAGATCGCAAGCTTTTGATTAATTTTTTTGATCATTCCTAAAATTCTTGTTACAACTTCTACTGTAAAATAAGATATTATATCCAGAAAGTATTCTGCACACCCCCAACACCCCTAACATTTTCCCCTATGATGAATTCATTTTCTCATTCATTCATTCATTTTCAAGTATGCCTTTAGTAATGGGCGACTTTTCAGAAGAAATTATATGCAGATGTTATGTTTCGTTCAGTCATATTAACACACAGTGCAAGTAGGGCCTATTATTTTAACCTTAAATTGCAAAAGGCCAAATTGAGGAAGAAATTATGGTTTATAGTTATTATGACACATTTAAGGCGTCATTCTGTTTTATTTTCCACAATATAAGGAATGTTGGTCACTTTTGCTAAATTTTTAAAACATGTCTTAAAGTCTAATTATTGTTGTATACATGGCCGCCCGCAGGATGAGGCAAGGGGCCAGTTATATAAACTATATTTTCGAAAAGTGTTCAATTTCTTCGAAATACATGTCAAAACTTGTTAGATTGGCTCGATGACACACTGGTGTATTTAATGGATTAGTACAAAATTCTATAGTACTATAGATATTTACTATATTTAATGCTACTACACAATGGCGTAGTCAGGATTTGATTTCGGGGTGGGTGAGGGGGTACTTCCCCAGAAAGTTTTCAGCAATGGAGAAACTAAAACGCAATTTTAGGGTTTCATTTAACAACTTTAAAATTTTCGAGGGTTCAATAAAACAAGTAGTATTATAACTATGTTCTTTTCAGATATGATATATCAATATTGCTGGTTGTAGATCTACATATATATAAAGACGTATTCAAATTATTAGACTCAACGTTCAATTTCTGAATATTTTACTGTTCTTACAATATTACGTGAGAAAATACGTTCGACCTTAGTATAAATTACTACTTTGTAACTGTCCTACTTTCTAGTGGATGTGGCTTATGCTTTTCAATATCAATAAAACAAATGCGCACGTAACATTCAAATATAATTACTATAAAGTGTGTATATCCAAATTGGAAACAAAAAAAAAAAAAAAAAAAAAAAAAAAAAAGAAATGGAATACTCTTACAAGAAAATTATCACACAAATATTAATATTTCTTATGAAATCCCTTGTTCTTTATTAAGTCTTTTATCCTTTGTGGCATCCTATGTACGAGTTTTAGCATATTTTGCCTTCAATTCAGCACCGTGATACCACAAATTGTTGATCTTGATCAATTGAAGTTTGGTTCTAATGTACTTCTTCTCTAGCTTTTCTTTCATGAAGCTCCAGAAGTTTTCAATCGGGTTCATATCAGGACAAGTGCCTGGCCACGGAAGAACACTAATTTCGTTGTCCCCGAAAAATTTTGTCACAGCTTTGGCCCGGTAGCATGAGGCTCCATCATACATAAAAAGGAATTGTACGTCACCAAACCAGAGTACAGTCTGGGAAAGCAGTTCATCTTGAAGAACTTGTAGGTATTAGCCGTGCTTCATTGTCCTCTCTACGATATACAGTCTTCCCGGCCCGAAGACAGATCAGACCCCAGACCATGACAGAAGTAGGATGCTTCACGATTTATTAAAGACATTCCAACTTGAATTTCTCCCAGGTCAACGTCGCACATATTGTCAACATTCATCAGACACAAAGATACATGATTCATCACTGAAACACACTATTATCCAATCGTCAGTAGTCCAATATTCTAGGCCGCGTGCCCATTCGAGGCGCTTCTTTGCCATGATTGGAGTATACTCTAATTTTTGTTTTCATTCTTGATCGTGTGCTTTTATTCCCTCGGCACAAAGAATCCTTCAAACACTTTCAGGTCAAATGTCTGCGCCATACTCAGCCATTTTTTTGCTTAAGTCTATTAGAAGTTGCACTTCTGTTTCCCAGAGCCAATCTTTTTAGTTTTCTGATACCTCTTAGCGTTAGCTTTGGTTTTCGTCCACACTTCCCAACCCTATTTTGGCTCTTGTTCATTTCAACAGAGACTCTACTCACAGAGTTTTGTTTTCTATCCCAACTATACTAGCAATGTATTGCCGTGTATATCTTATTTCCACCAGAAGTATTTTGTTAACTTTCATTTTACGCGAAGAAAGGTATTTTGCTTTTCTCATTATGCTGCGATTACAGAACTATACAGAATAAAAGATTGATACACGAAACACGTCACGATCATTTTAAACTGGCCCATTCGAACTGTGGAACGCTTTGAATGTCGTTAATTTCTTACGACAGCAACCACAACACTTCAGACTAACTTGTTGATAGGAATCACAATAGCTATCTACAACTGAAACAACACTTTCAGAGATCCCCCCCCCCCTCACTAATACAATCTGCTGTTCAACGGTGATATCACCACTTCAACTGTGCAGTAAACAATTGAAGGATCGTATTTTGTGGTTTAACCATTAAATTAAATGTTTTAAAACTCTGAAATTAGGACTCCTACATCAATTTTGCATTTTTTGAGCGTGAGTCTAATAATTTGAACGTCTGTATATAATTTTATATTGTAGTGTATCTTATATACACTGGCGTATTTAAGAAGGAGGGCTTTCAGGCTTAACCCCCCAGAAATTTTATTTACTATAATAAAGTAAATGAAATATCTTGCAGAATTTTCAATTTCCATGACTAAAGTTAGCGAAGCCCTCCGAAACAAAATCGTAAATACGCTACTGCTTATATATGTTTAGTCTATTAATTTTCACGCACCATTTAAGCGCACATTTTGATTGCCATCCATTCTGACTGTAAAATCTCTGTTAAACTTTTGAAATGAAATGAAAAATATTTTTATATGACGTCCCAAGATTTGTTCTTAGGAAGTGGATGATTAATGAAAGGGAGTGGATTATACAATTAAATTTTGTGTGCTTTCCCACCGGGAATCGGGGTCGAGACTATGTACATCACAGGAGCACGCACTAACCACTAGACCAGCAGAGAGAGCGCCATGCAGGGCTTGAAAAATCTACTCGCCAGTGGCGAGTACTTTTTTTACATTTGGCGTGTAAAATCCGACATAAACACTGTGACTGCAAAATGGTCTGGGTAGTAGATTTTTAGGCTGGCTAGTACTTGCAAGCAAGATTTTTCAAGCCCTATATATATAGGTTCTACAGACCTTTGTGCAAGTTGTAAATCTGGGGCCCCGCAAAATGTTCCCAATCGGGCCCCGTAACACCTAAGGCCGGCCCTGCCTACTGTATATGCTGCAGACATGTTACAGCAAGTAAGATGACTAGCATCAGGCCAAGAAATAGTTTTTAAATTATATTTTCCTGTTTTTGCCAATATTTCCGGACAAATGATTTTTTCTAATGGATTCAAAATTTCCGGAAATTTTACATAGAACAAGGAAGACATCTCTATAAAATACATGTTTGATTTAACATATTAACTAAAATGATTCTGGCCCTGTTATTTTAACACTTCCCTGCCACCAAAGGGGAACTTCATAAGATTGCTCAAAGATAATTTTAATGTGTCTATACTAATTAAGCTAACTAGGATTATATTTTAGTTTCTTTTTTAGCCATAACTCCATTCTATCACGGTGCTAACTTTGAAGTGCTTGGATGAGTTGTGCACAAAATTTCCCTACTATAATACAAAAAACATAAGTACTAAATTATCTTAACTCTAAACTAGTAAATACATAATAGATTTAATTTTGAAAGCATAATGTAATAAAATTTTCGAAAATTTAAATTTTACCTAAATTTTCAGTTTTTTTTCAAGTTCGGGAAAAACGTAAAAAACTGTTTTTTTTAACCCAAAATTTCCGTTTTTTCCCAGGCTTTCACAACACTAGTCTGAACACTCAGTACGCCAAACAATCCTAACAATGGGCATCCGCATCCGACGACCCATTCATGTGCGAATGTTGACACCACGATATCGTCAACTACGACGGAAATGAACACGAGACCATCGCTACTGAACCTTGGCATAGTGGCAGAGCGTTGCAATGTCTGATGAATCCCGATAACTTCTTCATCATGACGATGGGAAGGTGCGAATCCGTCGTATTCCAAGGGAACAGCTCCTTGACACCTGTACTGCGAGGCGGAGACAAGCTGGCTGCGGCTTAATTATTATCTGTTGAACATTTACGTGAGCATCCTGTGTCTAGTGGAGCTCGAACAAGGCATCATGACGGCCGAGGTGTATCGCACACTGCTTGCAGACTACGCACACCCCGTCATGACGACCATGTTTCCCAACGGTAATAGCAATCGACAAGATAATGCACCATGTCACAAAGCAGGAGTGTGATGGAGTGGTTCGAGGAGCGCAGGAGCGAGTTCCAAGGGATGTGCTGGCCCCCTAACTCGCCGGATCTGAACCCAATAGAACACATCTGGGATGTGATTGAACGTGATGTCAGGACGCATTGCCCCCCTCCCCGGAATTTACGGGAATTAGGTGACTTGTGTGTGCAATACATATATGGTGTCAACTCTCTCCAGCGACCTACCAAGGATCATTGCGTCCATGCCAAGACTTGTCGCCGTTGTTATCCGTGCCAAAGATCGACATACTGACAGGTAGGTAGTCATAATGGTCTGGCTGGTGTGTGCGTATATTTTGATTCGTATATTTTGTCTCGACTCGAATTCGAGTCGAGTCGAGACACGAGTCGAGACAGAAACACATTTTCGAGTCGAGACAACATTTTCTCGAGACGAGTCGAGACAGGCTTGAATTTCGACTCGACTCGACTCGTGCACATCCCTACCGACAGGTTGTTGGGGTTAATATCGACATCAACATTAAAACCTTACGTACTATGATAATGTCACTAATAATTCCACAAGGCACATTACTGTTCATAAAGTAGTTCATGTGCTTTAAACAAACACGGGAATCTATTTATAGCTACAAAAATTTTTTAATATGTCACTGAGTTACAAATAAGGGAAAGAAAAATAATAACAAAATTTGTTCAGTTACAAGAAATATATGAAACAAGATTTTATTTTAAAAAATAGTATGCTAAATGTGAGCTAGTCCAGAGACCACAAAATTTCTGTACTTCATGAAAAAGTATTTATTAATTTATGTTAATCATATGTTATCAAAAGTATGGCTATAGATTAAAATATTACTGTTAGCTTCATATACAGGGAAGAGCAAACATTATACTCATAATTGTCTGAGATTTTACTTTGTTGACACACAAAGAAGTGATCGTCTGGATGAAGAACAGTCTTCGTTAAACTACTGAAAATATTTTGTACATTGAACCCAATCAGCGGAATTGTTTTCGCCGTAAAACCAATCTCGGCAGATAGCACAATAATTTTCTTTGAGTTCTCTCATTTTTGTTACTGTGTTTTGCAACATTTTTATGTATCTGTTCATTCTTTTGTGTGTCACTACCTTTTCATTTTTCTATTTTACTATTTTTCTGTGCAGATGTTAGAAGTTTGGCACTATTGTCCTTCGCTTTACATTACCACATCTTATGTTCTTGGGTGAACCCATACCCGTTTAATATAATTAACTTTTCTTTTAGTGCGTATTCGTCTTCTTCAGCAAGTGTATGTCTATCAAAACGTTTCTTGCGGTTAATTTTGAATAACCTGTCACGTAACGTATCCGAGGGACTTCAAAAGCTCTTGAAGCAGTAGTAAGTAACATTGCATTCTTTACGGCCTCCGGCTACTGACAGTTTAATCAAATTCTAGGAGCATCTCATGCAATGGAAAAGGAATGCAGACATTCTATTACCTATATGTTAACACTAATGTGGTGTTTTTGATATATAATTATTAAAAATCGCAACGAAAGAGAAAAAAGCATCTGTCGAAAGTGCCCCAAATGTGAGTGTCGGAAGTACCCCAAATGCATATGTTGTACTTAACTATATTTTATGGAAGTTAGAAACACTGCACACTGATGAGCCCACTACCTGTGATTGCACAACATTCAGCTGTGTGCTGTCCACCATATAACTTTTACTTCCAAGGACGAGCTTAACGAAACACATTTTACAATGATCCTTAACTCCTCACACATCTTTCACACCTTACCTCATAAATTTAGACCTTTCTCGTCAAATTATTCCACTTATTTTTAAACTTTTACAGATATACATTTCATACACCCCACAGTTTCACTTAGTATTGATTACGCCAACATCTTCACTTCCAGGATCACAGTGTTGTAAGCTTAGAAGTGTCCAACTGTCGGTCTTCCCCTGAATAACTATATACAGGTTCGGATCCAGGATTTTCTGACGGGGATGCACCAGTACATTTGAATTAAATTTGACTGTTTTTACTGCTTTTAGGCGTGAAAGAGGAAACGCCCTGGAAAAACTCTTGTGTCCGGTCTCCGGAACTAAACCCACGACTCTCCCAAATCGGAGTCAACGCTTTACCAACTACCGCTGATATTGCAGTCTGAGCTACTGCCGCTCTGTATCGGTATAATTTGCATTATATAATTAATTTGACTCTTTAGATTAGGAATATCTCTAATCATGGACACTTGTGTCATACAAAAGAATCATCAGAATCACATTGACACACAATCATAGTCAACGTCTTGCGAATAAAATCAGAAAAATAAACACACTGCTGAACAAGACTGCACTTATTTAATATAAAAACACATTTACACGTGACGTTTCGATCTTCTAGACAAGATCCTCATCAGACGTACACTCGTGATGAGGATCTTGGCTAGAAGATCGAAACGTCACGTGTAAATGTGTTTTTATATTAAATAAGTGCAGTCTTGTTCAGCAGTGTGTTTATTTTTCAGAATCACATGACGGCAGAAATTTTTGGAAAGTGTTGCTCTCAGCTTCTCATTTTAGGTAGTGTATATCTACAACGAAGGGGTGCACGTGCACTTCCCTAAATCCGGCCCTATATATATATATATGATCGTGTGTGTGTGTGGAGAGACACATCCCCCATGATTAATCACCGCCTGGACCCTTTATGTCCCAGTTCGCTACTGCTTGCAACTTCCGTGCGTAATTGCGAGAGTAGAAAAATATATTTTCCAATGAGCACCGCAAAAATTCTGTGATCAGAGTAATGAGTACGGATCAAGTAATTTACAGATTTGTACAGCAAAAGTTTCACTACATCATCCAGATATTTTTGTTGTAAAATATAAAATCCGGGTTCATTCGTTCGTTTAATTAAGCTATAACTAGTATGCATTGAAATAAAAGACTTCAGCTTTCCTCCTGGTATAAATTTTTATAAATTTTTCTTTCACTTGATACAAACTAAAGACGTGTTTATTTCATTTTTTTTTTGTTTTTCATAATTGAATTGTATTTCTTTGTGAAAAATATTGTACTGAACACCAGAAACAATTTGGGTACTTGCAAAGTTAAAATTATCAGGTATATTTCTAAGTTATTTAATTTGTCAATATGAGTATTCATACAAAATCTAAAAAAAAAAAAAAAGATGTTGGATTGTATTCAGACATTTCAAAAACTTTTTCAGGTTAACACCATGTAGTCTTGAGTACAAACGTGAATTTATCATTTCAATCAGTAAGCACTAATTGTGTGCACTGTTACAAATATCATAAGCTATACGTCAGTTAAATTGTGTTTTGCTTAAATATATTTATGAATAAGAGATATATATGAAAAAAATAATAAGAGGAGGAGAATAAAAATGGTCAACAATTTTCAATGTTCTGTTTCACTAATAAAAAATATTAAATACCTTGTTCAATACATTAAAATTTAATATAAATTGTAGATAGCACTAAAAAACGAATTTACCAACATGTAATTTGTACAATATATAATCATGTCAAACGCTGTAACAAAATCCTTAAATTTATATGTTTCTCCTGTTTACAGTGTAAACATTCTGTTAAGTCCGTTTATTAAAGAGATTGGAATTAATAGGAAGTCGTTAATTTGTCAAACACATGGTTGAAGAGTAATTGAAAGTTCTGCTATTAGAAACGCATCACGTTAGCTTGGTGATCTGTAACAATGGAAGTCTTCAAGAGAAGCGCAAGTTGGTATTGAACCATCATTAGTGAAACCCACTCCAGGTCCAACTCAACAGCTGAAGATGCCAAAGAACAACATGGAAAGTGGTATCGTTGGGAGAACTCTTTAGAAGGCACAGAAAAACACATTGTGGGAATGAACAATATTCATGTTTATATGTCAGAAGAAATGCAATAATAAACTCAACTTGATAAATTATTTTGGAATTCGTCATGCTGCCGAAATGGAAAAGATTCAATGTAGTGAAGACGAACTTATAATTCTGTCTGTGTATGCCATTGTTCTGAAGACAACATACACATTCACACGTATATATATATATATATATATATATATATATATATATATATATATATATATATATATATATATATATATATATATATATATATATATATATATGTTCATAATATTAAAATATTATTGATATACAATTTTAATCAAAAGAAAAACTATTCTTCAAGACCTATTATATATAAAACAATTCTTCTCAGAGTAGAAACACCTCGTCCAGTTCCTTGCCAGGTGGTAAAGTGCCAAGGACCGACGAGACGTTACCACGTTGGATAGAAATGGATATGCCTTGTATAAGATAAGTTGTGGAGCGAACTTCGCCGGAAACACAAGAAATGCGTCTTCCTACCTCCCTAATAAATTCAAGACTTCTTGCACCCCAAGCACCACTGGTTTCAATAGCGATTGGAGTGAAAACAAACTTTTCGAGAAGGTTGTTGTATTTTCTTTGCTTTTCAGCTTCTCTGCGATTAGCAACAGCTCCAGCGTTCATTACTGGCAGAGGGAGACTTGAATGAGCGTATGTATCAGCGCATGTGAAGTCCCACAATAAACATTTTCCTCTCATCCATGGAACTAGTGTCATCCCATCTGGTCGCTTTCCATCCGAACAACAGCAACCAGAAGGTTCCCGTATTGAAGGAAATCCAGGTGTGTTGAGGGCTCGTAGTATTATATCATTTACAGAGGAATGTCGGGCGAATCTACCAGCGCTCTTCATGCATGAAAGGCCATGCAGGCCACGTTGGTTAACCTCATCCCCACAAGCTGGACAGCGATGAGGCTCACAAACTGCTAAGCCTAAACGTAAGGCTGCAGCAATTCGAAAGCTTTCATTTGACAAATGAAGGCCTAAAGGCGGAGAAGATATCGCCATCAACCATGCACCCGCTTCGGGAGACGAGGCAGCAAGAAGCCTGGCTTTATCTTCCGGAACAACAACATATTGTAACAAATGATTATGTAATTGACATGCAATTGGTGTATACCAAGATGACTGATAACACTTTTTGCTAATTTCTGGAAGGCTTGTATTTGCTAAGTTTGCCCACTTATTAGAGCCTCCTTGAACTGAACCATCTGGGTTCAAACAATAACCCTGTGGAAGGAGAGCTTCGATTAAACGCAGAGATCCGTGGTATGACGCTAAGAATGTAGGAATCGCCATATCCACAGCTCGTCGAATACCAAGACCGCCCAAACCAACAGGTAAACATGCTTGTGTCCAAGAGTCGTCATTTAAGGAGCAGTTCAGAATTGATTCAAGGCCAGTTTTCAGGACAGTATCATATTTTTTCAGCAAAGAACTTTCATGCCAAGATGGAAAGCATCGTAAAAAATAGGTTAAGCGAGGGATTGACAAAGATGCTCGTAAAAGGAAAAGTGCTGAATGGGCTGACATTGAAGGAAGTCGAGACAAGAACAATTCTAAAGTAGATATTTTATTCAATAGCACGTTAGTGAGTGCTTCCGACGTGAGAGCAGCACCCAGAAGACAAGCATTCTGAATTGTTAGAGGGCGTATGCCTGGTGCGGCCTCATTAAATCTTCTAAAGATTTCGTCGAATGCAGTTTCATCTGTTCCAAGACAACCAATCTCCCATTTAGAAAAGTTAAGACGCAAGCCAAGAAATGATGCCGTCTTATTTATTTCTATTAACGATGAAAGAACTATCTCGGGTTCACCACCAATTGTTCCATCGTCTAAGTACCAAATGTTTAATTCGGTATCCAGTGATATATATAAACAAAATCTGTATTTTGAACTCATATATTAAACATTATTTCATTGTATTGTACCTCATATAATGACATAATGATACATAGCAGTGGGTATTTCTACCGAGGGTTATACTAAACAAAGTTGTAGAAGAACAAACCAGATTTTGAAGCAATCAACCTAATGACAAATTTTCTGAATCATAATAATTACAAAATATCAATGACCGGTTTAGAGTGATATTTGCAGATTAACTTCAGACAAGAGTTTGTTACTTTTTCAAGAAACAATACATGTATGTAACAGAACATCTTGTTTTTGTTTATTACAGATGTTGAAATCTTTGGCTTGGAAGGCCTTATTCAGCCAGCAGATTTGGCAATAGTGGAACAAAATATTGACGATTCGTCCACCTTTACCGAAGATCCGGTATCTACAAGGGAAAGTCAGACAAGGACTAAGAATGATATTGGTAATATCTTAACAGTGACAAGTGGAGGAGAGCAGAGGCGATTCATTAGATATAGTTATGCATGCGCAAAGTGTGGCAAAGCATATACGAGAAAAGATAATCTTAATAGACATATCCGTTATGGCTGTGGCAAGGAACCTCAATTCGTGTGCCCTATATGTCAGAAGAGAGTGGCGTTGAAATATTCACTGCAGTTACACATGAAAACACATGTAAACCTTAATGTGTAAAAAAGGAAGAAAGAGAAGCAAAGCTAAGGGAAGATAAAAATAAAATAAAATAAAGCAGTCTTGGATCTTGTTATTTTCACAAATCATAGGCTACTTTCATCCTGATAAGTCAGAAAGTTTATTTTGTTTTATGTAGGTTTTGCTTTATTTCTGATGCAGTTGTGTACTGCCTGTGCTTATATTACTTAGGTAGAAATCTAAAGAAACGATAATATGTACTATATTTCTTTTCGTGTTTAATGACAAATAATGAAGTGATACTTGCAATGTATGGAATTCTATAGTCTGTAAATTTTTTATAATATTAAACAATAATTAAGCGTCCAAATAAACTATATAAAGCAAGAAACGGTTTAAATTGTCCTGAAATCATTTGCCTTTAATACTACTGACGAAACTAACTGTCTATTATTTCATCGATAGGTCATGATACAGATCTTATATGCATATACTTGACTGTTATCATAGATCATGAGATAATTAAAGAAAATAAGCATTTGCACTTAAAATCAGGTCCGCAGCATTGTTTTGTATGTATCGTACAAATTAATACAAGAGGTCGTATTGCAGACACGACAGTCCATTACCAAACAAATTTAGTAATGATAACCATAAATATGGTTAGATCGGAAATTGGATCTCAGTAAGACAATACGAAGCTTCAATTTATAAGAGTGTAAATATGAGTTTTAGTGATGATTACTAGTTTTGATTTTCATGTAAGTGAGTGAATGTGTGATCGTTTGACATGATTACCATAGATAAATATATTGTAGGTTTGAAGACATTAAATTCCTTAAATCGTGTCCAAGATTGAGCTCAGCTATAGGTCGACAAACTACGTTCCACTCATCCGAGGTTAAGAAGGTAGTTCAGCAGAACGTCAATTGATGAACTAAGCCCTTTTATATTGAAATTAAGTAGTTGTCAATTTACTCTTTAGTTGTACCTTTGACTGTAACCATATCTGATGAATCGGAGATTTTCGAGATTCGATATCTGAACTTGAATTGTATAAAACTGGTTTGAAATATAAAGTAACTCATCAGTCATATCTTTACTTCTTTGAACTGACATATAACCGATGTGTATGTTGTTTCTGAATAGAACTGATGAAGTCGAATTCAGAGTAATACATGTATGAAATTTAAACTATTTTGAAATCTTGGCACACCAAACAGACTTCATTAATTTTATTCAATTCTTGTGTTCTAGTGTGAGGTTACAGAATTATTCTAGAAATAATATATGAAAGTGTTAATTGATTCTTTACATGAAATAATAATAATAATAATAATAATAATAATAATAATAATAATAATAATAATAATAATAATAACAAGAAGAAGAAGGAGAAACCAGTAGAACAATTACAACTTTTTAAACAGTCAAAATCGCTTGCTAGATATCTTTACAGAGCGAAGATTTGTAAATTGAATTTGTAGCCATTTGGTGCTTTACATATGTTGCATAAATAAGCTATAGCATATTTTTCAAGGAACTTGTAAATTTAGAGTATTGCCTTGGTAACGTTGCACTTATCTCTGTGCATCATATCATTGTTTTACAATATCTATCCTTGCCTGTTTCCACAATTTTAACTTTTAAAAAAATCACGTTCCTTTGTTCCAAAATTTTCTAAGTTTCCCGAATGATATCAATGAAATTATATGCATTTCTATCGTTCGGATTTTATAGCAAACGCAATTTTGCCTGTTTTTCTGCTAATTTAATGTATTCCTGGTAGAACCATGGTTTGTTCCAGCAACGTTAACTTGTTCACCCACTTTTAAAATTTACTCAGAAAAGAATGTCAAAGTTTTGTATTAGTTTTGTACCGTTTTGTACCACTAATAAAAGGTTTTGTACCACGTCCATTAACCAGTAATGGACGATTCAAAGTGGGGGAACAAGTTAACACCTGTTCCCCCACCATAACGAATTTTCCCGAAAATAGTGTCAAAGGTTTGTACAAGTTTTGTACCACCAATAAAAAGTTATCCAGTAATTTACGATTTAATGTCTGGGCCCAGCGTTAACTTGTTCCCCCACCATAACGAATTTTCCTGAAAATAGTGTCAAAGTTTTGAACTAGTTTTGTACCGTTTTGTACCACCAATAAAAAGGTTTGTACCACATCCATTAGCCAGTAATGGACGATTTAAAGTCTGGACCTAGCGTTAACTTGTTTCCCCACCATAACGAATTTTCCCAAAAATAGTGTCAAAGTTTTGTACTAGTTTTGTACCGTTTTGTACCACCAATAAAAAGTTTTATACCACGTCCATTAGCCAGTAATGGACGATTTAATGTCTGGACCCAGCGTTAACTTGTTCCCCCACCTTAACGAATTTTGTCAAAGTTTTGTTCTATATGGTACTATTAACAAAAATGTTCTACTGCATCATTAGCCATTAATGGACGATTGAATGTCTGGAATCACTATTTGCTTCGGTTTCTACCATCTAAAGAATTGTCGGTTTGTAATGGATAATACAAAGCGGAGCATTTCTTTAAATATACCATAATGATTTTTTTGGAAATAATATCAAAGTTTTTAGTAGTGTGTATCATTTTGTAACACCAATAATTATGTCGTACCACGTCCGTTACACAGTTGTGGAAGTTTAAGTTTGAATCTCGATAGCTTTTTGAATTTAAGTGAAGGAAATTTAATCGGAATCGAATGCCAAAATTTTGTACTTTTTACAATTCTGTACAATCACCTATATTTATGGACACTGCGATTTATTCTTATACTTGTATGTAGATTTTTGGGTATAATGATAAATAAAATTTGAACAAGTAGTTACAAATATACATATTTATTATCAGACTCTCTAAACTTATATTTTTAGAATCAATCGCCTGTATTTATCTGTATTTCCTTTGTTTTCACCCATCTATTAGCAACTAGACACACAATACACATCCAGATCATTATAACAGAAGCGTCATGATCACATCAAATTGTTGTCTTAACCTTTAAATAATTATTTAGCCATTAAAATGCATTAAACGTGAGGCAGTAACAAATGTCAGATGTATATACATTTCATAGCAGTATTTACTAGAAGGATACTTTAAATTGTATTTTTAGAGTCAACTACTGCCCGTTCACTATATTATCTTTATTTTCCTACATATATTGACATTTTCACATTATACGCACTTCCAAATCAGTAAACCTATTGAGTAGTATCAATGAACATAATGATAGTCCTGAGAACAGGTAATTGTTATCCTATTTTTTGGCTAAATTTTGAGCAATTAAATACATTAAACTGAAAACTGTAAGAAATTCCAGAGATATTATTTGTTAGCAGGTTCTTTCAATTTGTAATTTTCCAGTCAATGGCCGCCAATTTAGTATATTACTTTTTTGCTGTACCAATAAACTAACATTTTCATACTATACGCACGTGTAAATCAATAAGATCTGTAGGGTAGTAGCATTGCAGATACTAATGATCATGGACACAAAGAAGATGTTGTCTTGTATTTTGAATAAATCATGAGCCATTAAGATACATCGAAATATAAATCCGCAACAAATACCACAGACATGGTACAAAACTTTTTATGGGTGGTACAAAACAGTACAAAACTAATACAAAACTTTGACATTTCTTTCTGAGTAAATTTTAAAAGTGGGGGAACAACACGCGCCCTAATTTTCTTTTACTGAAATTTTAATGCTCAATTTTTAACCAAGTATCCTCGGCGCTAGTGCATTCCCAACTTTCTACGTAAAACCGAGAATCTATTCAACATTCTAATCTGATATTTACTCCTCGACTAACCCTCCTCTAATTTCTTTAAATTAAAGTTTTCCGTTTTCAGATGCTGGAGATTTTCTATTTTCAATAATCGTCTCTGTCTTATGATTTCTGCTACCAGTGAGCTCTTCTAAATGACCCGAACATCAATTATGCTAGACTGTCTTTTTCTATTTACTTAACCGTCATGAATTTGATTATGTTTTTTTTCCATTTTACAAAGTCCAAGTATATTTATAAATGTCGTGATGTGGGAATTTGGCACTCTTCACGATAAGGTTTTTATGGTTCTAGGACAAAACTGCGCAAACAATAACAGCGATGAGCGAAAACAGCGTAGGAAAATACAACGTGAACAAAAACAGCGCATGGACAAATACATTACAAAGCTCACGAGTCTGATGCTATTGTTATTACTTTCGTTATGCAGACTTTCGTTCCGTATAATCGGTTTGAGTATATCCTCTAGTCCTACCTTCAGATTGAAATCTAATAAAATTGTCATATGGTATCGCAGGAATTGGTCGAGTACATGTTCTACTTTTTTACAAAAAGGAAAAAAAAACTGTCCTTTATATCATCATCTAACAGATACACGAAAGGTAAAAATGCATACTTTTAATTGATAAACTTGTTTTTTAGGGTCATGTAAGTTTAATTTTATTTTTATTAATTATCTGTTTTCTCTGAAAATAGTAACTTTTCATTATAATCGATTAATTTTCCCAACGCCTTTAATTTTCAATAATTAAATTATACATTAACTCGTCACCAATCACAGCAATTCACGTAGTGAGAATTGCCATTTTTAATTTTAATTTTGAAGCTAATAATAATATAATCATTACTTTTTCTGATATTGATTTTTAGTTTAATGAATTATTTTGTCATAGCCCTCTTTTTCATTTTAATTCGTTAAATTTTCCATTAATTTTTTCATGTCAGATCTACCATACGAAGTCTAGAAGTTGAATATTGTTCTGTTTGCCTTTGGTGTATTTTAACTATGCCTGTGTATCGTGTTTTCTTTTTTAAAATCAAAGTTGATCAACGCAAAAAAAAAAAAAAAAAAAACAGATGACACAATATAAAAACTTCAAAGTGTTTTTCCACCTTTCATAATTCCAACCAGGAGCGTCATTTCAGCTTTTGCTTGGGGGGAAGACCCCTTTATATAAGTAAAATTTCGCATTTTACACTGATTTACTACTATTTATTGATGAAATTATATAAATCTCAAATTCAGGGGAAGCAATTGCCCCTCCTAAATGATGCCCCTGATTCCGACATGATACAAATTGAATCTTTTCCCTAAAATTGGCTTCGTTGCTCATGAAGATATGTTCAATGAGCGTTTCCTTGCCATAAGTTTACTATCACACTCATGCAAACTTAAAAATAATTAACCAAACATTTTAAGTTTCGTGGTACAAGAAAAGCCCCATTTAACGATAATGAGTGGATAACATTTATCCCGGCTATAGCTTATCTCTGTAGAAGGAACATATCTCATCAGGGAGTGTGAAAACCAATCTAAGCGATTTCTTTGAATGTAGGGACGCATCTTCCTACAATCAACTACTTAGATTTAGGTTTCAATGTATATTGTGATTGAATATGTAGATTGTTTTTTGTAAATATTGAAAACTTCACAAATACGTATTTAGAAAGAGGACAATCTTTTCTACTTTTCCTCTTTTCCCCTTCTGTCATTTACGTAGGTTGAAGACGGATTAACAAAACTGTTGATTTCTACATGCGTTTGTTTGTTCGATTTTTGTTTCTTGCCAAAGATTTAAGATTTTGGAATATATGGGTGTACAATCCCATTATATGCTTTATGTGAAAATAACTACGTAGCTTGGCCAGCAGTCGAAATTACATAACTTTCTTATGCCAGAATTTTAAGATCAGTGTCGACTCGTCTTATGCAACCTAATATATAATACCTAATCAAGATATAACTTGTCATCTTGCATAGGGTAAATCAAAACTGATCTGGTAATTCTGGGTTCGACTGCTAAGCATGCCTTTCATTCTGGTAGGTTTACTATTGTTACGTAAATATTTATGCTGAGATTGTAAGAATTTGTGCGGAGAATATACCTATATTCTAAAGTCTTAAATCTTTGGCGAGAAACAAACCGAACAAACAGATGAGGTAATTTGTATATGTAAATCGGCAGTTTTGCCAACCGTCTGCAATAGATGTAAACGAGAGAAGGGGGAAGAGTGAAAAGAAGTCATATTCTCAATATATGTAATTTTTATTTTCATTTTTTTTAGAGAGGTTCAGATTTTTTAAAAAATAATTCTATCCCGTCTGGTCCTTTTACCATTTTTTAAAAAAATATATAGCTATGTGCCCAAAGAAGCTTGGTACGAGTAGAGCGACAGACCCGAAGAGCAATATAGTGTAAACTGAAACTAGAAATTTTATTTCATACTATATTACACCTAGGGTCTGAGTACTGTACGTTTCCGTATTGGAAGTAAATTACACTGTTAAGTGGGCTTCAAGTGGCCTATGCATGGAGGATCTTACAGCTATGAATAGAATGTGCAACGTGTATCTAAGTAGAATACAAGTGTTGTATACCTTCCTCTAGTTTCAATGCAGGCCTGAATTCTTACACAGTAGCAGGTCGTTGAGTGGCAAGTATCATCCTTTGAAATGACATTCCATGCTTCTTACATTGAAATGGGGTTCTATGCATCTTATTGAAATGGCGTTCTATGCCTCTCATATCTGGTAATGCAGTTGGTCGATGTTTGTCACCGAGTCTGCAGACTAGACCAAGCCCCATTCGATCGAGTTCCACGCGTGATTAATGTGGAGCAGATCTGGGATTGCAAAACTCGGGAAAGATGGATCACGGTTAGAGAGTGCGTTGATAACATGAGTGGTATGTGGGCGGGCTTACTTTCTTGATAAAAAAATATTCTTCTGATTGTGAAGGAGTAGCAACAAACGGCTTGAATGACCTGCATGGGCGCTACACTGTTTAATGTTCCATTATGAACACTAGAAGTGAATGGCCGCACCATGATTTCTGGTATTGGCCCTATGTGTCACTGCAGTATTACATGTGAAATGTTCGTCCCTTTTCAGATCGATGCTTTATTATGTGTAGACACATGGGTTTCCAAGAGTTAAACCCAAGTTTCTTGCAACTAACGTCTGAATGCTAAGGATTTAGTCTTAACGGAGCTCGTAATCTGTGATAATAACCTGCACAGTTACACTCAGGTCCAAAATGATAGTTGCATATCTATAACTGTCTTCTTGTAAGAATACAATTTGATAATGATTTTGCAGGGTACTTTTAATACTGATACTATGTGTATAGTCGAGAAATGTATATTTGTGATAAATTTCATAGGAAAAGAATTATAAATACGAAAATTAGAATGAGTAAAAGAAAATGTTGCTAAATGGACAAGAGAGTTTTATTTTCGTTTTTTTTTTTTGTTCTTATTTACTGATGTTTTCACATGAAATTTGCTACATACACGTCTTTGCCGATTATACACAAACTAACATTATAAGAAATACCGGGCGAATTCGTTATCAAATTATATTCCTACAACAACATATTTATAGACATGCGACAATAATTTTGGACATGAGTCTACATGTATAACATAGGCCACAAGGTTAAGAGGTTTTTGTTGTTGGTTTTGAATTAGCAATATGGTAATGTCCTGTAGAATTGACTATAGGGCGTAAGGATGATGATTTGAAGTTTTTTTTAAACATATTCTTCTATGAATATTTTTGGCAACTAAATTCAATTTTACAAATATTAACAAGGTATCAAGTACATCGAGAGTTATGGGTGCATCATTTACACCTTATTATCACTACTTCTCCACATATAGAACTTCGAATATCTCGTTATGTTCCTATTATTAAGTATCATCAATATATAGTGTCTGATTTTATATGCAGTTTTTAGCATATAAATTTTCAAATTGTGCGAATTTCTTCATGTACTTTCAATTCTTTTCCTAAAATAGTAGTAAAATAATGTCCTACAAAATTTTGATACGGTATTAGTGCAACATTTAATGAAACCCCTTTTATCAATTAAGCACGTTGATTATACGTAGCCTACAAGTGCAGCGGAAGAATAAACAATTAGTTTTAAAGAGTACGGCTTGTTTCACACAGTATATCGCGTTCAAAGACGTAATTCATTGCCTGGTTGCGGTTCCAAATATATGTATTCAAACCGACGGTGACATCATTATGAGACAATACGTTTGTCATTGCCTATCCTAGTGCTCGAGTAGGAAGAATTTATCAATATAATATGTGTCATGTATTAATAATTTATCATGTACATTCTGAACCAATAAATTATCATTATGTGTATTTCATTATGCTGTATGTGCCGAACAAGGTAAACGATTATGATTTTATGTTTCATTAGAATTTTTACTTGTAATTCATTGCAATCGATATGATCGTAACACATACAGAGAAAAATCCGTAAGGTACCTTTATTGAAACTATAAGTAGGAAACTACTGAAGCATCATTTTTTAATTGTCTTATAGAATATTCACGTATAGCCTGTGCCTATTGCGAACATATTTACATTGTAATTTAAACTGAATGATTTTACGAAAGAACTTATTTCATATAAAGAAAAAAAATACGCCGAACGGATGAAAAATTTAGTAATGGTCGTCTAGCTAGCGAATATATTCGTCTTTCAGTAAAATGATGCTTCTTTACTCATTGGCATATGGATACCAACAGGATAGCACATTGAGTGAACTAAACGTAGCCCTACAGCTCACTAATAATAAAAAGTTCTTAAAACAACAATCCAAGAAGTAATTATGAGAAGTGATGAATTCAGGGGGTGGCCCGGGGAAAGCTTCCCCCTGGGGCAAATATTCGATGGTGATCAGCAACGGTAACCTTCATTTTCACAGTATTACGTTCGTCCCCTGTGTATTGAAATTCCCTTCGTCTGAAATCATCACTGATATTAAGACTATCGCACGAAATGTTCGTGTTGGGGTTCATTTTAGAAGCAGTTGCTTAATTGATTTAGCTGTTGCGAAGTTGACAACGTGTGCCTATAATTCCTGAACTAAAGAAGAGGCAATAGTGAAATCAGAAATGCGTATCCATACAGAACGTGGAAAAATGTATACAAAAAATCATTCGTTCGGTAGACATATCAGGTATGAGCGTTGATGTGAGCTACAGTTTCAACCTCCAATGTATCCCATGGTCAAGGGCGCCCATGTTGTGGTTTCCAAGGGGGGGCAAGTATAAGCGACATTTCAAATGTAGTCTCAAATTTTGCGGTAACTATTCTAAAAATGTATTGGGTTTTCGATCTTCCGAAGTACAATTTCCTCTAAGGGGGCGAGCGCCCCACCTTACTCCCCTGATGGGCGCCCTTGCCCATGGTGATCAAAGAAAAATAGAGCATGATTATTCAAAATTGATGATATGAAAAATATGATTATGAAGATATCTGATAAATTTGTTAAGACTGAACACATTCTGTTAAACCACAGATGCAGAATCTGTGTTGTTTTAAAAGACACATTGACAATACCCATTTCCCAAGAGAGCTGCATATGAAATTTTTGAATAGATCTAATTTTCGTACTTATTTAACAGTTAATAATTATTAATTACATTGTTACATCATTAATTTACATGAAAATCTCTAACTCTATAGCATATTAAAGGATAAGGTAAGAAAATTTATTATTCATTTTCTTTTTTAGAATCTTATTTCTCGTAGGCTATATTTCATATTCTTTATACTTATTCAGTGCATTATTCAAATTTACGGTTGACATTCAGCGTATCTAAAGAATAGGCTTATGGACATTACCATAACTTGAGATTTATGAGAAATACTGTTCTGAACTTACGTACAAATTATCTAGTAGTTTATTAGTTATATTAGGGGTGGTATTATTGCCTGTCATAAATTAAGAGGCTTCCATTGCTAAAGATATGCTGTATAAAATAATAAATATCAATTGGACAATTTTGCTTCGTTGTTATATAATTAATTTGTGATATTTATCTGTGTTGCGCTTGCTTTTTAAATTGTATAAAACAAAAGGAAAATTGCTTGAACAACGCGATAACACACCCTTCTTCATTCTATTTTTCAGACTCTGACCTGAATCAAGGGGTGTCGGAAGCGCGAGCTAGGCTTAGCGCAAGTTCTTTTCTGACTACTAGCATGTATACGAAGCTTCTAGCTGGTACCCAGAGTCCTGCTGCTGAAAATGTCTTGTCGAGGGCAAGGGCTTCGAGAAGCAGCTGGGGTGGTGGTGAGAAGGGAGCATTTAGTTGCTCCCGTTGTGGCAACACTTACGCTCGTCCTCATAGTTTGAATCGTCATCTACGCTTTGAATGTGGTGTGGAACCTCAGTTTGAATGTCCAATCTGTCGCAAGAAATCTAAGCATAAACACAATCTTTTACTTCATATGCGTACACATCAAAAGTAATATTATTAGGACTGATTCTGATTTGCTAAGAGCCTATCGTTTGTGCAGTCATTCAGGTTACTTGTTACCGTAAGGAAAACACTGGGTTAACAAAGTAAGCAACTTTGCTTATTGGGACAAACATAACCAAATTTTCCAAAGTAAAAATTGTTATAACAACTTCTTTCATATATGTAAAGCATATCAATAGTCATTAGTAATATTACACTCATTCATAATTTTATCAAGCTAGAAGACTGCATTTTAGATATGTTTTCATGAAAGCATGCTCGCAATAAGGAGTGGCATGACTCGTGGAAGTTTCTCTTAGATAGTGCTATAGTAAATTATTTTTTGAATTTATATATAATCATATTTGTTCTTTTTATGAGACTGCTAAAATAAAACAGTTATAAAGGTATAAGAAAAATAATATTGATTTGTAGAAATATTCAGCAAATGTTAATATAGCAATAAATTGCTTTTGAATGTTGTAATTTGTAAAAGTGTTAGAAATTCTGTTTTAGAAAATGTATAATTGACTTCACCAAGTGCTTTATTTCCGCAGATACTTAGATGAAGATGGTCATTGTAAAGAAAAACGGTTACTATGGGCATGATACAATTGAATATGTATTATAAAGGAGGAGCATAATTGGTGAAAATGTAATGATGCATCTAAATATATATGTGCCATGTGCGATAGTCAAGTCAGTACTTTTGTTTATTGAAGATAAGAATGGTCATTAACAAGTCCATACCTCTATGTATGTTCCTATCCTTTGATATCTAAACCAGAATGAATGTGCTACTGTAATTAACTTACGACCGACGACAAGTTTTTTATGCGGTTTCTGTAACCATTTAATTGTTCTTTCCTAAATTAAACTGCGCTAGTGGTTTAAATGTATAGTTTTGGGCTTCCAGGAACCCTCGTTTTCAGATTGGAGCTTCTTTACATTGCTTCACGTTTATATGTGCAGTTGTATCTCCTTGGTAAGAAGCCAGTGCTAAATTTCAGTTTCGCTATAGTGCCATATTTTGATTATTATGGTAATACTCATTATTATATAGCGTTTATTCTCATTAGTAGGCCACTTGACGAAACGCTTTAAAATAACGCAAAATTTTATGTTAAAACATATTTAATAAGTTTGAACTACTCTTTATAATTTTGCAGAAATTTCTGTGCAATAAAATTTGAGACAACAAATGCATTCAATAAATTCTACTATGTAAGTAAAACTCTCCTTAAGATGAATCCTTTAATTACAATTGCCTTCAAAATGAAAGTACTGGCTGTCTCTCCTCGAAGAAATGCAGATTAAATTTTTGGAAGTTGTTTTAAAATAATTATTCTCTCAGAACAACATAACTAACTTATTAACTAGTGGCCAGCATCTAACTTCAATAGAGAGCTACAGAAATCTGTATTCTATCAAGAATGTAAAATATAGGTAAGTACAATTGAGATCTTTTGTGAACCTGGTCAGCAAGCATCATCTTCTTCCTACCTGGTTGCAAGTAGTGTTACTAACACATACGTTAAAAATACAACTGTACTTGCGTGATAGACCTCTTCCAATACCTACATCTATTGTCTCAATTTTAGCAATAACTATCACTCATATAAATTATTATACATCCGAAGCACATCTCTCGTTCAACGTGAAATCATTGGTATTACGCTCTAGAATTTTACACACTAGTAAACTTTGGAGACATAAACACAGTGGCGGATCTAGAAGGTAAAAACTGGGGGGACAGCCAGAACCCGGACTATGATAGGTATATCGTGAGTTTATTATAAACTTTAAAAGTATATTAATAATTGCTTGATTTTTTTTTGTCTCTCAGAAAACTGGGGGGATACACCGCCCCGACCCCGGGCTAGATCCGCCACTGCATATACATGAATAAAGGTTAATTAAACGGGGCGCACGGATCACTGATGCATGTGAAATAATGTTTCCTACGTGCCTTTTCCTGAAAGAGAAAAATTCTCTTCAACATCACTCATTGTTATCAGTTGTGATAGAGGGAGTTTCAGGAATTCAATTAAAACTGTTTATTTTTTCTTTCATTTTGTATGTGTGTGCTTCAAGTCCAACAGTCTCAGCATTTGACGAACAATTAACGAAAAATTAATGTGACCAATTTGTTCCTTAACCAATGACAAAGGTCACATGAAGACTTGCAACTTTCGGAACAGTATTCTGAACCAGCGGCGCAAATCTGTTTTCCATATTGAGGGGGACGGGTAAGACCGTTCACATAATCTTTTTCTTTTTTAAGCGATGTTCAAAATATTTATGACATTGAAAAACAATGCTGTGGAGGGTCAGGAGAGCAGAGTTGTCTTCAACATTGGGAGGCGGGCAGATTTGAGGCTTATTCTGGGGAACATCAATTTCATCTCGCTTTCCTTTTGTGGCATTTGTGGCAATCGGACATAAATAATCAAACTTCTCCCCCAAAAGCGCATTTCAAATCGGATTATTGGGGGGCAGTCCCCCAGTTCCAAGATTAAAGGGGACCTGTCCCCCTCATCGCCCCGAGATTTGCACCAGTGTTCTGAACGAAGTGCTTGTCATTGCAAGGTGTAATCGACAAGCACAAGTTCCCGTTAGTATGGGATTATCATATCAAAACTATCGAATGCTAGATATTATTTTAGTAAGCCTGACTTTACAGTAAAAAAGTGATTTTTTAAAAATTTGAAAACGGCTTATGTTTTGTACCTTATAATTCAGTTGCGGGTGTTGAAAAGACCGGCTCGTTTTAAACGAGAAAATCTTTCTCTCAATCATTGTTCATATTTTTTTTCTTTTTGTTTCTAAAATAGGCCGACTCCAAATGTCAGGTTAGTTTTAATACATTAAAGTCTTCTATCAGCTTGCCAATTGGGTATCCTAGTATGCCACATTGTTTCCTCTATTCAGTTGTTTCGTTTTGCAAATGAAAATAGATGTGAGCACATTTCATGTTTAGTAAGAGTAAGATATCCGATTGAGCACAGTATTATGCGAAAGCAGAAGGAATTTAATGTTAATAATAATGGACGATGATATAGCACTTTTCAAGACAGAATGTATAACCCTATAAGTTGAAATGCAAGAGGTTCTCTCGCTTCATACAACATGGTTTAAAACCTGCTATAGCTTTACTTAAACATTTTCTTTTTTAATAGGAGAACACTTAACACGCACTTCCAATACACGTAATCCGTAGTTCAATCACCTGTGAAGCACACAAACTTTGAAAAAAGTTAGCAATACTGCATGTTTTGTTGCAATCTTAGATTCATATTTTATACTATAGTTCATATACTTAGATTCATATTTTATACGGAGTTGTGAGAACTAGTGATGATTTCAAGGTTTCGCACGGGGAGGAATTCTATCCTCCCAAAAGCTACAAACGTTTCCTTGTTGTAAGTCTTCCAACCATGCTCAACATGTGTTAGACTACAGTATTTTCTCACTACTACTTTAACCTTCGTCCACATATAATGTGGTGTGGTAATCTTTGAGTTCGTACTACTGCTGACAAGAGTGCGTCTGTACAGTCGCGCAAGCGTAGGGTGCTCGTCACTAGTTCAGTGAACTGTATACCAGCTTCTCAAGAATTCTTCACTACTGTACAATGCTAAAGGATAATGTAGAAATGGGCTTCATGTTCCTTAAGTGGGCTAAAAGTTCCCTAAATGAGCAAATTTTCATAAGTTAACATTGTGTGTATAATAGTTATTATTAACTTGTAAAAGATGAGCACATTTTTCTACACGCTTGCGCAAAATAGTGTATTGCTGTAATTGGAACTATAAAGTTTGACAGTTTAAAAATTAAAATTAGAGAAAGTAATGGATTGGAATTAAAAAATTATAGCAAAAGCGATTTGAAAGTACTGGTACGAGCAAAATAATTGACGCATCTCTTTAATCCGACGTTTTCGAAAATACCTTTCTTTCCTTTATGTTCGAAATTTTGGAAGATTTCCACAGAAAAGGCAAGTGACAAACACACTGTTAATGTTTGTATTCAGTATTGTTTTAAAGGGAAGAAATTAGAAGCAGGAAACCTTATTTTGGCCGAAATTATGAAAATTTCTAACACTGTTGAAAAAGGTATCTTTTTAGGCCGGGAGGGAATTATGTAGTTCACCATAATATTGAGACCTCCATGCAGTGACAGTTAGAACAATATGGATTCATATTCACAAACAAAATATTTAATCGAATATTTTTAACATTTCTTATATCTGTAGATTCCATGTAAATAAAAGTGGAAATTATTTATCAAAAGGGACGAATTGGAACACGATCATAAAAGAAATCATGTTTTGTAGTAGAGTAGATGTGTAGCATGTAAGAAATCGGTAGCATAGTTGGTTAGCGCTACAACCTAAAATCATCAGTAAATGTGGATGAAGGTGGTTCGTGTCTCGTACACGGAATTCTTTTGCTATTGTATTTGTTTATTTTTGTTTTTTTATATCTGAGAAAAAAATACTACATATGTTTAAAAATCATCACAATATCAAAGTGAGAAAAAATTCCATGAGCGCCAGTAGCGAAATATATTACATTTAGTATATAGTTTATATGAAGAAATTAACAAATATGTTTCCAATCTACAAACTGAAGTTTCTAAGAGTATAAAGAAAAGAAATTATTTTTAAAACAATAACAGTAATCTTCCACACTCTGCTTGAGTCGAATGTATTAGTGATGTTCACATTAAGCAATGGAAAGTGTTGTTTTGAAGGTCTCGTTTGGTTCAAGACTGGCGAGACAAGACGAGGCAGTTTAAAATCTTGGCTCTTCTCCTCTTGTGAAAATGTCTCGTCACGAAAATTATAAGATTGTCTCGTCTCGAAGTATCGTTACTTAATTAAATGGATCATAGAATTTTCATCTCAATAAATGTTTACAAAGAAAATGAAACATTTAATAGGGGAGTTTGTTATAAAACAAGTAGATAGAGGGGAAAGTATTATAATGCATTAATTAAATAGTGATGCCACGAGACGAGACAATCATATAATTTTCGAGACGATACGTAATGTTAAAATTGAATATAAAATTCCCTACATTGCTATCTTTAAGAAATGTAATTTACTTTAAAGCTTTCTTTATACATAAAAGAACATACAGAAAGTAATTACGAAACCTTTGCAAACAAACAAACAAACATACAAACAAAAGAAAAGAGGTGGAAGCATGGCATTTTTTCATACTTTGATATCATGATGAGTTTTATACATGTAGTAGTTTAATTTTTTCTCACATACAAAAAATAAATAAAAATGTAATAGTAAAAATATTCCGTGTATGGGACTCGAACCACCTTCAATCACATTTACTGAATGATTTTACGTGCTTGCGCTAACTAATCACGCTAACGATTTCTTACATGCTATACATCTATTCTACTACAAAACATGATTTTTTCTTAATGACCATGTTCCATTTCGTCCCTTTTGATAGATAATTTCCACTTTTTGCTTTATTTATATGGGGTCTGCAGATATAAATATGTTAGAAATATTCTATATTATTGTGTTGAACTACATAATTCCCCCCTCCCCGACCTAGAAAAATACCCTTCCCAACAGTTGGTAATTTTCGTAATTTTGGGCGAAATTAAGGTTTTTTGCTAATTTCTTTATTTTAAAATAATATTGGACATAAACATTAAAAATATGTTAGTCATTAACCTTTTCTACTGTAGAAACCTTCCAAAATTTCGAACATATAAAGAAAACGAAGTTATTTGCAAACAACGTCAGATTAAAGAGACGCGTCAATTATTTTGCTCGTACCCGTACATAGTATTCCATCAATCAAAGTAATAAAAGAAACTGTTATCCTTTGTTTATCAGTCTTGTTTATTACTACATAGATTAACTATACGAATATCGGAAACATAGGCTAACATAAAACGAGCATTATATGGAAACACATTTCCCTAATACAGTTGATCATCTAAATAATGGAAACATCTGAAGAATATTGAAACTAAACTATTAATACGGCGTGGACCATCGTTAGGCAGCAAAATCATCTCTGATTCGTCATGAAATGGAGACATACTAGTCACGAATAGTTTCCAGAGAAATATAATACAGTTCTTCATGCACTGCAGCGCTCAGTTCCGTTACTGAGGATAGAGAAGGATATGTACTGACCACAGCTATTCAACAATATTGAAGTCTGGAGGAGAGAAGTCAGGGAAGATTATGTAATGGATCGCGATTTTCATATAACTATGCCCCAACAATGGAAATTTTTACTGATTTCTAGCTAATGAACTCTGTTAGCTAATCAAGTGGCTAGCCGCGTGTTCATTTGTTATATGTGATCTTGGGTACTATTCCCGGTGTGAGAGCACAAAAATTTAATCTCACAATTATTCACTTCCATTAATTATCCGTCTCCTTTCGCCTAAAGGAGATATTCGTGGGATGTTATATTTTAAAAAATCATTTCCACTGTACTTTGTTATGACATACTAAAGAGCAAGTTGATTACACGAAACGCTTCATTTCGCTTATACGTTGATTCTAAGTAGTCGCAATTTGTAATTAAAGTCTAGTAAGTTTCTCATGCGTTTGAAGCATTGTCCACCTCGTTTGTAAGCGATCGGTTTGGACAGCAAGGCTTATCTTGGTACAGGAAGAACTGTCTTTGTTACTTGATAGGAAAACAGCTTAAAGAAAGTTATTATTCATGAATTTCAAGTGTGTGCGACTTTGCTGATAAAGCGAATAATAAAAAGAAACATGACCTAAAACTTCCTAAAAAGTAAACTGTTTTTCTATTTACTTGTTACCAATGGTTTATATATATATGTACAAGTTCATAGCACTAACAAATATTGCAGGATTATACAGCAAAGCAAACCTGTCTAATATAGGCTATATTACTGAAATATTACTCAGTAATGAAGTCAATGTATTAAATTTACTAAACCACCTGGGCCTTATGCAGAGTCGTTTTGAAGCGCGATTAGTGCCATACTAAAGAGTTCGACTAACATAAGTCTCCTGCAGTAGTCAGTGTTTTAGTATGATGCTAATCATACGTCGAAACGACTCTGCATACGGCGGCCTATATCTAACTAATACTACTTTCCTTGGCAGTACACCATAATCAGTGCCTACGTACATACCAACTACTTTAAAATTTGTATCACATATAGCACATATAATTATATGAAGGCAGTTGCATAATTTTATTTAGTATCTTTACGCAAATGAGTAATTGTTTTCACTCTGAATTAAAATTATCAACGTTTTTAAGATTGGTGCCCAAGCCGATCTTCTGAAGCGAAATTTTTATTCACATTTTGTAAAAAATAAGCACGGTGATTTGATAGTGAATTGCCACTTGGTGGGTCATGAAAGCAAGGGTTGATTTGGAGGTCAGAATTCCGTTCATTACTGATGTATGACACGTACACTTACAACTTAACGTGAGAGCCCACTATGCTGATCTAGTGCCTAACGTGTGTGTCTTTGGTACACGTGGTCCTGTGTTCTATCCCGGTGGGAGAGGACAAACAGTTTAGTTTCACAGTAAGTCACTTTCATTATATATCCATTTCCTTTAGCCTAAAGGACACAATCGTGGGAAGTTAAACTAAAATATTCATTTGGAACCACACCGAAATTCTATCCAGGTCCCCCAATCGAAGGCGTGTACTTAACCCTATAATCACCAGAGAGTTCCAATTCCTTTGTGGAATAATAATAAAACCGTAACATCACTAATATAACACAAATTATTATTGCACTAAGCAGGGCCGGCGCAAGGGGAAATATCACCCGGGCAAGGAATATCACCCGTTGGACAATATGGCGTCCCCTATAACCTCGTTAGTATTACTGAGTTTCCATTTGCTATACTACCTTACAGAAATCTGTTTTGGAAAGGTAACTTCTTGAATTCCATAAATTCAAGCCAGATAATCACTTACGAAACTAAGTAAGAACTTGATTTTTGCAGTTAATACTTAGAGAAATTTTTGGTTAACGATATATGAAACATAATTATATGCACATGAACATGCAGAATATTCTGCATTACTTATTGCAAACTTACAGAACAGAACGGTTTAACAAATAATAAATTATATTACTTTATTATGTACACTTACAAGATGGATCATTGTACACAACATTTTTTCACAAATATCTATATAGCTAAACAACCTTGTTAACTCCAGGAAAGAACAAATGACTATAATAACAAAAGTATACGCAAATAATGCAACCAGTAACATAATTTTATAACTTTATACAGCTTTAAAACAAATTGTCCTGTGTTTTTACAATTTCAAGTAAAATTAATTTTTCGTGCCTTTTTGTATGCAAAGTCTTTAATCGAAGTATCAGTATCAACCTCACGTAGAACATCACTTTCAATAGACATCATAGAAAGACCTATAAAACGCTCCTGCGTCTTTGTTGATCGTAGGTATTTAGTAGTTCTTTATAAGTTTCAACTTCTCTCTGCTGAAAGAAGAACTGCTTTCTGCTGTGAGAAATTTCTTTCTGCTCAAGCTACACTTATAGGTATAGTTAGCAAAATTCTTAAAACAATAGTTGTATTTGGAAATAGCCCGATAAGCGAGTTCTTGCAAACATATGTAAGTACTTGCAACGGTTTGCTACCATTTTCAGAACCGAGAAATGAAGGTAAAAGTAAGTTTCTAATAACATATATAAAAAAATAAACGAAATTGATTCTTGTAAAGTGTAAAGTGTATTAGTATACCACAATAATGGAACGGGTATAGTGGGATTATAGTTATAGTGTATTGCTTGTCACATGGAGACTATTACCCAAATGATCCATGACATTTTATTTAGATGTGACAGATAGTAAAATAAAAGAGATTGAATAAAATATATAGGAAGAATGCATAATGTAATTAATTAATATTCAGAATAAAAGAAACAATTACACATAAGTCAAATGCACAAATATATTACGGTACTAAAATAAAGAAGCATACAATAACTACAAAACATGTAAATTGCTAATAAATAATTTTTGACTTGTCATACTATACCATACTTTAGTTATACTTTTTTTTTCTGAGTTTATACTTAATGTCCTGACGACAGCTACTCAGAGACTTCATGTTGAAGCTCTGAATGGAACGAAGTGAATCCAAAATAGTGGAAGCCGAATGAATGATCGTAGAAATGATCTCAAAAGAATGTTTATTTGGTTTATAAAATTTGTTTTTTTATACTCGTAAATGTTTTTGTTTGTCACAACTAGTTGGCACTATATTTTTGAATCTTAGACCAGTCAAAAAATAGTTTCCTAATAAATATTATTGTTATGTATACATATATAAAGGTTATTTTTGTTTTTCCGTTCAGTTTTGGAAAATTCGTGTATTTGTCCACCAGAACATCACCAGATATTGTGTTTTTAACTTTTCCTGCAAACAATTGTGAGATCACCGATGCACCTATCGAGGTCAGCTAGGTGTTACGCTATAGCTTGTTATGGGAAAGTTTATTTTCCAGTTCACACAACCTTGGCCTCAGGTTATTCTTATTTTTGGATGCTTTGACTATTTGCACTGAAAAATATTATTTTAATTGTCCATTTTGTTCTATATTAATAAAAAAAACTTTATGCACTAGTAAGTGATAATTCACTTATTATATGACAATCCCCCTCTGGGAATTAATGAGCGGCTACTGATAACGTCCGCATTGGAACGGGTAGTATAGTGGCATTATAGTTATAGTGTATTGCTTGTCACATGGAGACTATTACCCAAATGATCCATGACATTTTATTTAGATGTGACAGATAGTAAAATAAAAGAGATTGAATAAAATATATAAGAAGAATGCATAATGTAATTAATTAATATTCAGAATAAAAGAAACAATTACACATAAGTCAAATGCACAAATATATTACGGTACTAAAAGAAAGAAGCATACAATAACTACAAAACATGTAAATTGCTAATAAATAATTTTTGACTTGTCATACTATACCATACTTTAGTTATACTTTTTTTCTGAGTTTATACTTAATGTCCTGACGACAGCTACTCAGAGACTTCATGTTGAAGCTCTGAATGGAACGAAGTGAATCCGAAATAGTGGAAGCCGAATGAATGATCGTAGAAATGATCTCAAAAGAATGTTTATTTGGTTTATAAAATTTGTTTTTTTATACTCGTAAATGTTTTTGTTTGTCACAACTAGTTGGCACTATATTTTTGAATCTTAGACCAGTCAAAAAATAGTTTCCTAATAAATATTATTGTTATGTATACAAATATAAAGATTATTTTTGTTTTTCCGTTCAGTTTTGAAAAATTCGTGTATTTGTCCACCAGAACATCACCAGATATTGTGTTTTTAACTTTTCCTGCAAACAATTGTGAGATCACCGATGCACCTATCGAGGTCAGCTAGGTGTTACGCTATAGCTTGTTATGGGAAAGTTTATTTTCCAGTTCACACAACCTTGGCCTCAGGTTATTCTTATTTTTGGATGCTTTAACTATTTGCACTGAAAAATATTATTTTAATTGTCCATTTTGTTCTATATTAATAAAAAAAAAACTTTATGCACTAGTAAGTGATAATTCACTTATTATATGACACTAATATAGTTGAGGACAATCAATGTAGCACTGATCTTTGTCTGTTAAGGATAGTTGTAAGTCTTCACAACACTTTAATAAATACTCTGTTATGGGATGGATGTCGTACAAAAACACGAATATTTCGCTGTGCTGCTTCAGTTGTTAAAATCTTTCATCCAGGGAGCAAATAATCGTGTCTAATGTACCGTAAAGAAGTTATATTTAAACACAAAATGTGGATCACTAATTGACTCGTATAGAAATTGTAACGTGACTTTTCTGGGTCGGAGATTTGGTTCATTTTCGAATTGCGGTTGAATGTCCAGATCATTCGCAATTACTTTGGCATCAAATAAAATATTGTGGAACCCTTCATCACTTCGCATTTTCTCTAGATAACAACTGACCTTCTCAAGTTGTTCAACTGCCTGCTGAATGTCCACTGACTCTTGTTGGAAAACGTGGTTACCCACAAGAAAGAATTCCATACCAAAACACCATAAAACAGACGAACTTAAAATTCTAGAGCTTACTTGTCAAGGAATAACCTTGTTTCTGCCCAGAACATATATCTTTGAGTAATTTGAGGCTTCTAAAAGAGCATCATATATTTCCCCTAACTGGTAGCGAAATGGTTTGACGACATCAATACAACTCTCCCACCTGGTGTTACTAAGGGGTTTTACCGTAAAATTAGATATGTGTTTCTGCAGAAGAGACCAGCAATATGAGAAGCTAGAAAAATAATTGTACACTTCTTGCAATGTGGCAAAGAATTTCACAGCTTCACTACAACACATTGCAGAATCATTCACAAGCAAATTTAATGAATGGGCGCTACAAGGGACGAAGAATGCTGGACTATTTGTGTCTAGTATTCTTTTTTGAACACCTGAGTACTTTCCTTTCATATTAGCACCATTATCATACCCTTGGCCACTCATAATTGAGAGATAAATTTTCAGTTTTTCTAATTCTTCCACAAGAGTATTATTTAGTCCTTCTCCAGAAGAATCTTTTATGCACAAAAATCCCCAAACATGTTCCTGAATGAATGTTTTCTGGCCTGGTTCTATCTTTACGAAACGAACAATTAGAGTCATTTGTTCTGTATGACTTACACCTGGTGTACAATCTAAGATTATGGAATAATATGTTGCCCTCATTAGTTTATTCAGAATTTTTTCCTTTATTTTTGACCCAATGAGTTCAATTATTTCTTTTTGAATCTCTTTGCTTAAATAATGTACGTGTGTCTCTTTACATGTTATTTGTTGCAAATGGTAGCCATAGGAACATCGAACTCTGCAATACACTCGATGAGTTTCAGGAAATATCCATTGTTTCGTGAGTAAATAGTGTCGTTTTGTCCAGGAAATGCTAAATTTTGTGATGCAAGAAGCTGAATTATACACAACACTCGTTTAAGAACTTCATTCCAACGTTCAGTTTCATTGCGAATTGAGTAATTGGTTTTCAGCGTCTTATTTCAGCTGACTGTAGTCGGTTCGAAAGTTAAAACCACGATTGGAAAACCTTCATATGAGTCAAAAATTTATCATGTTCTGAGAACAGTTTGGATATGTTTTCAATCTGAAAAACCTACACAAGAAGAGTAGCACTAAAAAGGCGGCAACAAAAACAAAATATTCATCCTTACTAAATGAATAAATAAGCCAACTATGAGTAACTTCATCTCCATTGCGCAAACGTCTTTTTATAGTTACTTGTAGTAAATCGTCGTCCCTCGCTGTTAACTGGGAACTCTCGTTTGCAAACTTGAACTCGACATCACATAAGAAGAATTTGACGTACTTTGTCTGTAATATGTTCTGGCCAATTTCCTGGATCATCAAGATCGATTCATTGTGACTCCCATACCTGCTACAAATAAAAAATGTTCGTACAATAGAAAGTAATATTTTATATGAAACATTGTCTTCTTAACTAACCGGAACCTGGGTGGAATTTTAAAGATTGTGTTCATAATTGGAGGGTAACATGCTAGAACGGAGTAACTCAACTCCACTTTTTGTAAATGGAGATAATGTGACATTTTTGTTCAGAATTAATATTTCTTTTGTGCCAACGCGCATAATCCTTGATAGTAGGGGAGCATATGTACGAAAAACATGTCCCGTGGTAGCTGTTGTGAAGATAAGATGAGAGGGTGGTTTTCTAATTTAGAGAAGCCTTTTGATGAATAATTTCGATGGTGTCACTCACTGGTGCGTGGCTTGTGGACATGATGACGTCATCAAAATGGCGGACAACTCGATTCAAGGAACAAGCATTATCTTCGTTGTTTATGGACCGATTTTATTTCTTCATACCTCATTTTAAAGGAAATTAAATTTCTCATAAAAACTGTTATGTAAGTATTTCCTCTAAAATTAAACGTATAGAAGTTATTTAATAATTTGATAACTTCATGAGCATTTACTTATGAAATAAACAAAAATAACTCCGAACCGTTAATTATTGAGAAAATACTCAATAACAGTTTAAATGAGAAATTTAATTATCTTCAAAATGAGCTATTAACTAAGAAAATCGATCCATAAATAACGGAGATATGACATATAATACGTTAATTATATCATCAAACTGGCGGTCATGAATAAAATTTTACTTCTAAATATGTCATCCCCTGGCAGCTTTCGTGAAGATAAGATGGTGTTTTTTTTTCTTATTTACAGAAGTCTTGTGGTGAATAATTTCGATGGTGTCACTCAGTGGTGCATTTTGTGTAACATGATGACGTCATGAAAATGGCGGACAATTCGATTCAAGAAATAGACATTATCTCCGTTCTTTATGGAACGATTTTCTTTTTTCATGGCTCGTTTTAAAGGAAATTCTCAATAGTGTATTATGTAGGTATTTTCGCTAAAACTAAACGTACAGTAATTATTGATTAATTTTATGAATTAATGAACAATTATTTTTGTAAAGTATGTTATGGGTTATAATAAAAGGAAATCGCAGAAAAAATACCTGAGATACGATGTGTAATGCTTCTGTATGGTAAAATCTCGGTCAATATCTCGGTTTATGTGGAAAAAATGAAGAAATTCGATTGCATACAATAACAAAACACTTAAATTGATATGAGAATACATGAGCAGGGTTGAACATTTATTAGGACTAATAAGATCAATAAGAATTGGTGACTGGGGGGAGCACCTTAGAACTGTAGAAGCAGATTACTTTTTTGCCTTGGATTTGCATTACTACTCCACTATGTTAGCTTATTATTTTACAGAAATGCATGCATTGAAACAATCATATCCGGAAATATGGGCAGAGCTTAAAAACGGAAATTGGGTAGTAAAGAAAACTAACATTCCATTGTGTGCTCTTGGTACTGATGAAGCATTTGAACAAGAAACTTGAGCTTTGAAGGTTACAGGTGGTTTAGTAGGTGTTAAGTCTTATATTATGTAGTAATATTTTTTAAGAACTGGAAACACTGTTTCTACGAAATTTATATTTCATTTGTTATTCAAGATGGAAAGTGTTGAAGAGAGACAGTGCATAAGGCACGAAGCACGAACATTTCATCCAGAATTTTAAAGTTAAGTTTGTTATTTAAGTGTAATGAACACTAGTGCAGTTCTTATATGTACTTTGTTGTTTATTTGAAGTGTTAGTTGAAAAGCAGCAATTGGTAAGGTACAATAAAAACTAAAAACAAGTATTGGAAGTTTCCATTGTTAGAAGACACTCCATAACCAGTTAAGTTAATCGCGAACACTTAAGAACATAAGCATAAACAGTTTTTTGGTCCTTCAGTGCCGAATGGAGGAAGTGTTGTGCCAAGAAAAAGAATAAGTGAACCATTCAAACATTCATATTGACTATGTGTGTGTAAAGACAGTGTTAAGAAACAGAAGCAAAATTGACCTAGTGTACTTATCAAGTAAGCGCCTATACATTCAGCTGTGCATTGCAATCTGAAGAAAAACAAAGGGGACATATATCAGTCACGTAGCTAAGTACAATTTTTGTTTCTTTTTACTTGTGTAAAGGTAGAAATATCACAAGCAATGGATTCAAATACAAATTCTCTTATAAAGGCAAGAGGCCTAGCTAAAGCTTCTCTTACAAGAATGAAAACATTTGTTGAATAATTTGGAGCAGACGGTGATGTAATGCATGTGCATGTTTACCCAATATATTCAAAGAATATGATGCATGTTTACCCAAGTTGGTTGTGCATGTTTACCCAATATATTCAAAGAATATGATGAAGTACAAAAACAGTTTGAATTAAAGGACGAAAACAATGAATACACACAGGATAGAGAGTTGTTTGAAGCTACTTACTACGATACTCTTGCAAAAATGACGTCAATTGTTGAAACAGCTAAGAAGGCTAGTAGTAGCAATAGAAGTTCGTCAGGTGATTCAACCGCGAATACAGGGTGTCTAAAATTCCCACTCATAAAGCTACCAACATTTAAAGGTCAAGTTATAGAATTCAGACATTTTCATGATACTTTCAGTAGTTTGGTTGTAAACAATCAGAGTTTAGATGATATTCAAATATTTCATTATTTGTTGTCCTTATTATCAGGTGAAGCAAGCAAATTAGTTGAGAATATACCAGTGACAGGTGAAAATTTCAAAGTTGCTTGGGGAATGATATGCAAAAGGTATAATAATCCAAAGCTAATAGCAACTGCTCATGTAAAGGCATTGTTTTCATTACCGACTGTCAGTAAAGATTCAATGGCGGACTTAAGGCGTTACTTATTAAATCAAACTATAAGTAACGTAAATGCACTTAAGGCGTTACAGTTAGATACTCCTTCGGAGGATATATTGTTATCGCAGCTAGTTTTGGAAAAGCTAGATGAACAAACACGTAAAGAGTTTGAAAATGAAACAAACAGGGAAGTGTTTGCTAGTTTAGAAGAACTTCAAGTCTTTTTAGAAAATAAATGCCTTAGAATTGGTAAAGTCTACACAATCAAAGTCGCATCTCAGTAAATCTAATATTGTCAAGGAAGTAAAAAATGCTAGACAATCTTATGTGAGTATTAATGTTTTGTGTTCGTTTTGTCAACAAAGTCATGCGTTACACAAGTGTAATGAGTTTCAGAAATTAAGTGTATCCAAAATATTAAGTTTTGCGAAACAGAACAAACTTTGTTTTAATTGTTTGAAAATTGTCAACCATGTAGCGAAAAATTGTTCGCTAAGTGCATGCAAACAAAATATGTAATCTCAATCATCACACGTTATTGCATAGTGATTTTAAGAAATCACAGCCTAATCATGCTGCAATTGTTGAAAATGATTTTGTTACAGAACGTGTAAAGGAAAAGTCAATGCCTCAAGGACAGGAAGTTGTTAATACTAGTACTTATTGCTCTGTGAAGCCTAAAAGTAATGTGCGTGTTTTACTTTCAACTGCAGTTGTTCAAGGTAAAGATTGCAATGGTAAATTACAAATGGTTAGAGCTTTACTTGATAGTTGTTCCCAATTTCATTTTGCAACAGAATCTCTCATTCAAAGGTTAAAATTAAAGAAATTTCCTATCAATGTTCCTGTACAAGACATTAATAATGTAAGTTGCAACGTTAAATACGGAAGTAAGTTACAAGTAGTATCTGCTGTAAGTGATCTTAGTGTAGATGTTGAGTGTTTTGTATTGCCCAAAATAGCGGGAAATTTACCTGATGATGATATTGACATTAAAGAATGGAACTTTCCTCCGAATTTACAGTTAGCGAATCCTAATTTCAACAAGTCTGGTAAGATTGATTTGTTGTTAGGTGCTGGAATTTTCTTTAGTCTACTCAACGCAGGACAACAGGTGCGTCCAAGAGCATTTCCAGTTCTCCAAAATACGAAGTTAGGATAGATAGTTTCAGGAAAATACCAGATGTCCAAGCGGAACAACTTCGCGCCAGAACATCGAGCATTCTTTTTGCACGACAAGTATGATTTAAGCCATGAGCTGCAGAAGTTTTGGAAAATAAAAGATATTCAAGAAACTCCTCTTTCCAAAGAAGAAAGGGAGTGCGAAGAACATTTTATCGCAAACACTAGAAGACATTCAACAGGACGCTTTATAGTGAGATTGCCATTCAAACAAGAAGTGATCCAGTTAGGTGATTCTTATCAGACAGCTGTTCAGCGTTTACAACAACTAGAAGAAAGATTAAATAGATGCCCCAAGTTACGCACAGATTATGTGGCATTCCTTGAAGAGTATGAAGCTTTGGAACACATGAAGGAAGTGGAAGGCAACTCTAATATTACTCAAGGATATTACTTGCCTTATCATCCAGTTAAGGAAGCTAGTACTACTACGAAAACTAGAGTAGTATTTGATGCATCCGCACGCATTTCACTGAACGATGTTCTCAAAGTCGGTCCAACTGTTCAAGACGATTTGCAGTCAATTATATTAAGATTTTCGCAGCTACCCTATAGCTTTTACTGCAGATATAGAGAAGATGTATCGACAGATTTTGATTGATGAGCGTGACTGTAAATTCCGGAAGATCTTGTGGAGAAGATAAGAAGAAGAACCCATTAAGGTATATGAATTAAAGACTGTCACATACGGAACAGCCTCAGCGCCTTTCCTTGCTACTCGCTGTCTCCAGCAATTAAGTGCAGAAGAAACTTGTCAATATCCGAAGGCAGCACAAGCTCTCAAGAATGACTTCTATATTGACGATTGTATTTCAGGGGCTGAAAGTTTGGAGGGAGCTTTAAAGATAGCAGACGAATTAATACAAATGGTATTCAAGGGAGGTTTTTTTTGTTAAGAAAGTTGTGTTCCAACAGTACTGAGTTATTTGAATCCATCTCTGAAGAATTGAGAGAAACACAACTTCCATTACGCTTAGACGATAAGGGTCAAATCAAAACATTAGGATTACTTTGGCATCCAGCAACTGATCAATTTCAAGTGATGAATGGATTCACTCTGAATGAAAGGTCGAATAATAATTTAACAAAACACAAGATGTTAGGTACTGTTGCTTCAATTTTTGATCCGTTGGGAATTGTTAGTCCGATAACGATCGTATGTAAGATAATTCTTCAAGATCTGTGGCTAGCAGGATTGGAGTGGGATGAAACACTTCCTAAAGAATTACAGCAAAGATGCAACACAGTACTTCAATTCATTCCTTCATTATCAGATATCAGTGTAGACAGAATGTTCCTTCAGTCGGGTACCTTGATAGACATTCAAGTTCACGCTTTCTCAGACGCTTCAGAAAAGGCTTATGGGACATGTGTGTATTTAAGATCCATCAACAAGGATGCTCAAGTTACTTGGAAGCTATTATGTACTAAGTCCAAAGTGGCAAAGATTTCCCTGCCTCGCTTAGAGTTATGTGCAGCAGTGTTATCATCAAAACTTGTCAAGAAGGTAATTAAGGCATTAAAACAACGAATATCCCAGGTATACATGTGGACAGATTCTATGGTGGTCTTAGTATGGTTAAGAGCAAGTCCAAATAGATGGAAAATATTTGTTGGCAATCGAGTTGCTGAGGTACAAGAAGTGGGAGGAGAATGGAGACACGACGCTTCAAGTGAAAATTCTGCAGATATTATATCAAGAGGAACAAGTCCTGACAAGTTAATACATAGTAATTTGTGGTGGAACGGTCCCCAATGGTTACAGTGTTCTTCACTTGATTGGCCTAAGATGGAGCCTGCCCCACTCAGAGAGATTCCTGAACAGAAGAAATTAAAATCAAGTTACTTAGTGACAACTCAAGATAATAGTATGATCGAAAGATTCTCTACTTTGAACAAACTTCAGAGAGTCTTGGCTTATTGCCTGCGATTCTCCACTAATGTCAAAGTAGAAGCATCAAGAAGAAATGTAGACGCTCTTACTTTGGAAGAAATTGAAGAAATTTTACTCAGACTAATACGAGAAGTTCAAAACTCAGTTTATCCTAAGGAAATGGCTGATCTTAAAGAAAGTGGAAGAGTTAACAATAAGAGCGAACTCTTGTCTCTCAATCCTTTCATATGTGATCAACAATTACTAAGAGTTGGTGGAAGAATAAAGATGTCTGAACTTAAATTTGATGCTAAACAAATTATTCTACCCCCAGATATCACCTAACAAGATTAATTATAGAATATGAACACAGGCGATTACTATTTTCAGGATGTTAGTTAATGCTAGAATCACTAAGGCAAAGGTATTGGATACCTAATGGTAAAAATGCTATCAAGCAAGTTATTAGAAGGTGTATTACATGTCAAAGATTAAAGGCGTCTGAACCAGAACAACTAATGGGACAGCTACCAAAACATAGAGTAGAATTAACAAGACCTTCCACAAATTCTGGAATTGACTTTCCCAGTCCTATTTACATCAAAACTAGTACCAGAAAGTCAAAAACAAAGGTGAAGTACTACATTGAAGTGTTTGTGTGTTTAGCAACAAAAGCTATCCATCTCGAAGTTGTGAGTGATAGTACTAGTCAGGCATTTTTAGCTGCTTTGAGAAGATTCGTATCTCGTCGAGGTAGATGCAAGCATATCTATAGCGACAATGGAGCTACGTTTATTGGTGCCAACAAGGAACTTCAAGAAATTGCAAGGTTGTTGCATACAGCTGACCATCAAGAAAGGATTAAGAATTTTGCAACTAACTGAAGGAATCCAATGGCATTTTATTCCGCTTTATTCACCCAACTTCGGTGGTCTTTGGGAGGCTGCAGGTAAGTCCTTTAAATACCACTTAAGAAGAGTCATGGGAATGTCATATCTCACGTTTGAAGAATTAACAACATTAATCACACAAATAGAAGCTTGCTTAAATTCGAGACCTCTTGTAGCATTATCCAATGATCCTAATCATCCAGTAGCATCAACTCCTGGTCATTTTCTTATTGGTCAACCATTGACAGCACTGCAAGAACGTGACTTACATAAGGAGAAGATTAGTTCAATTCAAAGATGGCAAAGGATCCAACAACAATTCAACAGTATCCCGGTAAGGATACTCGATCAAAAAAGTGCAAAAAGCTTTTTCAAGCCAGCCATCCTTAGTGAGGTTTTCGTGGGTTTTCCTCATTCACACCAGTCAAATGCCGAAGTGGTACCTAACTTATTGGTCCCAGGCCGCTTCCTTCCTTCCCTTTCCCGGATAGTGTGCTCCCCGAGGGACGTCATCCCTCATACGGCCATAGATGTCGAACCCCAGAAATTAAATTCTAAAAAACACAACTATACCTCCTCAATACGAAATTACTGACAGCAAAAATATAGTAAATGTCACGATGCAGAAACGGCTTTCGCACTTTGGTACAAAAAGATGAACTAACAGAATACTTGCCCAGATAATGCTTTACTGTGCAAAGGAGAAGAAAAAAAATGTGATTTCATGGTATTCAGAAGTATCTTCTACACATTGCTCATTTGAGCATCTAGAACTCAAGAAGAGGCATATAATTAGAATAATTCTCCATTCTGTCGACGCGGAAAAAGAAGATAGACATTTTTTTTACTTTTGCACAAGATATAGATATTTTGGTTTTCAACATACGAAGATATTCTTAACTTCCAGTGTTGTCATGTTTTGTGTCCAATCAAAAGAGAATTTTAATTAGAGCATTTAAATGCTCTATGTGCATTAAAAGCTTCTGCACATCCAGCGTTACACTAGCTTTCTGGATGTGATAGCACAGGCATTTTGTCAGGGAAATGGAAGATTTCATATTGGAAAGTTTTCTGTTCTGCATCAAACGATCCGCTATAAGCCCTTTGTTCACTAGGGAATCACGATTTTATTTCTGATGAAATGATGATAGCTCAAGAAAAATTCATCTGCCAACTCTACCAACCAAAATCAAATATTTACAATCTTCAGGATTTGTGATGGTAATGTGTTCTCGAAGAAATAGACAAGCTGTGAGAAGTTGCGCCAACAAAGTATTCATTTATACCTACCATGAGGAGAGTCAATTATCAACTTACGATTCGGAATCATGACTATAATTCCCAACCAACGATTCCATCTGCAATTGGACATGGATGGACTGCAGAAAATAACAATTCCAGTTACATGTTAAATGGCATGCGGTATAGATTACATTCTTCATTTGGTGAAATATTTTTGCTCAAGAAACAAATTCGCTCCACCACGTAGATGCTCTTCACATAGATTGTTGTGCACTGAAATGTGTGAATGTGGAGCTAGTAAGGAATTTTATGAAAACATGTCACATAATAATCTAATGGAATCAGAGTTTCACTCTGAAATTGAAGATGAGAGGCCTAGAGGTAGCCTGCAAAGCCATAATCAACCATATTCATACAACTGATTTCATATACTTGTACTTTATTACTGTAACTCATTTTAGAAATAATATTAGAACCCCGTTCAAAAAACTATCCGATTTTCAAAAAATACAGCATGGAACTTTTCAAAGGAAATTTATTTACTTTGCAAATAAGGTAATAAGAGAAAAGAGCCAGCTCAAAAACAGCGAAAGTAATGTATATTTGGGTATCAAGCAGAGGCGGATGTAGAAGGTGAGAAATGGGGGAGCCAGCCACAATCCAGACTATGGTAGGTATATATCGAGTTTGCTATAAACTTCCAAAACTATATAAATAATAGGGTAAATTATTTTTGTCAATCAAAAAAACTGGAGAGCTCACCCCCAGGGCGTGGGCTAGATGCGCTACTACCATCAAGATCACTGCCGTTGACCGAGAATCCATCACACAAAACCCTTACACATCATATCTCAAGTATTTTTTCTGCGCTTTCCTTATATTATAACCCATGATATATGCCCATATTTAATAAATAACTGTTCAATAATTCATCAATTATTAAATAACTCTTGTACATTTAGTTTCAGAGGAAATACTTAGGTATCATGTTATTGAAAGTTGATTTTCTTTTAAAATGAGAACGCTACATCTTTCATTCAGTTTATTACTATTCTTTTTATCTATTACATATGTTATTCGTTAAACATATCACCAGCTTTAGTCTTATGTTTTCTACTCCGTTCTATTTATGATTAAAAGTATTTTGCGTTTAGGCTACACACCATAATCGTTAGCGTTTTTGTCATTTGTGCATGCAGTCCACTGGGTTTAAACCTTCTGTGGGAACACTGACGACAAAATCTAAAACGCTTTCCACTGTAAGCAACGTTTTTCCTCATTCATGTCGAGCAAGTGCCTGGATGGTACCTAACAATCAGTCTACAACCTGCTTCCTTTCTTCCACACCTCCCTGATCTCAGTAAAGATTGTATTATTTCTCAGATACGTAATAAAAATATGCGTCCAAAATAGGTATAAATAATGCTTTCAGCAATAATCCGTAAAACGAATAATTATGACAAAAATGTACTAGAAAATTAATAAACTAAATTATACTTAGTCAAACATAAAAGATCAAACTGTTTAAGACATGTGTCTATTACACTTCTAACAAGTATATTCATTCATGTTATTTAATTTGATCGTGCAAATTTAAATAATAAATTAGGGAATTTCATATATTACCCCACAAATATTCGATGCATAAGCTAAACATAGTCGTCACTAATATAATTTCCCGGACAACTGCTAGAAATGTCATCACTATAATTATCTAAAACTCAAAGGTTAACCCGTGGAGTAAAAGGCAGACGTTCATAAGTTCATATTATATTGCAAAGATATTAAAGATAGTTACAATACATCTCAAAATAATCATTCCATCAATCTGTTACAAGTAAAGAACTGAAATTCATTTCCTTTCATGTGAAGTAACGGACAGATGTATAGGTAATTTATTCAATAATTCACTGAACAATGTGTGTGTGTTCCCATCATTCAAATATAAGCTGCTTTTATAATTATTCACATGCGCTCGTCTTTTGTATTAGTCAATAAATGTTATATCCATACAATATATTTTTCCAGATCGTACTTTCTCCCTTAATCTAAGTAAATTTTCTTTGTGCGTCATTAGAATTAGCATTCATCTATCGTTGCTAAAAAGCAAGGCAAACCAGAGTAACAATATAGTTCGGAAAGTACTAGGTAGATTGCAGGTGAAGCAAATTCTTACAATCTACGTTATCGTTTTCCTTCTTTTCTTTAAAGATAAATTATCCTTAACGCAAGAAGGTCGAAACATCTGTTCCATTTTTCTGAACAGAAACCATTTGAGGGTCAAATCTTTCCTTTTGTGAAAACAAGATGGTAACTCAACTACCTTTATCAATTTCCGTCAAATATCTTGCGTAAACAATTCTACAGTTTAATATATCTAATATCCTTAGTAAATATACATTAAAATCCAGAAGAAAACAATTTCATTACTTTTGGATATAAAATTATCAAAACAATAAATAAAAATAAAACCCCAGAGATGATAAATACGCACTAGGTAAAAATATAACTGACACAAGCTTAATTTAGCGTCGCTAAGTTTTACTCCGTCGCAGAAAGCATTGGGGGAACAAAACACTAAGGCAGTGCCGCTGCTATTCTGACGTCACGCTGTCATCATGTTCCACTTCGTAAAAATACTTCGTAAGTAATTTAATTCAGTTATATAGTATACGTGTATATTCTCCGAAATAGCTTAATTAATTTTGAAGAATTAATTAATTAAGTAATATGAAACGTTAAAGATATTATAATGTTTGTCCGATAAGTTTACATAGTGCAAATAAGATTCGGAATTACGGTAGTGAAAGTCCAAGTAAAATTCGTAAATACCGTTCTGAGGTACTTCAATTCTTCCAATTGTATAGTCATACACCAATTTAATAGTCATTACATACTTAAATGTACAAATACACTTTTTCCCAACGCAACTACTCATTACGGTCATACATAACTTAAATTACAATCATACACGGCCTCAGCGTAGGCAGACAATAAACTGCATGTATGTGTTAACTACCAAAATCTGATTTCTTGATGTGTAAACAGAAAATTACGCGGAATAATACTTACTAATCAATAAATTAATATACACGATCATGCGCAATAGAATAACTAATTATTACTACAAGTGCAAATACATTCTCAGTACGTTACATGAAGTGTAATTACTTTGAAAGTAAACAAAGTGTAAAAACTGGTATAGATTGTGCAAACCAGCCTACTACTATCCCTATCTACTTGACGAATAGTAGCACATTACTGTATCTGCTTTTGAATACATAAAATATCACTTTAAACCAATTCTTTCATTCTTAGGTTAAAAGTTCGAGTTTTTTGATGTGTTGATAATTTATTCTGACATTCTTTTATCCTCGTGTTGTACACCTTGTCTCATAAAGGTTGGCCGCACTATTTATTTCCATTTTGAGGGAAAAATTTTCTAAGTCCAACTTCGGGTATTTTCGGAAAAAAGTAAACCAGGTTCGAACCTCCAAGCCAACGTTTGCAATCGGTAAAAATTTTGCAGATGTGTTTTTCTTCTTTTAAATATGATAAGAATGTTAGCAAGTGTAGAAAAAAAGCAACATTGAAATACTTAATGATACAATATTTCGAAACCTTGTATTAATATCAGCACATGCATGTTTGTCATTTAGCTCCCCATACGTAATGAAACATTTAGATACGTAAAGGAATCTTTCCACATGTAAAAGAATGCTCAAAGACATAGAACATAATTTTCGCCTGAGTACTAAAATAAAAGTCAAAGTAGAACAAAAACAGAGTTTGCAGTGGATATGAATGTCATAATTATCTTGAGAGCCGCTATACATCGCTAGAAGCATGTTCCGAAGAGTGCTTGTGTTAGCTCAGAGGTAAGCCGTTAGATTTCAAATGGTAAGGTTGTGAGTTCCATTCCCATCTGGGTCAATGCTTCTTTTTATAAAATTCTAATTTCCATAATGCATGAAAATTTATATAAAATAATTACATTAAAATACATCAGTTGTGTATATTTATAACATGTAATCATTGCAGAACATAGTAATTATTGTTTAAAATATAACATCTGAGATAGGTGTTGACAGTATGTTGGTATTCTATACGTGAATGTTAAATAGAAACTAAGAAAATAATATCGAGGCAATAAATAGGTTATATAGTGTATTTATTTGCAGCTATTTGTCATACGGAGGTTACTTCTCAATATTCTCATTACAGCAAATGAATTACGCTCTTGAAAGATAAGGAGATTATGCGGGTTAAACAGAAATTATTACACAAACTCGAATCTTGGTTAGAGACACAACACTCACGAACCCCAGAACCATGTAAACAGGAAATCTACGAACACGAAGGCATGTCTAAGAGATTTATTTATACTTTATAAAGAAGGCAGAATAGAATTTCTTTCCAAAGGATTTGGGTACAGTAATCTGCAATGCTTTTGTATATGGATATGGTCTCTTTCTCTTCTCCTCTTATCTATCTATCTATCTATCTATATGTTGTACGTATGTGTGTGTGTGTTTACGTTACATCATGTAAAGAAACTTCCTGCATATAGTACTTACAGTATAAAAAAAGAGTACTGTCGCGGTAAACTATTGGGTGTTGGAGGGGGATATATATATTAAGTAAAAGCGATCGATATCAGTGTCGAATTCATAGTTCTCATTGTTGCAGATAATAATTACAACTCCGATAGCGTTAAAGTCCAAATTCGACTCGCACCGTAAATCTTCTTTGTAGCTAAGCGTATAGCGTACACGCTTTCGGCGTGGGAGTTCCAGGTTCGGTCCCCAGCGGGAGCTCATGTAGTTCAGATTCCACATTAATTAGTAGGTCTATATCTCATATAGCTTCACTGCTGAACGGGACATTAAACTCAAAATCAACTCAATCGATTCAAACCGCAAAGTCATGGGCAATAAAGGATGAAAAATAAAATATTTCATGTGACAGATTAATGTCAAATCCATAGTTTGGGTTCGTCAAGCTATTACAATCGCAATGGCATTTAATGCCACGTTTTGGCATGACCGACTATGTCACCTGGATTTGGATGTTTACAGGAGCAACGTCGAAAGCGTTGCTCATACAGCTTCAAATACGAGGAAGGATCAGATGAAAACCTTAAAAGATTATTATAAATTTCAAATGTGGTGCTATTGCTTTGAAAGTTGGGAATATTGTTTCTAACAGTATTCTCTTTCTTCAGTAGGTGGCAGAAAAGTCTAGTCAAACAAGCGCCAGCACAGGAGCAGTTCGAAGATCACCGCCCCACTGTCCATATGCACCACATTAGAACAGCGTTCGATGATTCGGTTTTTGAGCAGTGAAGGTGTGAAACCAATTGAAATTCATCGCAGGATGGCAGCAAAGTATGTCGATTAGTGTTAGTACCTGCAGCAAGTATACGAGTGGTGTACGAAGTTTAAAAGTGGCGTAACATATGTGGAAGATGCTCCTCGACCGGGACAGGGACCGGGACCGTGTAGTGACCGACGACAACATTGCGCTAGTGGAACAGCTTGTAAAGGACAACAGGCGTATTACCCTGAAAGAAATAGCAACAATAATGAAGATTAGCTTTGGTTCAGCTCAACACATTGTGCATAATGTTCTGCATTTCAATAAGGTATCAGCAAGATGGGTCCCAAGTCAGTTAACTGCTGAATTGAAAGGTCGTCGCGTCAAAGTCTCTGAAGAACTTTTGCGTCGTTTCAATACCGGTGATACATTTCTGGACAGGATAGTTACAGCCGATGAGACCTGGGTTTACTATCATCATCCAGAAACCAAGAATGCGAGCAAGGAATGGCGGCATAGCTCTTCGCCGAAACCAAAAGAAATTCCGCACTCAACAATCAGCAGGAAAGGTCATCCTCACTCTCTTCTGGGATTCTAATGGAATAATTTTGGAACAGTACGTGTAAAAAGGAGTGACAGTAAACAGTGCCTCGTATTCAAAAAAAAAAAAAAAACTGAAAACGGCAGTATGCAATCAGACGTAAACGGCGAGGACTTTTGTCCTCAGGAGTACTCCTACAGCATGAAAACGCGCGACCGCATACTGCCCGTTTGACCGTTGAGACTATCGATGACATCAAATTTGAGTATCTCATTAATCCACCCTATTCACCAGACCTTGACCCAAGCGACTTTCATTTCTTTGGAGCACTCAAAGAAGCGATGGGCGTGAAACATTTCAATAGTGATGAAGAGGTAAAAATTGCGGTGCACGAGTGGCTACAATCTCGATCAAAGAATTCTTCCACCGAGGTATCCATGCACTTCCGAAACGGTGGAATACTTGCATTGAACGTCAAGGGGAATACGTTGAAAAATAAGAGGTAAGATTTCCTTTTCATTGTTACATTCTAACATTTATTGCACTTTTAAGGTTTTCATTTGACCCTCCTTCGTATTTTAATGTATGTACAAGTGCATATTCCAGCGAAACTCCGGAATGTCTGGAGTAACTTTTACCAAACGTGGGAGACATATTACTTTCAATCTAAGAAAAAAATATTGTGGAAGTCACATACCCCAAGGGATGGAAGTTGGAAGGAGTGACATGTAAAAATACTGTAAAACGACTGATCCTAGTGTTATCCATTGTTTTCTGGGGAATAATAAGGCACTCAATGATGTTATATCCAAATTCATTCCTATCTTCATAGGTCTCGGAGATATGACCAATAAAATGTAAAAACTTACTTAAATATTTGTCGAAATGATAGTTTTCTGGGGTCGCGAAAGTGCTTCAAATAACTATGGAATGTAGTTTGTACCCACTTCAAGATGGGCTTTTTAATCGTATCAATTTCTCACTTTAAGGATGGTCTAAAGCCACAAAATTTTGTTTCTGTGATAAGAGATGGCGTTGCTATCGGCCTATCTTTTCAATGTTAATTAATATTCACAAAAATGACTAATAACTTTTACAAATACTGAACTATGTTCTTCACTGTCAGTCTGTTTGAAGATAATGACTATACGCAGCAATTGTTTCGTGCAGATTTTCGAATTGTTGATTTGTTCATTGTTGAGTTTAACTAATTGTTGCAGAGGAATTCAATGCCTCTCCCCTTACCATTTGTTCTAGAACTCTGGAATTTTGGTATTTAGTACAGCATGATGTAGTCTATAGGTTCCAAGGTGACAATTTTTCGAAATTTTGTTCTTTCCATTGTTGCAAGCTTGTAATTGTTGCAGAGAAATCCTATACTTCTCCCATTATCATTTGTTCTAGGACACTGAAATTCTGGCATTTAGTATAGCGTGATCTAATGTATGAATCACAAGTTGAAATATTTTCGTAATTTTGTTCTTTCCATTGTTGTAAGCTTTTAATTGTTGGAGAGTAATCCAATGCTTCTCGCGTTACTGCTTGTTCTAAGACTTTGAAATTCTAGCATTTAGCAAAGAATGTAGTAATGTATGAATATGAAGGCAAAAATTTTATTATGTATTTTCGTTCCCATTGTTGTAATCTTTTAATTGTTGTGGAGAAATCTAATCCCTTTCCAGTTATCGTTTGCACAAGGACGATGAAATTGTCACTGTGAGTACAAAATGAAGTAATATATGAACCTCAAGGCGAAAATTTTACAGAATTTTGTTCTTTCCATTGTTGTAAGTTTTTGATTGTTGAAGGAATCCAATGCTTTTCCCGTTATCATTTATTCTAAGATTCTGAAATTTCGGCATTTGGTATACCGTAATGTAGTGTATGATTCATAAGGTAATCATTTTTCGATATTTTGTTCTTTCCATTGTTGTAAGCTTTTAATTGTTGTAGAGGAATTAGATACCTCTCGCGTCATCGCTTGTTCTAGGTCTCTGAAATTCTGTCATTTAGTACAGGACCAAGTGATCTATGAGTTTTTATATGAAAAATTTTACTACAATTTATTCTTCCCATTGTTGTAAGTTTGTAAACCAACCATTGTTGTGAACCAACTTAATTTATGCAAAATGTTTTGGTTATTCTGGGTATTATAATAATGGACATATTTAGTTTAACCGAACCCACAGTTTCCTCCCACTTTCTTTCACATCTGTTTTCTTTTCAAGTGTCCAATTTCGTTTCTCCCTCCAATTCGTTTCACTGTCCTTGAGGGGAGGGACAACATCCTTCTGAAGACACTGGACACGACCGTCTTGTGAGTTTCTCTCTAAACACCAAACACACACACACAATATAACTATACATTCACACGCACCTTTCTGTTACACATTATATGTGGAAACAAATACCAACCACTCAAAGGTTTCTCAGGAACATTTATGAACAATTTAGAATAATTATGTAACTGAAACTGCGATTAGAAAATTTTGGTTTCAAATTTGATAAATACAATCAATACGGTTTTCAAGCAAGCAAATGCAGCTACATGCTATGGCAACTCACCGCGTGTTGTTGAGGGGAAACAATATTGTTTCAATGTCTTATTACTGCATCCATAAAACTCATGTAAATGGACTGGATTAGATTGGATAAACCGCTCACCGTTGATAGCAAAAAACCTTCGAGTTATTTTGTCTTTACACCGCTATACTGATTTTATGAAATTATGTAAAAATATTTAACTAAATAAATAAATAAAATTAAACCAAGGATTGTTTACACTTGCTTGTTATCTTTAATTAAAAAAAGTTATTAATTATATTTCTGAAATTTCCTCAAACACGATTATTTGTATTCAAATGCATCATCAGTTAATTTATTAATCTTCCCAAGATTACTCGCAATTGACAGTGAATGAAATGCATTTATTTCTCGAAGTGTACTTAGCCTCATCAACTTTTTTTTTAATCGTCTCTTTTTATCGTAGTCCCTTTGTGCGCTGTATGTGCTCGTTTGAGGACACATGTCAAATTTTTGCATTTACTATCAAAAGACAAACTAAAATAAATATTTTACTCTTCTCCACTTTTGAATTTCCAAGCCCTTTTTTTGTTCGAGTATTGTTCGTATAAGAATCTGTTCACTTTCCCAACTGTATAGACGCTTAGAGACTGAGATCATAAGATTTTAATAAGATAAGTAATCACTTCCAATTTCAATCAAACTTTGTCGCTTGAAGGACGATACGATGGGTCACTGGTAGAGCGCTCACCTCTAGTGTCAGGCATCCCTGGTTTGATCCCCCCAACGCAAATTTATGGGGGAAAACACTGTAGCCGCAGTTTTCTCGGGGCTTTTCCATTTCCAAAAACATTGTCATTCCGCCAATTCTATCATGATTATTCACTTCCATTACAGTCACCATGTTTTCTTCTCTTATCGTTACTGGAAAGTAAAAATTATCCAGAAAGCAACGAAAAGTGTTGTTGAATTAAAGCATTACTGGGAAATCAGACTATTCGATTATGCATATAGCAGTGATGGAATGGGACATGGGCCACTTAGGTCTCGACTTTTGTCTGAGTCATCCGGATCCGGGTTCGCTTCTCAGACTCGATCTGATTCGGTGACTGAACGAACCCGGACACCAAATCATATCCGGAAACTCAGATACACCTGATGACTGAGAAGCAACCGAAATAGCTCTTCAGAATTACTGCAAAATTTTATTTTATACTTGATTAATGACGTTCACTGCTTGAGCTAGAGCATTAATTTGCCCGATTCTTGATGTGACATTTCTTAATCAAGATACCATGTTTTGAATACTTCAAATATAATTTCATGTTTATTCGTCTTCAAGCATACGATTTTTGATTATAGCCTATACAAAAAAGAATTAACAAAAACTTATTAACCTCAGCGGTATTTTTTATGTTCTAAACAAGAAGCTTTACAGGTCGATTAAACATTAACGATCTCTCATAAGAGAAACATGTGACTTATCTTTTCTTTGCGATTTTGAATGTTGGTACCCTTATAAGCGTTGTAGTTATCTTTCAGTGCAACACTTGACACAAGGAAGCAAGCAAGCGAAAAATAAAATTTTATTTAGTGAAAAGGCGATGAGAGAGGAGAGAATCATGTTTGTTAGAACTGCATTAGTAGCCTCACACACACTTCTCATGTATATGACGACGTTCCATCTCTGGGTTCTATCGAATCATCGGGTCACTCCGGATGATTGGTCGTGGTTTCTCAGTCATGGGTCTTTCTGGGTCTGATTGCAGTGTCTCTTCCGAGTCATGTTACACGAAATTCGTGACCTATTCCATCAGTGGTAGACTATCTATATGGAAAGATATTGAAATATTAAAAAAACAAACAAAAAAATTGAATATTGAAAATATCAAATACCGAAAACATCTATTCGTAAATATTTCGGTATTGATGTTTAGATGTTCGAAAATATCTTATGGATGGATCAATATATCGAAATATCGCACAGCACTAGTTAGGATGCAGATAAGCATGTAGCCACACGTCTCATATAGACTCGTTCTCGCATTCTCCAAACAAACGAGGTTTAAATACATTGTCTAGTATCAAACTCGTTATTTGGCTTGGTCTTCAAAGTAGAATTTCTACTACAGAATTATTGTGGTTTCTGAACTCGCGATAATCAAATTTGTGTGCTGTCAATAATTACCTTTGTTATTAAAAATAGAAAACAAGTGACGTTCTCTACCTGATCTTTGCTTTTTCATCATATACAACTCAAGCTCGCATTATGATATTACGGCTTGTATTGGCCGTAATATAAGCCGAACATTTTGTTACCATTTCAATTCTGAAAAATTAGAGTGCGTTATATGTTCCCGACCTTACTAAAATTATGACACTTCTTCATATCATATGCTGCTTCAAGTAAGTTGATTCATCATTTTGGAATAACGATTATACAACAGCATTGTAGAAACTGGCCATATTATACAGCAGCGTTTCCCAACCGGTGTGCCGCGAATGGGCCGCTGGTGTGACGCGAGGAAATGAAAACAAAATTATTAATTATATAGGAACTTAATTGCAAGACAGGAAATATGTGTATTTAAATTTCACATTACTATGAACCTCTACAATGAAAAAATACTGTAATTGTAATATATTGTTTTACATACATTATTACTACATAGATTGTATTTCGAAAACAGAATTTTATTAATATTTAAAATTGTGACGTATATTAACCATGTTAATAAATTATAAGTTTCACACTGTGTTACTTCTCTGTTCATTTCTAATGTTGAAAAAGTATTAATTATCACTGTTATGACCATTTTTGTTTCTTTATTGTTACAGATTATTTCGTAACTTGAAATTTTAAAATCTCATTATATCCTTTCGACAAAGCAAACACTCATACAAATTACCGCAATTCTGTTTTAAAAGTACAAGAGATTTGTTTGTTCGTTCGTAATTTAGTGATCTTCCTTGTGAAAGGTTGGATACATTCTTCGAAAAAGAAAGTGTATTTTTTAAAAGACTGAGTTCTATATTTCATTGGAATTGTTTTCTATTTTTTAATTCGAATGAAAAGTAAGTATAATGATTTACGATGGAGGAAAACCAGTGATCGAGCTTTATTCTTTGTGAGAAGGAGGTCAGTAATCAAAGAAAACAAATACGACGGTATTTTCTATTTACAAATAATAATAATAATAATAATAATAATAATAATAATAATAATAATAATAATAATAATAATAATAATAATAATAATAATAATAATAATACCTATGAGTGTGCCGTGAGAATTCAAGTTAGACCCGTAGTGTGCCGCAAGTTGAAAAAGGTTGGGAAACGCTGTTATACAGCATTGTCGAAACTAACTTTCGGTAGTTAACAGAAGTAGTTTGGCAACGGTTGATGACTGGCAAAAATCAATAGGCAGTGCAAATTTTAGGGATGCGCACGAGACGAGTCGAGACAGGATTTTCCTGACAAAATTCGAGTCGAGACACGGCTCTTCCAATAGACAAATATACATTTTTCGAGTCGAGACATCACTTTTACAGCGCATTTTCGAGACGAGACAGCCAGAAATCTTGTCTCGTGCGCATCCCTAGCAAATTTTATAACACATTAAAATATGTTAAAGCACTCAAAACAATTAGAAATACGTCAGATGCACATGTGTGAAATTGTCCCCTAGTAAATTTCGATTCAAAGCCAAAATCAATCATTTGTATTCTATTTGTAATTGATTCTTTTGAAGAAATAATTTATTTCACCAACAAAAACGAAATATTTAAAAAATAAAGCTCATATTCACCCTATTCTCAATTTTCAAAATTTGATTCAAAACTAGGAACGCGCACAAGACAAGTCGAAATTTAAGTCTGTCTCTACTCGTATGAAGAAAATGCCGTCTCGACTCGGCGAATTCAAAATCTAAAGCCATCATTTGTTTGAAAAATATAAAAATAAATTTTTACATAATACATATGTATATAGATACTTTATACAGACACACACTCATTATATATATATATATATATATAAAGATATGCTTGCGCCTTGAATCGAAATATTGAAAATAAGTGAATATCGTTTCATAGTGTGGAATTAAGACTTCCAAACTATGTGAATTGAGTATTGAAACATGAAGTAGTGCATCTGTAAGTACTTGTTGCAATAGAGTAATAAGATCAAAGATAGAACCTGTTACTCGGACGCTGAATTCATATCAATAAGCCATTAGTCGCTGTCACTTATCGTTTTTATTCTATGCCGATAAAGGTTGAAACTAAAAATCGTTTATTTCAACCACTTTCGGATTGAATAGAGGCCTAAGGAAGAAAATCAAACTTATTTTTTGGGACACTGAATCAATTGCTAAAAACCACATCTTGATAGCATTTACAGTTTTCGCTTTACGGAAATCAGTACTGAAACCGGAAGTAATAGTATATTTTAGTTAATTTCGGTTTCGGTAGAGTTTGTGGATAGTCATAACATGTCGTCTTGAGACGCTCAATCGTTTACCAAAAAAAAAAAAAAAAAGCTTTTGGCTATCTATTACCGACATAAGTTAATGGTCATAAACAATGAAACCGGAAATAATAGCAAATTTGAACCACTTCTTGTTTTGGTAATGTTGTGGACAGTCATATTATGTTGTCTTGAGACGCTGAATTGTTTGTAAAAACTGTTTCTTGCTATCTGTTAGCATTTTCGTTCTGTGGTGAAAAAGTTGAAACCTAAACCGGAAATAGTTAATTTGAATCACTTCCAGTACTAAAAGAGAGTTAACGAAGCAAGTGGAACTTACTCTTGAAACGATAAATAGTTTTCAAAATACCGCTTTTCTATATACCGATATGTTACCGTTTTCGTTCTATGGCGATAAACGTTGAAACGGAAAGTGTCTAATTTTAACCACTTCCGGTTTGAATAGAGAGTTAACGGAGGAGATGGCAACTATCCTTAGTATTTTGAATCGATTGCAAAAATTCACATCACGATATCTCTTGCTGTTTTTGCTCTGATACTTGTCAAGAGACCGACAGCGCCCCTTATGCACAGGATAGTTTGGAAGTCTAAAAGAGGGATCAGTGTGAAGTTGGCCAAATTAATTTTGTAAATATATATTGAATTGTTTCGAAACTAACTATTTTTTTAAGCTATCAATAACAAAGGATTGGTTTTGGTTTTGAATCGAAATTTAAAAATGGAGAGGCTCCATACACATATCAAAATACCGATATATTGTTTTTGATGCATTTATTTTTATACAGTCGTGCAACAGCATTATCATTCTGTGCATACATATATTCAAAATTGCAAGTAAAATGAAAAATTACTCCATTTTACGCAACTAGGTGAATCATATGATGTATACCGATGCTTGAGTCAAAAGTTACTCGCAGTGGTGGATGTAGGTACATATTTTGGGACAGGTTTCTCGTAGTTTTTTTTTAAGGGGGCGTTAATCTACGGCTTAAGTGGAATCCAAACCATATGAGCTCCCACCGGGAATCAAATTCGAGTCTCCTGCGCCGAAGACGCTTATGCTAAGCATATAAGCAATAGCTTATAGACTATTTTGTGTTTACATAGCTTAGACATATAGTAGAATATATCTAAATTACTACTTTGAAAAAAAAATTGGATACACTGTAACAGCTCTTTTCTCCATAAAAACAACACTGACGCTCACCGCTATTGCTTCATTGCATGTATTTACGTTACATGCTTTCTTAATAAACAAACAAAAAAATCGAATTTACACCTTTCATGTTTTTCTGCATCTCATAATGCATAGGAAGGGAGTTCATATATATAAATATACTCTCTAACATGTAAGAGTACAGTTTTTATATATAACAATAAACTTAGCAAGAAATCTCACTATACTTGTTTTCTTCATCCGAAAAAAAATAAAATAAAAAGTACGGGTCTCGTTTCCCTTATATTTCCTGGACGTGAGATTATGTTGGGTAATGGAATACACTGTGAGGAGGATCGATCTTTCATGTTGATCTATGCACTAGCCCAGAATCTCAAACTTTCCGATAACGCGGACCCCCTGTTCATTCGGGAAGTGATCTGCGGACCCTATTGTAATGCTATTTTGAAATTTCACATGCTATTAAAAATATACTAATTAGAATTATTACTGACAAGAAAAAGATCAAGAAAAATAATGCAATAAGTAATTTATTCTAAAGATACATGATTGTTTCCTAGTGAAGGAAATTTCAATTGAAAATACAGTAAGTTTCAAGAATAAAAATCATTTTTTAAAAAAGGGAATTCACTTGATAAACAACGTTCTCAAATCTTTGGGATCACTAATGTGAGAAATGAAATTCTTTGTTTTTTTTCCATAATTGCATTGAAATGTGGAATCAGTGATGAAAATTTTCCGATTCATCAAAAGATACTCCACTTGTTCCTACATCGTTGTTTATCCGTGATGTGAGGTGGAATTTTTTCTTCTATATTTTTCCGGAAAATTTTCCGTTCTTAACAAATATCAGTGATCAAGTTACGATTCCTCAGTATTCATTGAATTCATGTATAGAAATGTTAAAAAGTGAAAGATCGTTTAAAAAATCTGAAAATTTTTATGGCTCAGACAATTTTCAGCATTATGTAGGAACAAGTGAAACAATTTTTCATGAATCGAAATATTTTCTGTCTTGTATTGAAAAATTGAAGAACTTTTTATGAGTCGAAAAATTTTCATCATTTTGAAGCAAAAAGTAAAACAACTTTTTGTCAATCGGAAAGTTTTATTGCTCTGTAGAAACAAGTGAAAGGAATTTTCATGAATCGGAAAATTTTCATCACGATGTAGAAACAAGTGAAAAAACTTTTCATAATCCGGACAATTTTGGATATTATGTATAGTGATATTTGGTGGAAAATTTTCCACTATATTTAACTGCACATTCAGCTATAAAATTCAATTCCTGTAGAGGAAAGTTAGACAGCAACAAATTATAATTTTCCAATTAGCTTTCGGAAACCAGAAAATTTTCCAAGTTGGGAAGTAAAAATATACAGTGTTTCTCTCTCTCTCTCTCTCTCTCTGTGTATGTATGTATGTATGTATGTATGTATGTATGTATGTATGTGTGTGTGTGTAAAGTGCAGGAAACATACATCACATTCGTAGAGAACAAATATCGCATTCCAATATTTAAAATGTAACAAGAAATTGAAAAGAAACCTTTGTGAATTTATGAATTTCAGAAACAGAAATTTCCACTATTTCTTCAAGTAAAGGCCTGCGTATGTAATGAAATAACTACTTAAAAGTTCCTTGTGAAGGTTATTTTTGTAACAGAAAATAAGAAAAAATGATTTTATTGTGTTTAACACTCGTAAATCATAATTTCAATATTGGAATTTTGTATAATCAACATCTTAGAGCAGATATTTGTATTGCAAAACTACCATTTCTATGTATAAAAATGTATTAGAAACAATGACGATTCGATAGAACAAGTGCGTGCACACACACTAGACACCTGCACGGGCCGGGCCCGGCCCGCGGTCCGGGCTTGGGCGGGCCGACTCTGTTATTTCTTTGGGCCGGTCCGGGCTTGGGCGGGCCGACACTGTTATTTCTTGGGCCGGGCCGGGCTTGACTGATTTCTCTTCAGGTCGGGCCGGGCTGGGGCCGATCAATTGCAATTCTTTAATAATTATTGACTTTCGTTAAACGATAATTGGAATAAAGCCAAACGTTGAAGAAGTGTGTCCGTGAAAAATGTTACAAAGAATGCAATAGCTATTTACAGTTTGTGTTGCTTAGCGCCTCCACTTTCACTATAGAGGAATGCAGGCATTATGCGGTAAATTGAGCTCTGACCTTGCCCTTCACTGAACTCAAAATATATATATAAAAAAAAGGTGGGAATGTTTTGCCTGTCGCTAAACAACATTATCATCTTCACTTTATGCTAAAAATCAATTAAGTTAGATTTTTGTTACAGGGAATGGAGTTTTTGTTCTCTCGATGACAGGCAAAGTTCTAGGAGGCAATGGCACCATTCGGGAGGCAAGCGTCAGGTTGTGAACCAGAGTTTAGAAAATGTTTCTGAGGGTTAGGTCAAATTTAGTACTAAATTTTGAGAAAGATTCGGGCTCGAGCTAATTTTTTAAAAAAAATATCGGGCCGGGGTCGGGCCAAAAATTTTCAAATTCATCGGGCCCGGGCCGGGCTTGGGCCGAGAATTTTGAAAAACTTATCGGGCCGGGCCGGGCTCGGGCCGAAAATCTTCAAAACTTTTCGGGCCCGGGCTGGGCCGGGCCTAGGTACATTCGGGCTGGATTGGGCTCGGGCCGAAAACTTCGGCCCATGCAGGTCTCTAACACACACACACACACACACACACACACACACACACACACATATATATATATATATATATATATATATATATATATATATATATATATATATATATATATAATCGTAAAGTTTTATTGTTCTGTAGAAACAGGTGAAAAAACTTTTCATAATCGGGACAATTTTGGATATTATGTATAGTGATGTTTGGTGGACAATTTTCCACTATATCGCTTTTAGAACGCAGCACTAATAGTGCAGCTTTTCATGTTTCTTTTTTTATTTTATTGGAAGAACATCTACACAAATCAGCTTCCTTATTAGTTATATTTCACTTTCTCTTCTGAATGAATATATGAATAAATAAATGTTTATTTCCAGAAAATGGTCAGTATTTGCTTTCATGAGTTACTTATACTCGAATTTTGGGTAGTCAAAAATTTACAATAGGCACTTTATATTATTTCTACTTATTTATAAATGTTGCAGTATGTAGATCTATAAAAGTAGTAAAGCTATGAGAAAACCGTCTTATGGGTATTAAACTGACTAAATCTAATATTGTAAGATCAAAGGTGGATTCTGAGGGAAGAACGCATTGAAGTTTTTGAAACATTCCTGAAATGAAAAATCGTTAGATTTTCACTTCATGAAACTTTTTAAGACAATATTTATTACTAATAAATTTTACGGCTAAACAACGCAGTAGGAATAAGTGCAGTATGTTTTTATGAATTGGAAAATATTCACGACTTTTAATATATTGGAATTTTAAATAATAAAATGGGATATTTGTACTCTACGAACTCTATGTATGTTCTCTGCACTTTGCACACACACACACTCACACAAAGAGAGAGAGAGAGAGAGGAGTTGAATTGAGTTGATTTTGAGTTTAACGTCCCTTTCAGCAGGGAGACTATATAAGACGAGACCAACTGCTTAACGTAGAATCCAAACTACATGAGCTCCCGCTGGGAATCGAAGCCAGGTCTTCCATGCCAAAGCCGTGTATGCTAAACGAATTAGCTCGCAGAGGAAGAGAGAGAGAGAAACAGTGTGTAAAATTTTACTTCCCAACTCGAAATATTAGCAAATTTTCCGGTTCCCAAAAGCTAATTTTAAAATTATAATTTGTTGCTGACTACCTTTCCTCTACAGAAATTCAATTTTGTAGCTCTATGTGCAGTTAAATATAGTGGAAAATTTTCCACCTAACATCACTATACATAATATCCAAAATTGTCTGGCATAAGAAAAGTTTTTTCCACTTGTTTCTATATCGTGATGAAAATTTTCCAATCTATGAAAATTCCTTTCACTTGTTTCTACAGAGCAATAAAACTTTCCGATTGACAAAAAGTTGTTTTACTTTTTGGTTCAAAATTATGAAAATTTTCCGACATAAAAAGTTCTTCAATTTTTCAATATAAGACAGAAAATATTTCGATTCATGAAAAATTGTTTCACTTGTTCCTACATAGTACTGAAAATTGTCTGAACCATGAAAATTTTCAAATTCTTTAAAGGATCTTTCACTTTTTAACGTTTCTATACATGAATTCAACCAATTTTATGATTGCTGAGGAATTGTTACTTGGTACTGATATTTTTTTTTTCGAACGGAAAATTTTCCGGAAAAATATTGCAGAAAATTTTCCACCTCACATTACTATGTGGAATGATTTTTGTCACCACCAATCTTAGGTCCGATTCCACATTAAGACGATTTCGCTTTAAAGTTTTAATACTGCAAATAAGTTAAAAGGTCTGCTTGCATAAGTAAGTGCTAGGGAAAGGCATCAAATGTTGCAATGCCTTTTCAGACAACTCTTCATACTGACAGCGCACACGGAAACCAATTTGAGTCAAAAGTTACTCGCAGTGGCGGATGTATCAACATATTTTGGGAGAGGTTTCTCATAGTTTTTTTAAATACCTGAATTGGGGGAGGATTGATGTTTATAAGCATAGAAATGACTAACATTTACTTAAAAAAAAATCTGGAATTGGTGGTAGTGCTGCGAGCTTTCCGTCACTTGAAGATGAAATCCATGAAATTCCGAGGCATCGTACAGTCAATGTACAACTGCTCTTGAAAAAGTGTCCTAACAAAGAAGAAATTTCTCTCACTTGAAGTAGTCCTATATAACCGTTGACCAGCCTCAGGGCAGAAATTTAGTAAAGTAGGAAAACATTTAAATTTACACACGTAGGTACAATTTCTAATTGCTTTCACATCTGTTTTGTAACTGAAAAAAATACTTCTTGCCCAACAGTTGTGAGTTCCATTTTATTACAATTCATTTCAATTTTTAGGCGTCGCGGACCCCTGGCTACATCCCACTGACCCCCAGGGGTCCGTGGACCCCACTTTGAGAACTACTGCACTAGCCAATTACGCAGCACTCAAGCCCCGCTTGTGGTTCGGAATTAATAGTTGGTTCCGTCCTTTATAATTTCTAAGTTGCATTGTTGCATAAGAACGAAAAACACAAAACTTCAAACCCAAACCGATTTTAAAATTAAATCAGGACATGCTGCATTTAATACTGGAATATTACGTACAAAATATGAACAAAATCATAATAAACGTTTTCGGAAAACTATTAATACGTCAGAAGAAAACTCACCCCAAAGTGTATACTACTCCTTTCCATGGAAAATAACATGTAATATTGTGGGGAATCTAATGAAATATTTATTTACGAAGTGATTTGCTATAATTTATATATTGATATTTCGTAAATAAGATGCCATTCTAACATGGACTAACAATTTAGCCACTTCTTTCATTAATTCCAAATATTTGATAACTATTGTATTTGATAATAACTATTGGAACGATTAGCTTCAAACTCCTCTTCCGTACAAGCTGCAGATGACTAGACAGTGGTCAGTGGTGTCAGGTTACTTAGAGGGATGGAAGTATCGAAAAAGAAAATTCCTACGAAGGTCGCAGACAAACGACATCCCACACCCGCTGCCCATCCTTCGCGAGGAAAAAAAATAAAGAAGGGGAGGTAAACTTCTAACTCAATCTTCCAAATTGTGTTCGACAACACTGCCATCTATTTTTGTAAATTTCGTAAAAACTGAAAGCGATGCTCCCTGGGAACGTAAAATTTTACTTCTTTCTGACGACACTATTTCATCCCTTTCAATTAGTATATGTACCAAGAATCGGCAATCGAGAAAAAATGTGTAGATGTATATTTCGTCTTTTAATCGATAGACTACAGGTTAAAATCAGAGATTGAGTGGGTCGGTGGGCCAAATGGGTCAAGATTTGTGAGTGAGTCTCTGGATCGTGGGTCAACAAGACACACTGCGAAATACAACTCACCGTGAGTCACACTTACCCACCGACCCATTGTGTTCAGTACCTTATAAACAGCATTTTCTAAACACTGGTGAGTTTGTCTACGTTTTACTTTCAAGACCTCCATTTTTCTTCTTTTGTTTCATTTGGATCTAATGAAAAAAGAATTTCAGGTTCTTTTGGATTTATAGGACTTACTACTTGGATTTTAAGATACAGGCTGTGAATTTTTAGAGGAGCTAACTACTTGAAAAAAATGTTTATTACAAATATAACCTCTTTAGTCAGTAGGAAGGATCATGGATCACAGTTAATGACGATGTACCTTAATAGGTCGGAGTTGGTCACAATGGTTCAGAGTTATTTATAGTTGGTGGTGGGTCAGAGTGGGTCATGGTGGGTAAATGGTTCACATTGGGTGATGAGTCATTGTGGGTCACTGCGAGTCATGGGTCACGATGTGTGGTGGGTCAGTGTGTTGTGGATCAAGGTTTCATTGGTCCACGCCATCTCTGGTTAACATTGTACTAAAAAGGACAGGCTTCGAAGGTGCTCGTCGGCTATTTTCTCAAATTTTACACATAAGTAGTACCCTACCAGAAAGCAATAAATCTCGAAACGGTACCATCTCACAGAACTCGAGATAGAGGGATTTCTTTGATTAGCTAAATTAAGACCTACACAATTTACCCTTCTACAAGCGAGATTTTCTTCATCGATTCCGTGGCGAAGTCGGAAGAATAAGTGGCTAGAAAATTTAAGGTTGAAGGTTCGCGCCCATCTTGGGAACTTGCTTTTTTCTAGTATTTATTTTACATTCACCTGAATATAAACAAATCAGGCATATAGGCGATTTAACATATTTTGGGGGAGTAATTTTGTGGTTTCTTGGCGTTTCGTCGAGTCTCTGCTGGTGGTGGTATAATTTCAAAACGGAGGTGGGGCCACCACGGATCGTAGCTGCGGGATCTACAACTTTTGGCGAGAGGTCGTCAGTTGTCCATCGGTGGTCCACTGACGCTTACGGCATGGGAGCTTCTATATGAGAACTAAGAGAATAAAGAAGCATGGTATCCATTAAGCCCGTTGGCACTCCTAAAAGTCTGAAACGATAAAACAGATGTCAAAACCGGAAAACACGTATTTTATAATTTCGGAGGTACCCTGTATCGAGGTAAAAGATTTGCCCCAAGGTTCCCTTTAAGGTCTCAGCAGGGGTGCAATTCAAAATTGAAAATCGCAAGGTGAATCAAGTAGTATATCATTTAAAATTATTGCTAAAATTAAAAAAAAGATGGTAAAAATCTCGAGTCTTTATGCTAAACTTGTGCAAAATAGTGAGCGTTCAAGATTATAATAAATCCTTCATTGAAAACTGCGTGACCACCTCTAGATATGTCAAACTGTGAAACTGATAATAGAAGAGGTAAACACTTGCCTTACCATTGCAATAGTATAGTGCACTAAGGTAAAACAAGAAGTGCCTCATTGTAGGTTTATTACGTCACTAATATTAAATTCTACACTCCACGTTTGTGTCTTTAGGCTAAAGAAATGTGATTGTGAATTATGAAATGGAAGGAATTCTGGGATAGCTCTTACGTAGCCAAGTGCTTGAAAAAGGTAAAAGCAAAACAAACAAAAACAAACTGTGGATATTGTCAGAGTTTTTGACGAACTGTCAACTCTACTAGCAAATAAAACTCATCTTGCCCAGCATTCTTTAAATTTTTATATTCTAGCATTAATTTCATAATTCATAATCACCTGTCCTTTAGCCTAAAGAACACAACCGTGGAACGTAGAATTTAACATTAGTGATATAATAAAACTACAATGGGGTAGTTTTTGTTCTACGTTGGTGCATTATACTTTGCACTGATAAGACAAGTGTTTACATCTTCTGATATCGGTTTCACAGTTTCACATTTCTAGAGGTGGCCACGAAGTTTTCAAAGAAGGATTTATTATCATCTTGAACACTCGCTATTTATCACAAGTTTAGCATAGAGACTAGAGACTTTTAAAATCTTCCTTCTTCTAGCAATACTTTCAAATGATATACTATTTAATTCCCATTGCCATGTTCAAATTTTAAGTTGGGCCCCCCTGGGACCCTCCGGGGTGCCCTTGGGCAAACGTTTTTTACCTCGAAACGGGGTACCTTTCAAAATATTAAACCGTGTTTTCCGGTTTGGACATCTGTTTCACCGTTTCAGACTTTTAGGGGAGCCAACGGACTTCACAGATACTATGCCGTAAGCGTCGGTGGACCACCGATGGGCAACTAACGACCTCTCGTCAAAAATTGACGGCCCCGCAGCGACGATTTGCGATTGCTTCACTTCAGTTTTGAAAATGTTAACACCAGCGGCAGAGACACGACAGACCGCCAGCAAACCACACATATACATGACCAAAATACGTTAAATCGCCTATATGCGTGATTTGTTTATATTTACGTGAGTCAAAAAAAAAACTTAAACAAATTCCCAGGGGTTAGCGCGAACTATCAACGTTACGATTACTAAGCACGAGTTCTTCTGACTTCCCCACGGAAACGATGACAAAAGCTTGCTTGTTGAAGGATAAATCATTGAGTTCTTAATTTAGCCAATCAGACAAACCCCTATATCTCGAGTTCTAGGAGATGGTACCGTGAACCATTTCAGATTCATTACTTTCTGATGGGGTACTATCTATATGCAAAATTTTAGCATATTCACCGACGTGCATCTTCTGTGCCTCCACTCTTTATTACAATTTTAACCAGAGATGGTGTGGATCAATGAAAATTTTATCCACGATCCACCATGACCGACTATCACCCACCACCCAAATGACCCATTGACCCACTCTGATCCACCACCCACTGTGATCCACTCTGACCCACCACCAAACATGTACCACTCTAAACCATTTTGACCAACTCCGAACCACGAAAAGCCATCGTCATCATCTGTGATCCATGATCGACGTTCTCCTCTCCATTCACTAAAGAGGTTAAACTTGTAATAAAACAAGACTGAAATTATCACTAACCGGAGTTCGAATTTCTACCGTCAATCACTCACGCACCGCTCTGTTACAATACCGGTGGATCTGACCTTTACGATATACAATGGTAAAGTGTTTCTCGTATTCCAAATTAAGATGAATTTAAATTTATCATATATAATTATTTCTTTATTAGCTTACAGATACATTTCGGTACAAAATAAGATGAAATTTAAAAGTGTAAAATCAAGATAAAGTAGACCAACGTAAAGAAAACTAGTTTTCCATATAATTAAGCATGCCGTATTAATTTAAAATGCCCACGTAATTAAGCTTGGAATACAAATTTTGTAACCATTTTTCTCACAACTTTATGGCTTGATTGCCTTATGCTCTGACGCTCCATATATTAAACACCAGCTTCATCAATTATTATAATAGAAATCAGTTTGTATAAAATGCAAAGAACTGTAGATTTCATTTCTCAGTTTGTTTCTCAACTAATATGAATTGTTTTCGATTATTTTTTACAAATGAAGCCACTACCAATTTCCAATATATAGAAAATGCCTTCCCCTAATAAAACAAAATTTGAATAAATGCCAGGACATGTTCTGTATATTTTTAATAAAGAGTTATAATCTGAGTTTCAGCTCTCTAAGTTGAACGGCTTGCGAGATTCTTTTTCCGGAATTTTTCGCAACATTCGGACTCCTACTCCCCCTAAGGATATGTATTATGATGAAAGTGATAAGCGTATGATAACTTCCCACTTGGGATTGGGGCCTGATTATATACCAAACGTCATTTCATTTGACTTTGCAATTTGACCGTGATGATCACGCAGACATAGTTACTTTCATTTTTTTAAATAATAATTCATATACTACAGGCGATTCAAAAATGTTTTTCCAGCAGTTAGCTTCTCTAAAAGTATGTCAAAATCAAACTCCTATTGGTATTGCCACTCTTGCTATTGCAAATATCAAAATCCAAAAGTGACTGAACTTTTTTCATTAGAAACAAATGAGAAAAGAAAAATGAAGATCTTGAAAGTAAAACGTAGACAAGCTCACTAGTGTTCAGAAGATGCTGTAAATACAAGGTACTGAACAGAATGGGTCGGTGTGTCAGTGTGTCACGGTGAGTGGTGTTTCGCAGTAGGTCATGTCCTTTTCACCCACGATCCACTTACCCACTCACAAATCTTGACCCATTCCACCCACTTACCATCCGACCCATTGACCCACTCTATCTTTGATTTTAACATGTCTTATTTCATTTAAAAGACGAAACATACATCCACACATTTTTTCCTCGATTGCGAAGGTTGGCTTGCTATAAGACTTGAAATGATCATTTCTTCTTACGGTGAGAAACTGATATGATTAAAAAGCCCATCTTGAAGTGGATACAAACTACTTTCCAAAGTTATTAGAAAAGCTTTTTCATCCTCAAAACTATGAATTCGACAAATATTTCAGTAATTTTTGAGGTTTTATTTTTAGCTCTACCAGGCCATCATCCTGTGAATATGGGGATAAATTTGGATTGTAAACTCCAATTGGGAGCATCACTATCCATCTCAATAAGCGCAAGGGCCTAGTTGGACTAGTGGGAAATGCGGCACTCTTAGCGGCGCTGAAAACTTACGATTCGATCCTAATATGGTTGATTTCGATATTTTTACGCTACGTAACACCCTGGGTGCTAATGGGAGCTTAATTGGACTTGAATTGAAAGTAGAACTATTTACCTAAGCGACCACGAAACTATGGATTCGATACTAATATCGATCCTTTTCTAGCATTTTTTATGTGTATCTCGACAGTACTCTTTTCCAGACTGTAAGAAATATGGGTAAAATTGCTCCAGACATATCACAATTATGTTGAAACACAAGCATACATCCACTTTTATATATATAAATACAGAGTGAGCGAGAGAGCGACCCAAGGCCTCACCACTTCCACATTGCAAAAGCATATATCAGGTATTGAACTGAAAATCTATGTAAAGATTTTCTCCTGTGGCATTCTTCATAAGAACAATTCCAGTATGCTCACGTGACCTTTGGGGTTCATGAATTTCTTGCGAGCGTTCCGACTTTGAATTCTCTGTTTATACCCTCTCTTTATGCCTCGGATAACTTTTCAAGAACATAAATGCCTTGCTTTAATATGAATGTTGAGAAGTAAACTCTATATGACAAATAGCTGCATATAAATACAGTATATAATTTACTTATTGCTATTATTTATTTATTCACAAAGTTTCATACAGCACTAGACCAATTAGCTCAAACTTTACAACATAAAGGCAAAAATAAAACAACAAAAACATAAAAGAATAAAACACAAAAAAGATTCAACTCTCAATATACAAAGTTCTTGTCAACTGAGTTCTAAAATTTCTCTAAGGGGTAAAAATGTTACATCCTGTTGACAATGTATTATAATCGTGCGCTAGCCTGTAAAACAAGAGCGCGTTGTATTAAACGATTTTCTTAATTTGTTTTTAACATTTTCATATATAATACCGATGTACTGTGAACACCTATCTTGGATGCTATATTTTAAACATAATAATTACTATGTTTTGCAATGATTATATGTTGTATATATAAAACTGATGTATTTTAATGTAATTATTTTATATAATTTTTCATGCATTGCGGAAAATAGAATTTCATAAAAAAAGAATTGACCCAGATGGGAATCGAACTCACAACCTTACCATTTGAAATCCAAGGGCTTATCACTTTTAAAAAAATACTTTATTGTACTCGGATTGTTCAATTACATCAGAAACAATAAACAAACAGAAGTTGTACTGTTAGTAGCGAATTACATCAGAAAGAATAAGCAAACAAGCATACATTAATATATTAGACACATTAATAAATTGCTGCAAGAAAATTAGCAAACCTTTGTTTACGAATTGGAAGTGCAATATTGTGCATGCGTGACAAAAGTTGATGGATGTACAAAGTCGCATTACTATTAAAATCATTAAATAAAAGAATGTCTATAATGTGGAACGTAATCCAAAGAATTGCATTATATTTAGTATAGGGATAAAATTGATAATCAGGAAATAACATTAGTGATGTACAATTGATAGTAGAATGAGTTGTTCTGGAGATCCGGGCAATAATTTTTTGATAGTGAGACTAAATTGTTATGTTCTGTAAACAATTATCGGGCCGGTGTTGTAGAGTATCTAGAACATGACAGGCACCACATAAAGAGAGGCTGATAATACCCAATTCATAGTCTCCCTTTAGTAGGGTATATATTATGAACAACACTGTTCCAGAGAAATTGTAGGGCAGGGAACAATACCGGTGCATGTATGTTCGCCCAGATTTTCGTCCAGTTCTTCATTGGGTTATGTTCTTTCATGGAGTGAAATTTATTATATAATTGCTTCACGGAAAGGTCGTCAAGGTGACTCCGTGCGATAAGCGAGTAGCTAATCTCAATAAATACACGTCCTTGAGGTATGGCACAATGCTAGTTCAAGGTTGTATATACAGGGGAGCTTGTAACTCAATATGACGTAATGTTACACACAAAGCCTTGCTGGATAGAGAGTAGGAATGTGAACACAGTGTTTGACATACGCGATGCAGCAACAGCGAATAGCTCTGAAGTTGAATATTTTTAAGACCAAGGCCACCAGCACCTTTTGATAAACACACAGTCTCGTGACTTAACCTTAGGCAGTGGTTATGCCACAGTAGTTGCCCTGTGTGTTTTCGTATGATACTAAGATATTTCTTTGGCAAGGAAAATAATTGTGTGGGGAACGAAAGTCGACTAAAAATGAAAACATTTAAAAGGTAAACTCGGCCTGCAAGACTTACGTGCGGGGCTTTACTTTGATGAATGAGCCCAACCAAGGTGCATGTTATGGTGTCAAAGTTCAAGTCTATAGTGTCTGCTATACGACGTTGCCAAGTCACGCCCAAGATTTTGTTGCGATCAGTAAAAGGAATCGCAGACAAATACACGTGTTGGTCAGCCGGCTTTATACACATCAGGCATGCCTTTCGTTTATTGAGAACAGCACAGCACCGGAAATGCACTCATGATTCGATGAGGATTTCAACACGTGACAGTTCTTGTGGACTGCTAAGGAAACAATGTATATCATCAACAATTGCTTGTAATTTTCAGGTTGTTTCACCAATCTGAATACCTTGAATATGTTGTTCAAGTGTTAAAAGAGAGGGAACGAGAATCAAGCTATACAGAATGGAAGACATTGGGCAACCTTGTGCAATACCTCGACGTACATTGATAGGATTTGTAAGTGCACCATTAACTTTTAATTTAACATATCGTTGAGTGTAAAGAAATTTAAGGAAATTAAGAAAACCGTCTCCGAAAAGGAAACATAATCATGTGACAATCTGTCGAATGCCTTATGGAAATCAAGAGCTAATAGAGTGACATGCGGAGAACTAGTTATCTGACTCCAATGAACACCTCGTGTATTACTTAATGCCAAGAACATAGGTTTGGTATGCTTTAAGCCATACTGATCATTATGTAAGATCTGATTTAAAAAGTGTTCTAAACGAGAGGCAAGACAACGCGACAAAATTTTCTGGTCAACGTTAAGGAACGTAATAGGTCTAAAATTATCTAAATCATGCGAGCCTGCATGTTTAGGTACAAGGGCCATAATACCAGTGGTAAATGAAGAGCTCCACGTGGTTTTAAGTCGGAGTTCGTTATACATTTCTGTGAGAAAAGGCGTGAGAATTACGTGAAATTGGCTGTAAAATTCTGGTGTAAGGCCATCACGTCCCGGAGACTTGTTTAACTTCACCGCAAAAACAGCTTGGTAGACTTCTCATTCTGTAACGGGCTCGTTGAGGATGTTGCGAGCCTCCGGAGTGAAAGAACAGGTCGAATACTCAAAGCAAGGGGTAGAGAATTGGGTTGGAGCGGGGAAATATAGGTTCTGGTATGCATCGTACAAAGCTGAGAGTACGCGCTCATGCTCGCGAACTTCACCGTTAGGAAAAGTGACCTTGGAAATAAGCTTTTGTTTACGTTTTCGCCTTTCACGGATAACTGTATGTAGAGAGGGAATTTCATGCTGAAGCATCGTTGTTTTGCCTCTCGTAAAAAAGAACTTGATTTTTTTTACAATGCAAAGTGAGTAGGAGTGCCTTAATTTCCTTAATACGAGGGAGTACGTCTACTCCATGAGCAAGTTCTTTATAGTAGTCACATAATAAGTTATAGTAATAATTATATTGCTCTTTAAGAAGAGAAGATCTGTCTTTGCTGTGCTGTTTAAAGATAGACCGAAAAGACGGTTTAAGGTGTTGTAAACACCATGAAAAACTTCCCTTGTGAGATTTAAATTGCATTAAATAGCTCCGGTAATGAGCAACTGAAGATCCTCGTCAGTTAAAATGCTGTTATTGAGTGATCAAACAAAGGATAACTTTAAGTAGTTACTTTATGGGTAAATCAATGGTGCAAACCACAGCACAGTGATCAGAAATGCATACAGTTTGAACGTTTATTGAGGCACAAATTTAATTAAGGTGGTACTGACATAGATCCTATCCAAACGTGAGGATTCATTTCGTCGAAAGAAAGTGTGCCCTGGGGTGTTACCTTTATAATGACGCCATACGTCAACCAACTTAGTCTTGAACCAATTTACGCAATGTAGGAGAAGTATTCTAACCGAAACTTGAGTCTATAGGATCTAACACTACGTTTTAGTCTTCTACACAAAACAAATCTCGTGTGCCAGAATGTAACTCCTTTGGAACGTCAGTGAGATAGAAAGACTTGCGCTGGGAACGATTATTATTGCCTCAGGGTGAATATAAGTTACAGAAATGTATGTTGTCATAATTGGCTGTAATAATGTGACCTGGCGGATATTTAGAAAAGTCGGTTAAAAATATCTTTACGATATAAGATAGCTGTGCCAGAACCAGTTTCGGAAGGATTGATTTCCCACAGGTGACTAAAGAAATAGGAGAAATTATTAATATTGCATTCTTGAAGGAAAATTATATCCAGATCTGATTTGTTGATGTAATCGGCTAATGCTTAGTAAGACTAGAAAGACCGTTGATATTAATGGTGACTATACGCGATGCAAACATAGTTAATGGCCACATAAAAATAAAAAGACAAAATAAACGCTGCGCCAGGAAATGGCATAATACCAGAGGTGGGCATTTTTGCTAACCCTCACTCACCCTCACCCTCAATTGACTCCCTCACCCTCACCCTCAGCCACCCTCACCCTCAGTTGGCTCCCTCACAGTCACCCTCAGCCACCCTCACCCTCAATCGCCACCGTCACCCTCACCCTCAGCCACTCTCACCCTCAGTCGACTCCTTCACCCTCACCCTCAGCCACCCTCACCCTCAATTGTCTCCCTCACCCTCACCCTCAGTTGGCTCCCTCACAGTCACCCTCAGCCACCCTCACCCTCAGTCGACTCCCTTCCCCTCACCCTCAGCCACCCTCACCCTCAATCGATTTCTTCACCCTCACCCTCAGACACCCTCGCCCTCAATCGACTCCCTTACCCTCACCCTCAGACACCCTCGCCCTCAATCGACCCCCTTACCCTCACCCTCAGCCCCCCTCACCCTCAATCGACTCCCTCAGACACGCCCTCAGCCCCCCTCACCCTCAATCGAGTTCCTCACCCTCAGCCACCCTCACCCTCAATCGACTCCCTCACCCTCAGCCACCCTCTATCAACTCCCTCACACTCACAGTTTCTTTCATGTACTAAATAAACAATAAGTAAGGGTTAATATGACTCTCATTCAAGTGATTGAAATTTATATTACGTAGATACACGTTATATCTACGGTATAATATTATTTATATTTCATATACTTGTATATATATATAATAAATGGCCATTTTGCACTGGGATCGCTCGTGCTCGAGTTCACCAACACAAGAAAGAATATCAAAGGGTCGCAGACATAAGCTCACCTTTGTTAAAGCAAAAGCGGACAAAAGCTCTCCGGACATAAGCTCACCACTAATAATATAATTACATTATAGTAAGATAATTAATGCAATAAAGAATACAATAATGATAATTAAATACATTTATAGGTTAACTAATTTAATTGCAAAGGAAAATGAACCTGAATAAAATTTTACAAAGCACCTGAAAAATGGCAAACAGAAAATATGCCAAACATGAAAACCAGATTTTGAATGTTAACATGAAGTAGATTTTGAATATTAAAATATAAATTGAAAACTAATTTGGACAAACAAAAGAGTACTATTTCCTTTTACTGAAGAAAGTAATCCAACCCCCCTCCCCTATGCTGAAACTTTCGGTGCAGGAAATTTTGTAGCACAGAAATATTGGTAAACGAAATTTTGGTGAAAGGCTCTCTCTCTCTCTCTCTCTTTTTTTTTTTTTTTTACTATGGCTGAAATCAACTCAGAAATATTTCATTTTCCTTTAGAAAGAAATGAAATGAAATCTTTTAAGTTTTACTTCCCACGATTATGCCGGTTAGGCTAAAGAAGACGGATGAATAACGAATGAAATGGTGGAATGACGAAAGTGGGAGAACCCCGAGGATACCCACGCACAAGGTAGTTGTCCACCACAAGGTTTACTTGGCGGGGACTGAGATGTAACCCGGGATCCAAGCACCAGAGGTGAAAGCTCTACCACTGATCTTTTAGAAAAACGTATGATGGGTATGAAGATGTATTAAAATCTAGACTTTGACTAGTAGTAGACCTAATTCAGTAGAAAATAGAGCTATTAATGATATATATCAATTGTCAGACATCAGAATAAAATAATAAGGATGTTGCAGGGTTTAATGTGTTAAACGTGGGTTGACTTTGAGGAACTTGTAATAAAATGCTCCAGATATTTAAATCTGGGCTTTGACTACTAGTAGGCCTACCTTCTCAATAGAAAGTAGGCTATATTACTAACGTCATATAGGAGTTATTAGACATCAGAATAAAATATTAAGAATACTGCAGAGTTCAAGTCTTAAGTCTATTATTATACTTGCAGACCAAGGCTCATCAAATGAATCTCTTTCTTATTTTATTTATTAAGAACAAAACAAGAACTTATTAACCAAAAGAAAAACCTTTGTGTTAGTAAATTAGAAAGAGATTTCTTTGAGTGTTAGGCTGCAAACACGACGACAGCACTAAGAAGCAGGCCCTAATTACATCTTCATGTATGATAAATTCGAGTATGATAAATTCGTAAAAAAAAAAAAAAAAAAAAAAAAAAAAAAAAAAAAAGAAGTCACAAACCAGGATCACGAATCCCGTTAGGTAACCAAATTCTATTATGTAAGTATGCATGCCTAATCATCAAAATATTTTAATGCATTGATGAATTGTCCGACCTATAACAGGCACGTAGCCAGGATTTCGTGAAGGGGGGGTCCGTGACATGAAATGCTGTGGTCATCACACCAGGGGCTCGATCATTCTGAACAATTTTACTGGAACATATATTGATTTGTTTAGCCAGGATTTCATAACGGGGGGTGGGGGGTGGGAGGGGACATGAAATTCTGAAGACCCAGGAGCTCGATCAATCTAAACTACTTTACTATCAACATATATTGATTTGTGAGGATATATTGGTAAGTATTTTAATAAACTATGAAGAAATCTCGAGTAAAAAAAGTATTGAAAAAGATTATACAATATGTACATCCTTCGTCTGTTTATTCAAATATAACAATTTTCCTTTCATTATGACCTCAACTATTATAAAAAGTACATATTCACTATTATAAAAAGTACATACTCAATAATGTCTTGTAAAATATTTTGCAATATCTGCGTTCCTTTTTCTGTTGAATCAAATGTTAACCGAACTTTTTTTCCACATATATTTATGTTTTTATTATTCAACTACTGTCTGTTTCAAATGACAGGTTAAATGAGCAGTAGAAAATTGTTTTTGAAATAACATATTCGATATTGCAAGGGTGCGATGACGAAAAATTATGATAAAAAATGTCCACGCTGTTACACAACAGCACTATGCTTTCGGAAGCTTGAAATCTCCCTGACTAGTAGCAGAAGTTCTGAGAATTCCGCAACTTTTCTAGAAATTTCGAATTCCTTGACTCATACAGGATATATCGCTCACCTCGCAACCATGTATTGCAAGTAATACAAATTTCCTCATAAGAAAGAGTAACCAACAGCTTCCTGTAGTTTATTTTTAACGCTGATCATTCTTTGCCTCATTTCATTTTCTTTCATCCTTCCCTATTTTTTTTCCATTTCTGATCCCGAAGGGGGGGTTCCGGATCCCTCGGACCGCCCCCCTGGCTACGGGCCTGCCTATAAGAAAAATTTGGTCCCAAAATTTCCAGGGCAAAAATTACGCCTTCTGTCGCCGATGCTTCACACATTAAACTTGCAACATTCCTATTTTGTTCGGATATCTGATAACTGCTATACAACATTAGTAGCTCTGCTTTCTACTGAATTATTAGGCCTATTGGTAATTGTAGTCAATGTCTAGATTTTAATATCCAGGGTATTTTGTTACAAGTTCCTCAAGGTCTGTCCACGTTTAATACAACGCAACTCCCAAACGTTTTTTTTTTTTTTTTTTTTACACCTGATAAATGATATAAGATAGTAGCTCCATTTTCAGCTTAGGAAGTAGCTAACGCCTAAATTTCAATATTCGGTGAATTTTATTAAATGTCCCTGAAGGGAGCTAATGTTTGCTATCGGTGAGGTTTTTTCCGCCCCTGTAATATAAGACTACCGGTGAGCTTATGTCCGACGGGCGGCGGTAATTTTGTTACTGGAAACTTCGTCACCGGAAAGTTCGTCACGGTAATTTCGTCACTAAAATATTATCTCTTATCTCAAATATGATATCTAAAATACGTAACTATTTAATAATAATAATAATAATAATAATAATAATAATAATAATAATAATAATAATAATAATAATAATAATAATAATAATAATATCAGCTCTTTGCAGAGGTAGGTTCAATAAAATAAGTTCACACATTTGAGAATTTATTATTATTTTTAAAGTAAGTAATACAGTGAAATGCTTCAAAACGGACATCGGTGGAACCGATTATTTGTCCGTAAGTGAGAGGTGTTCCTAAAACGAAGGGTTCTATTTCATAACACCACACCACACATATTTATGGCATGGAAGAATAAGAAAGTTTGTCCTCTTATGAAGATGTCCACTATTGAGAGATGCCCGTTAAGAGAGGTTTCACTGTATTGGGAATTAACCTCCACTATTATACCCAGTAATTACATGTGAATTAATTACATACGTATTATTGTAATTATTTTGCAAAATTCTGCTATTATTTCAATTTATTCACCCCCAGCAAGTTTTAGTGGGTGATTTTTTTTTTCAAAATATTAATTGGGAAAAAAATCCTCGTCCGGTGCTGAAATCACATTCGTTTAGTAGTTAATACTGTGCGTAGTTCCAATTTCATTATTTTAATATTCTAACCCTGTTGTTAACGTTAATTGTTGTAATATTATTTGATCTCTTAATCTCCGTTCCTGCCCCTTCCTGGCTACGTTATTCGCTCTGAACATCTTTCATAAGAAAATTATTCATTGATTTAGTTGTTTTCCAGAAATCCAGTTTTTCAATTTACAAATATTTTGTATCTTTCTGTTTTGTCTTCTTTAATATATCCTAATTTTAATAATCCCAGGGCTCATAGTGGTCTGGTCTCTTGTAAATAGTTGAAAAGTGACAAAAAATGTCCGAAAGCATACGAAAAAGTTAACAAAATTCCATCATGCCCCTTTTTTTTCCTTTGTCAATTTCTCCATCACCTCTCTCTTTGTTTGTTGTTCTGTTTCTTCTTTTTCTTTTTAAGCTTCCTCCTTTCTTAGGTTTTCAAAGTATGCTTTGTAGTTAGGGTAAGCAGATTTGGCAGATGTAAAAAGCTTCTGAGTAAGTGAAACCAGTTCTGGCCTATTTCCGAATTTCTTCATCCCAGACATTATATTTAATTTCGCATTAAGAGTTCTCAAAAACGTGAAATAATCAAATTCATCACCTACTCTTAAGAAGAACATACAAGAAGCATAACACAAGACGAACATGATGAACCACACAAACACACAACACAACGTTGAACGGAGCGTTAACTATTACGAGAGAAAACTAAGAGATTATTACGATAGAAGAAAGAATAGACACTGAAGGGTTCTCTACCCCACCTTAAGAGCTTATGCATCCACCAACCGTCCACTGTGCTTTAGAAAGAATAAAAGCTGAAGTGAGAATAAAGCTGGCTGTTTCACATGTGGCAGCAAGTACTGAAACTTTCAGAAGAGTAATGAGTAACAAGTTTCTGCCTTTTTCCATCTGTTTATATATTTTTCTTAGAAAACTGACAATGCAAAACACAAATCACACGAAAAAGTCACTTTACCTCTCAAAAAAGTAACTTTTAGTGACAAATTTGAAAAAAAGTAACCTTTAGTGATCAACTTGAAGAAAAGTAAATTTTAGTTTAAAAAAGTGACTCGATATGAACCCTGTTCTGCTCAATGAATTTACGTGAATAAAAATATACTTTACAAAAAAATAAGCTAGCGTCAAATGCGTTCCTGCATAACATTAGACTCAGTTTAAATATATATAATTCTTTCTTCGATCGATCTCTTCGTTTCTAAAAACGTTTTGACTACACCCTTCTAACGTCCGTCCGTTGATACACCATTTGCAGAAGAGGCTCGAAACCAGCCACAGAGCTTTGGGCTGCCATGAATATGTTAGAAGGGACCAAGTCATTAAAAATTCTCTTACAAATATTTAAATTGTGCATTTTGTATTGAGGTCTAGAGAAAACATGAAAAATTTAGGGAAGGCCAGGCCCTCTCTAGCCCCCCTCTGATTGCGAGCCTGTTGCAGAGTAGCACTTACGAACTTATTCTGAAATAGACTTATTACTATATTGCAGGGGCGGATCCAGGACGGACTTCTGGGGGGGCGGTGGGTTGTATAACGACTTATCAAAAAGATAGTCGTAAACCTGGTTCGTTTGCTGAGATAAAAATCCGAAGTGGTAGTAATTCTTTGACATTAAAAATACTAACTTCGAATCTTTAAATACCATTAATCTCACCTTTTAATAAATATGACAACGTCTATAAATGGTGTTAAACTGGTTTATTATTTGATATAACTCAAATATCTTTTTCTTTAAACTGCTAAGTACACAAATTCACTGACTAGGTAACCATAAAACAGGTCCATATCAACAACTATCCCATAATAATCACTTACATATATTAAAAACATTCTTCTTTTGTTAATATAAAATGAACATTCTACTAAGCATAGTGCACATGTATGAGTACTTTCTGCCCAAGGTACAGGTAAATATTACACAAACCAAAGTATTTTGTTATATAAAATGTCGCTCGACAAAGGGACTGAATATAAAAGTCATGAGTAGGCTTGGCTTTTATCTTCAAGAACCACTGGTCCGTTTACATTAGTGTTGTTTACATCACATATGTCCATCATATTTTGATCGCACCTTGTATATCTATTCATTATATTTCACATATACATATATATATATAAATACATTCATAACAATTCTTTCATTTCATCAATATTTATCTTTAATTACATTAATTATATTTATTTCATTATTATTCATTATATTATTAATATATTTTCTTATTAAAATATCGTCGCTTATTTAATTAATCGTCGGAGAGTGCGATTTCAAAAAATGTAAAGGACAAACGTGGGTTACAAATAAGATTAATCTTTTCGGGCGCATTAAATAACAAATAAGTCAGATGTTGCATTTAAAGATATACATAGTAGCACTAAGATGTTATAATAAAGAAGAATCTCGTTCAAGTTAGTCGTTGAATAATTAGTTTTATAGAATAGAGCTTCTTTTTAACGTAATCTTTGACAATTAAGTTTTCAACACAAATCAATCTAATATAAATAATCTTTGCTTTTAATTAATTATAAATCGAATTATAATTCCTCATATTAACAAGAAAGAATAAAAATCATTTGAAAATTAATTTTCCAGTCTACCTAAAACTCTATTTAAGCATTTCAAGTATTTTTAAGAATCGTTTTCATTATTGATATTAACACATAAATTTTAAAATGAAATTTACAAGAATCTATAAGTAACATGAATTTAAGCTAATTTCATTGACGGTAATCAGGTTACATTCGAACTTGCATACGGTTCTAATAACGTACACTGTACTGCGCTATCATGATTAGGTTCTACATCATGTCGTACACGTCTTTCATCGTGATTTTGATTTTGGTATGAAGTCCCATCTCTTGATCTCCAATTACGTCTATCCACGTAGTTCGCTGTATTTCTGGAATTTCGCCATACATTACGTCGATTTTTAAATCTATTTTGACTATATGGTCTAACATATGAATTGCTACGACTAATTAGGTTAGGCGGATTCTCTACATAACCTTGTCTATTTTGCTCATTTTGATTGCTAGAGTATACTCGGCTTAGGTTAGGTTCTGTATTATTCACACTCCGAATATTTAAATTCCGAACAGGCACCAAATGATCTGAATTATTCTTATTTTTACCTATTCCTGATTGTGGATTCATGGCATGGTATTGAGTTTCGTAGCATTGGACAAGCATCAATAAATGGCTGAAACTCATACACTGTGTGGAAAATAAGATATGTTGCAATTTAAATGGAAGCAAATTTCGAATCGATGCTATTATTCTCGATTCCGATTGCAAAGGATTAACGACCTTTAATTCGTTGTAGACATTTACAACAAATTCTACAAGAGATTTGTGCAATCGAGGATTGAAGTGTTGATTTCTAAGGGTGGCATCTCTATTTGCCAGCAAAAAGTCATTTTCATAATTTGCGATCAATGCCGCTTTGAATTCCTCATATGTACTAATGTGATCACGTATTGCCTTAAACCATAAGGAACAAGGTGGGAGTAATACATGGGGTATTAATTTCATATATTGTGATCGTTCGATACACATTATATTGCATTCGTCTTGGAATTTCTCTAAGAAAGAAGTAGCATTCTCATTACACTTACCACTGAATTTGCTCATAGCTCGGATTTCACTCATCTTAACACTTAATTTTACCTTCCTTTTCTCATTCCTTGTTCTTGTTGAGTGATAGTTTCTATCCGTGACGTGCTGTGTCGTGACACCATCTATGTTGCGCTCATCAGTGCTTTTCGGACAACTTTCTTCTAGTATAATATCTTCATCAGACCCCGGCGAAGGCGAGTTCATCTCTGGTGAGTGGGGCAACTCAAAGCGATCACTACCCAAGTTATTACGGTAAATGTTGTCTTTAGCCTGTAACGTTCTAATCTCTTCCTGAATAGTAGCTAACAACTGTGTATTTACACGTATGTTATTAGAGTTGTTGCTGACCTGGATCTTTTGCTGTTTAATGGAAGATTCTATTACTTCTAAATCTTTTTTTACAGCACAGATTTCTTGATTTTGGTGATCATGCTTTTCCTGACAATCATCGGATATCTTTTTTAACTTTTCCTCGAACTGTGAGGATATGTCGTTCACCACCTGGACAATTGTCTGTTTCGTTTCATCTGATTTCTGTTCTATCCGTCTACTTAATTCTTCATATTGCTTATTAGATTCGTCGAACTTTTGGTCCATTCGTCTACTTAATTCTTCATTTTGCTTGTTAGCTTGGTCAAACTTCTGTTCCATTTCGTCAAACTTCTGTTCCATTCGTCTGCTTAATTCTTCATTTTGCTTGTTAGCTTCGTCAAACTTCAGTTCTATCTTCTGTTCCATTCGTCTACTTAATTCTTCATTTTGCTTGTTTATCTCGGTAGACATCTGCCTGAATTGTCGCTGTAAATCTAACAAGAGTCGATCCTCTGATGACAAACCTGGTGTTACACTAGTTTCACCTTGGTCACTAGTATTTGATTCCTGCTGCATTGCTTCGTTGTCCATTTTTCTTATGATTACTTTACCACTTCGCAATATGGTTAAGTTCTTATTCATTAACTGTAGTATAAAAGTAAATTCAACCTTACTCTTCTTCTTCGGGAACTGAATTTACAAAGTCCCGGGTGAGGTAAACCAAATTTTTATAACGACTTATCAAAAAGATAGTCGTAAACCTGGTTCGTTTGCTGAGATAAAAATCCGAAGTGGTAGTAATTCTTTGACATTAAAAATACTAACTTCGAATCTTTAAATACCATTAATCTCACCTTTTAATAAATATGACAACGTCTATAAATGGTGTTAAACTGGTTTATTATTTGATATAACTCAAATATCTTTTTCTTTAAACTGCTAAGTACACAAATTCACTGACTAGGTAACCATAAAACAGGTCCATATCAACAACTATCCCATAATAATCACTTACATATATTAAAAACATTCTTCTTTTGTTAATATAAAATGAACATTCTACTAAGCATAGTGCACATGTATGAGTACTTTCTGCCCAAGGTACAGGTAAATATTACACAAACCAAAGTATTTTGTTATAGTTGTAATACTGCTACTTAGATCTACTTTTAAGAGCGTCAAAAAATAAACTATATATTTTATTTATATATAAATTTAAAAAGTTTCCTCTTCTGGAGGGGCGATCGCCCCGATCGCCCCCCCTGGATTCGCCCCTGCTATATTGTCACATTTTTTCCTTATTGAGGAGGAGGTAGGTGAATGACCGCTCAAGACGTTGCCAATTTCAGTCATCTGTATCTGTCCATCAATCTCTTTTCTAGGAAACGACTGCGGAGTCGAGGAGGGTAGGTATGAGTAGGTCTGTTTTGTCAATTCTTTTGATCGAAACACCGCCCGAAATAATGAGGGCATGTGGTTCTCGAAGCCGTACATGAGAACGTGGTCGCTTCGTATTTTGAAGTGAAATAAATAAATAAGAATGTTTTTTAACTTGATGCAATAAAGAACCTATATGATACTGATTAATACAATTGGATTTGGAGCACTAGCGGATCCAGAAGGATCGTTTGGGAGGGGCGGTTGCTTTCTCGAAGATGAGCGTAGCTTCAAGGTGACCAGAATTTTAATTTACAAGAATGGGACTCATATAAATACGGGGCTGGAGGGGGGTTGTAAAAATGATTCCCAGATTCCACTTTGGGACCCGAACTTGTAAGTTTTTTTTTTTTTTTTTTTTTTTTTTTGTAATGGGAGTATTTTCTCTGTAGATTTAAATTAAATACATACTTCCGTTTCGGAGGCGTGACGGTGTCATGATTCACTTCACACACCGTCACCGCAACATATGAGATGCACTGTCTGGCACAATACTTGTACAAAAGAAAATACTGTATTGACGATATCATTCATTTTAACGAAAGAGTGTACAATTTGCTCTAATCATTTATATTTTGAGTACCAATTGCGGGACAGCAGTTTCAAAAATTAATACAAAATTAATCTATCTCTATATTTGTGTGGGGTCCACGAAACATAATATAATTATAGTTATGCTTACAACAACAATAAAATTACCTAGGTATATTATACTAGCCTTCGTCTAGGTGGGGCTCGCCCCCAGATCCCCAATCTGCTCGACATACGGCCTTGCACAGCTCGTACGTGGTACTGTGGCACAATATTTCGCGTTCTTCCTTCTGTCTTTCATATAGAATTGGTTTGAGCTAAAACTGTGTCACGAAATTCCAACACCTCGTAAGGCATTTTAATGAACCACCCCACCTTTTTTTTCCCTTCTCTTCTACGTTAAGTGAAAAAAACGTTCAAATACATGTTGAATTATTTTAAATAAAAAATCAAACTACCAATTTTCATGTTTCTAACCGCAAGGGATCCCGAGATATGGCATCTTATAATAATAATAATAATAATAATAATAATAATAATAATAATAATAATAATAATAATAATAATAATAATAATAATAATAATAATAATAGTAGTAGTAGTAGTAGTAATCCCACCCCTTTTCTTCCCTTCTAGGTAAAATATCAAAAATGCTGCTATACGTATTGAATTATTTTAAGTGGAAAGTCTATATACGAAATTTCATGTTTCTAATCTTCAAACATTCTTAGATATTGATATCTTATTATAATATTTGCAATCGCCGCCACTTTTTCTTTCCATCTTTTTTTCTCCGTTTTACTATAATATAAACAAGTTGAAACACCTGTCAAATTATTTTAAATGAGAAATCCAAATTCCAAATTTCAAGTCTCTAGTGTTAACTGGTTCGAAGAGATGAACATCTTATTAAAGTAATTTCCATCCCATTCTCCCTTCCTTTTTTCGAATTAAAAAAAATCTTCCTTAGTGGTACCTTACGTAACAAATCTTACATACTGTCCTTATTTCAAGTTTCTAGCTTAATTGGTTTGGCCTGCGCGAAGTTACTCACTCGGGATTTCGTGTTTTATGTGTGAATTACAATAAGAAGCTTGTGTTATTTCTCAAGAAAAGATGGAATGCCATTTGAAGTCACAATAAATCCCTGGTCCCTTCCTAATGTTTCCGTGTTGAACCCAAAAAGTCATGGCTCTCTTTGTTGATCTAGTATATAGCGAACGTACCTATGCTCTTTGATGCATGAGGTTCTGTGGTTTAATTCCCGGTAAGTGAGCATCGAACGCACTACACTGGGTCAGATCCAACTTTAAATTCTAGTTCTCATTCTGTAAAGCATCGCATTTGACAAACAACGTAAATACATATCAATCAATCAACCAACCGAAAAGTCTCCTCTTAGATTTAGAGAGCTTTTCGGTAAGGAGCGCTGAAGATTCTATATTTCTCTTTATTAAAGGTAAAGGTAATTGAGGTTATAATCCGGAATTCCGAAATTCATTTCATATCCTTTTTCTAGGACACAATAACATATTTTTAGTACAAAGAGTGAGCCGTCTTACCCTTCCTATTACAGTTGTTCGTCTAACGAATGAATCATATTCTCGCTACTTTGGGGGTTATGGTGACTGCCCCAAGGAACTAGGAAGAGAAGTATTCACAATTCAAATGTGTCTGTATTAAGTACTATTAAGTACCATACATTTTTATTAGACTCTGCTATGCTAGTCACACAGATTGATCGGTCGGGGAAAAGACCATATTAGTATTTCCCAATGATAAATGCTCAAAGTTCAAAAAACCCTTTGGAGGGGGCGACCGCCCCCTCCGCCCTCCCCGTGGATCCGCCAGTGATTTGGAGGAGTATTCCTTTTCCGTCCAGGGGTGTGTGTAAAGAAATTTGGAGGGGTGTTAGGGGGTATTGGGGGGGGGGGTAGATTACTCCCTGGTATCGTGTGCAAATGCACTTTTGTGAATGCCCAGTTGTTTTGAATAAATCACTTGCATCAGTTGAAGACAACCTACCAGTTTTTCCGCTTCCAATCTTTGTATTGTCGTCAATACCGAGACCACCGTATTTATTTGTTTCCGCTGGGATGTTTCCTTTTGGCAAGTACGGTACATCACTTTTTCTTGGAAATTTGTTACCAAAGATTTCTTGCAGACTGACACATGGTTGAGTGCAGGGGGAGGGATCAATTCTAGCCTTTCGCTGTTGTTCTATCAACACCACGAGGAAGATTAGGAGACTTCGGGAGGGCAGCTATGAGGCTGTGTTTTTGTCACCAGCTGCGCATTCAGAAAAGTTCGCTTTTTCCTAAAGAGACTCCTGCTTCTTGGAATTCGCCCCAGGCGAATTATTTAAACTTGTTCCTTGCATACCAACATTTGGAAGGGAGAGTTGATAGGGATCCGTTCTTTTCCAGTTTTTCCAAAGTGAATCTTTTAACATTAACATATACAGTTTTGAAATTAAGTTAGAAAGTTTTCCATCCTGACGTGGTTATTGCGTGTAGTGGCGGATCGTAGACATAAGCTCACCTATATTGATGCAGAAGCGGACAAAAGCTAACCGGACATAAACTCACAGTAAATAACACAATTATGCTACAACAAACTATGTTATAACAATGATAAAAATTATGTTTGTAATAACCTAATAATAATCAGCGCCGTTGCTACAGAGAGTCTGAACCTCTAAACCCTCTGAAAAATCTATCGTGGTGGCAAATCTCAGCATGTCATAGAAAACAGCATGCCAAACAAAGGCACTAGTGTTTTTTAAATATTATTAATTTACAATAAAATGATAGAGAGTACACACTCCACAATATGGGTATACATTATTTTGTATTGTACGCAGTTCAAAATACATTATTGCCATTAAATATATTAAAATACTCAATTGCAGCAGCTTTGTCGAAGTACTGCATAATACATATTTTCTATTAAACCTTTTGAGACTTACGCTTTTTAAGGTAAATTTTAGACTTTCAGTCAAGCAGTTATTTCGTCGAGACTTTATCGCAGGATCATGGTCCATACCAGAGATGGGCATTTTTGCTAACCCTCACTCACCCTTACCCTCAATCAACTCCCTCACACTCACCCTCAACCACCGTCAGTCACTCTGGTCACCCTCAGCCACCTTCACCATCAATCGACTCCCTTACACTCACAGTTATCTACATGTACTTACTAAACAATAAGTAAGGGTAAATATCATTCTCATTCAAGTAAAGTAAAAAAAAAAGAAAAACAGATTTTACTATTTTTAGGATTTTTGGATATCATATGACCCGTTGCTGTTGACAAGTTTTAAAAACAGGAGACAAGATGCCAATAAATACCATAAGTGCTGTTCTTGCCTTCATTAATTAGTATGGTAGTGCAGTTGAATTTTTTTCCTTTTTTTTTCTGGAAACAATACGTGGCTTCGCATTATATTGCACCAAACCTTCGGGAGCAGGAAACTTCGGTGTACGGAAAACTCGGTGTGGGGTATGTCAAGAAAGATTCGTTGTAGTAGACCGTAGGATTTATTAAAAACTCAACTTCGAGGATAAATGAGCGTGTTAGTTTCAAGGATGTAATGGAGGGTATACGCGGTATACGGCGTATACCCACCTCTAATTTTTGGAAACTATCGCATAGCCACCTAAAATTTAGGAAGTACGCCGGTATACGCTACATTCGATCAATAGTATACTCACTTCATTGGAACAAACAACAACTGCTTTTCACGAAATTTTCAAAACAAAAATATCTCACTAAACAGCTGGTCGTCAGGCTGTTACCGCGAATGATGTCTAAATTCTTTTAAAATATTTGCGTTTTCGGGGTGTGGGAATCACATTTTCTCAGAATCTCTTCTATAATGGAAAGCAGCGCTCTGAACATGCAGTGATTTTTCCTCAAGATGTTACATGCGTTGTTCCTACCTTCCAAATTCCAAACTCAATTCAAAGTCTGTCGATTGGATACAATTTAAGCAAGGCAATATGGAATAGAAAAAGTTCCTTTCTTACCGCGGAAGGAGGTTCCGAAAAAAATGTGGCCTTTCCTTTGAGAGTTAAGAGAAAATTAAATGAATGTATTTGCGCCAAGAAATCGTTGGCCTCCACAAAAATAACAAAACATCTGACCTATCGTTGGTCTAGTTTGAAGCATTCACCGTCGTTCCGAATACCACCGAATACAACAGCGAACCTCGGATTAGTACTGTTCATTTGTAGCCGCAGTTGACATGAAAGAAAGGAGCGATTGATTTCGATAAATACTCAGCAGCTAGTACTAGTAGTAGTTTTTCCTCAACCTACTGAAGAAAAAAAAGGGACGGGGTAAAAGTAAACATATTTCTTCGTTATTTCATTTTCTTTCAGATAAAAAAGAAAATTGAAGAAAATTTGTTAACAGGAAGAGGTAGAAAACAAAAGCCAGGAAAGACTTGTAGCGTATGAGCATGTCACACCAATCTTTAATCATTTCGATACAGTTGAGTTGAGTTGATTTTAGTTTTAGCGTCCCTTTCAGCAGCGAGGCTATATGAGACGTGGACCTACTGATTAACGTGGAATCCGAACCACATGAGCTCCCGCCGGGAATCGAACCCGGGTCTTCCACGCCAAAGGCAAGTACGCTAACCGCTTAGCCACGGAGGAGCTCTCATTTCGATACAGCCGTCACTTCGAAAATACAGGTACGTTGCTTAGTAGTGTTTAACCCTTTGTTAATTTATGGTACGAATCGGTACCATGGAATAGTGCTGTGTTTAAACGCTTATTAAGCTCATATAACACGTATTGAACCCGTTTTTTTAATTAGTCAAGTCAAGCATGGACCAAAGAGCACCCCAGATGCGTTTCGGAACCGGATGGTAAACTTGCCGGTGCCAAGTGGGGGCGGAGGGGTGAGGTAAATAAAAAAAACCCTTAGTTTTCAAGATAGCAAGATTAAAATTTTGCATCAAATGTGTGTGCACCTTTGAATATTTCTCTCTCTCTCTCTCTCTTTTTTATGCCAATAATTATCATAACTGCTTTTCTCCCCTTTAAAAAAATGTTATGGTAGTGGAGTTGAATTTTTTTTTTCTGGGAACAATAAGTGGCTTCGCACTATATTGCACCGGGAATCTAAGACTCCGCAATAGTGTTACCAATCGTGCCCCACACTTTCTAACTGGATCAGATTACCTTCTTTTCCTTACTTTGAAGCAAGAAAACTAATATTTTTAACAGTGTGACTTCCCTCAAGAGTAGCCTCTACTTTTAATTTTGTGCTTGGGAACATATTGTCCTGCTAGAACACATTCAATACAAACATTTCTTTATTAAATCCAAATTTAATAATAGAAAATTTAAAAGGGCGAGTTGATTATAGCCTGTATTTTGCTAAAACAACACCAATTAAAGTGAATGAAAGCTCAAGTAAGATGTTTGTGACTATGAAATTTACGTCATAACACCACATTGAGTCTAGAAGTTATGTGTAATACATTTGAGAATGATAAGCATAGTGTGGTTCTAGTTTTCGATTCATCTATACATTTCTTTAAGTATATAAAAACCGGTTCTTAAGTAGCATAATATAACGGAAAAATAGTACACTATATAAAATGAGTTAATATAAAGGACTCCGTTAAAAGAGAAATGCAATTTTCAATTTACGAAGCTATCGTGTAACTTAGGATGTTTTGTGTTCATTTTGAGCTAAACATTTTTTTCAGCAGCGAGATTGTATGGGACTTCTCTCGTCCTGAAGGCGTAAACACTCACCACTTATTCGCAAGGAATCAATACGAATATATGTGCCTGGGAACACTTAGCTGTTTCTTCAGGTATGTGATAGTCTTTACTGGAAAAGGAACTGATATATCCTCAATAAAAGTATTGTGGTAAACAACACCAAACTCGAGTTGTGGCAAACGACACAGCGTTGATTCAGAGTAACTTTCGAAAAAAGACTTTAATAAAAGAAAGGTGTGTGTGTTTGTTTTCTAGGATGTCAACTTGCCACTTTCTTTTTTATTCTAGCCCATTGTTTTATTAGGGAAAGTATTCTTTTTTAATGTTCGTGATTTAAATTTTTTGATTTTTAATTTCTCCTTCTGGCCTATTTTGGTGTCCCTTGCTTTAAAAGTATTCTTATATATAATGTTATGTTGCTTTAATTTTTATTTATAAACAGGGACTTACGCAGGGGGTGGGTCCTGGGGGTCCGGAGCCCCCGAAATCTGACTTTTTTGTAAATTTAGTCTTATTTTAGGGGCAATTTTACAATTTTTAATATAATTTAGCCTGAAATTATGTTTGGACCCTCCCCGAGAAGCTCTTAAACCATCCCGAAATAAATTCCTGCGTACGTTCCTGTTCATAAATATTAAAATTACATCATACAGTAGTAACATTTTGCGTAGTATACATTTAAAGATGTCAAGAAGAAATCAGTAAAATTAACTTGCTAAAATTTTCGTTTATTTCAAAGAATAAATAGAATGTTTAATCATACAAGTTAATGGGCTGAGAAACCATGATGCTGTCGACATTCAACACACTTAAGTGCTACTCTTGTTTGTTGGGATTTATAAAACCTACAATTAAAATAATACCTATTTCGCTAGATATTTCTATGAACGCACGGGTTCATTAGTTGTTAGTATATAAATTTCCTACCTTGGAAACTCAACCGGTTTCCGTACTGTATGATGTTTATGTAAAAAAAAAAAAAAAAAAAAAAAGCAATGGAATTTGTTACTAAAACAACAAATACAAATGCCAGCCTCAAACACTACTCATGAAAATCTATGAAAAAGACATTTCTATTTCCAAAACCAGCCTCAAATGTCTCACACTCTTCAAGTGAATAAATATCACACATTACAAATAGTACATCGACTCTCTCGCCCGACTCCCGACTCAATCGACTCCGTCACCCACCCTCACCCTGACCTTCAATCGAACACCCTCACCCTCAGCCACTCTCACTGTCAATCGTCTCCCTCATACAGTTACCTTCATGTATTTAATAAACAATAAGTAAGGTTAAATATGATTCTCATTCAAGTGATTGAAATTTATATATTATAATATAGATAGGAATACATTATATCTTCGGTATATTATTATTTATATTACATACATATATATATATATATATATATATATATATATATATATATATATATATATATTAAATAGATAGTCATTTTATATTGCGCTCGCTCGGACTCACTTCGGTCAGTTGTGCTCGCACTCATTTCGACTTGCTCTGACTTATTTTATTAGGATTCGGGCTCGCTCTTAATTATTGAACCCGAGCCCAGTTGAGTGCGAGTGGCTTGCTCGAAAGTTTGGTCATCTATGTGCTAAGCCAAATTTGTAAAAAAAAAAAAAAAAAAAAAAAATATTCTTGGATATCATATGACCCGTTGCTGTTGACAAGTTTTTAAAAAAGGAGACTAGATGCCAATAAATACCATAAGTGCTGTTATTGCCTTCATTAATTAGTATGGTAGTACAGTTGGAATTTTTATTTTCTTCTGAGAACAATAAAGGTTTTCGCACTATATTGCACCAAGCCTTCCTTATATATATTTGGGAACCTGAGACACCGCAATATTGTTCCGAATTGTGCCCTGCACTTTCTAACTGGATCAGATTATCTTCTTTCTCGTACTTTGAGGCAAGAAAACTATTTTTTTTACCAGTGTGACTTCCCTCAAGAGCAGCCTTTATTTTTAATTATGTGCTTGAGAACACATTGTCCTGCTAGAATACGTTAAATATAAACAATTCTTTATTAAATCCGAATATAAGAATAGAAAATTTGAAAGGACGAGTTGATTATATTTTTATTTTATTTTATTTTATTTATTTAACAATCTAACTCCAACAGGGACGATCATCCCCAATTATAGGATCTTTTACAACAGTTGATTTACAATTTTATAGCCTGTATTTTGCTAAAAGAACAAATATTAAAGTTAATGAAAGCTCAAGTAAGATGTTTGTGACTATGAAATTTACGTCATAACACCACATTGAGTCTAGAAGTTATGTGTAATACATTTGAGAATGATAAGCATAATGTGGTTCTACTTTTCGATTCATCTATACATTACTTTAAGTATATAAAAGTACACTATATAAAATGAGTTAATATAAATGACTCCGTTAAAAGAGAAGTTATCGTGAAATTTAGGATGTTTCGTGTTTATTTGGAGCTAAATATTTTTTCAGCAGCCAGATTGTATGAGACTTATCTCGTCCCGAAGGCAAGAACACTCACCACTTTTTTGCAAGGGATCAATACGAATATAAGTTCCCGGCAACATTTAGCTGTTTCGTCAGATATGTGCTAATCTGTACTGGAATAGGAACTGTTATATCCTGAATAAAAATATTGTGACAAACTACACCAAAATCGAGTTGTGGGAAACGACATACCTCTGTTTCAGAGTAGCTTTCGAAAAAAGACTTTATATAAATTTCCTACCTTGTAAATTCAAGAGGTTTCCTTACTCTATGATGTTTATGTTTTTTTTAAAAAAAAAAGAAAAAAGATGCAATGGAATTTGTTACTTAGACAACAAATACAAATGCCAGCCTCAAACATCTCTCATGAAAATCTATGGAAAAAACATTTCCATTTCCAAAACCAGCCTCAAATGTGTCACACTCTTCAAGTGGATAATTATAACACATTACAAATAGTACATCTACTCTCTCGGCCGACTCCCGACTCAATCGACTCCCTCACCCTCAGCCACGCTCATGCACCATCCTTTACCCTCAAGAAGTGTTGGTAAGCCAAGCTCCTTAAATACGAAATTAGAATGAGTAGTTTAAGGTTCCACGGCTATGCCCTTTATTCTAAAGAAGACGGGTGACTAATGCAAATGAATAAAGGTAAAATTAAGTCCTTGTGTTCGCTCACCGAGAATTGAACCCGCGACCCTGTGCATCACTGGCGCACACGCTAACCACTAGACTTGTGATGAGGAAAGTTAGAAAATAAGTATAAATTTGTATTATTTAAAGTTGAACTAACCACTAATTATGTTTCTGTATGGGAGTGGCAAAACATGATGTGTACTGTACATTTAAGCAGGCAACCAAATCTCAAACTTTATCAATTAATTTTAAAATACTTTAAGTTCAGTGGTGAAAACGATATATATATATATATATATATATATATATATATATATATATATATATATATATATATATATATATATATATATATATATATACTGCTAAGCAGGCATGTAGAAGCTAATACGTCATTCTATTAAATTATAGATCATCCGTTACAACGAATGTTATGAGAACCTGTGACTATGACACGTCTTACAAGGAATGCTTTTCCAACAATTACAGAATTTTCGTGACCTTTACACCCCTCTCGAGCCTTTATAGTTTGCTTCTGACAAAAAGAATGTGTTTTCCGGATGAGTAAGTAACTATTCCAAGAAACAAAGTATGTGATTCTAACGACTGCAAAAATGTTAATAACCTCTTTTAAGTCAGACATAAATGCTATGTTTTTGTTTGGTTACATAAAATATGACCATTCTATAATATTCTATATGACCATTATATAAAATTCTAGCTATATGACCACTCGAAAAAAATACTAGAGAGGGGAAAAAATTAAAATGTTCTTCTGGGAGGGAATTAAATTTTTGTCACACGGAATATCCCTTTCACCATCCCCATTAATTCGTACACTGCACCAACTGATGTTTTGTGGCCTAATTACGTGACTCTGTGCCAAACAGGTTGCTACTCTATTTGAAAAATGAAATGAAATCTTTTAGTTTTACGTCCCACGATTATGCCGGTTAGCCTAAAGGAGACGTTGATGATGAGAAATGAATGAAATGGTGGAATGAAGAAAGTGGGAGGAAACGAGAGAACCCCGAGGAAACCCACGCACACGGTGATTGTCCACCACAAAGTTAACTTGGCGGGGGCTGGGATCGAACCCGGGACCCCAAGCACCAGAAGTGAACGCTCTACCACTGAGCCAGCGTGGCCCTACTCTATTTGAAGTTCGCAGGAAACTGCTATTTCTTCAATCATTTCCCAAATAAATAACTTTCAAGCAAACATCCTTCAGGAATTCATTCTGGTGATGGGCATTTTCGCTTAGCCTCACTCACCCTCACCCTCAATCAATTCCCTCAACATTACCCTCATTCACCTTCAACCTCAATCGACTTCCTCACCCTCACCCTCAGGCACCCTCAGTTGACTCCCTCACCCTCAGCCACCCTCACCCTCAGCCACCCTCACCCTCAGTTGATTTCCTCATACTCGCCCTCAGCCACCCTCACCCTCAGTTGAATCCTTCACCCTCACCCTCAGTCGACCCCTACACCCTCACCCTCAACCACCCTCACCCTCAATCGACGCCTTCACCCTCACCCTCAACCACCCTCACCCTCAATCGACTCCCTCCCCTCACCCTCAGTTGACTCCCTCACCCTCACCCTCAGACACCCTCACCCTCAACCGACTCTCCCACCCTCACCCTCAGACACCCTCACCCTCAGTCGACCCCATCACCCTCACCCTCAGACACCCTCACCCTCAATGGAATCTGTCACACTCACCCTCAGACACCCTCACCCTCATCTACCGAAATGAGGGTGAGTGAGGGTGAGGGCGGCCCTCTTGAGGGCAAAAATGAGTGAGGGTGCCCATCTCTGCATAATACACTTGACACAACAAAGACGGGAAACAACTCTCGCACATATTCACATTGGAAGGTGATATGATCACTTGTCTGGCGGGGCAGCAACATCGTTTGCGTTAGTACACACAATTATTGTTCACAGGAAGCGCACTTTTAGTTTTCTGAAGTTTATTGGCTCGATTGTATTTATGACGAGAGGAGGACTGAGATCGGCGTTTTTGACGCCTCTTCTCTGCTAGAGAGGGAACTGGGATGCTTCTATAGTTAGAGAATCCATATCGGATAAAACACTCATTTCCTGGTGGGAGTCTTTCGTGATCGCTAACAATCGAGTACTTACGTCGGTTTCAGGTAACGGATCCGCCTCCGATTCTGGAAATACTGGAGCAGGAGGACTCTGTTGTGGATGATCCGAAGCAGTCGCCACAATGGTACTGGAGATTGATGTGTCACTTGGAGATGTATTAGATGCAAGATTCCTCTGGGAGACAGTAGTGGGAGAACTGGTGATAGGTGCAACTGTAGAACTAGTGGTAACATCGAGTTGACTATTAGGTTCATTTATAGTGTGTGCACAGGGAAGAGCAGGACCAGAAGTCACAGTTGGAGATGGAAGGTTTTCCTTAAAGTCGGAGGACGTTTCTCATTTAATACGGGAAAGCTGGTAAATGAATGAACATCCGGTAAAATATCCACTTTGTTCAAAGAACCGGGCATGGGCGGTGATCTGGATGTTGGAGCACCGGTGAGGGAATCCGATACAGCTGGAGGGATACGGCGCTTCGCAGATTCCATAAAAACTGACAAACGTAAAGTATTCACTCGAATAACTGACATGGTTCACCTAGAACATAAAACAGTACTTCACACTAGACTATATGAAGAAAGTAGGAAATAGCAAACACTAAGTACTGGATAGCAGAAAATACTCCACTTGACGATGCGGGGCGAGTTGAAAAAAACACTCAACACTGCAACTCGCACACCTACCGAGACAGCGGTGTGAACAGCACGGCGTCTGTCGAGCAACTACCTACCACGGAGCTAACACAAGGACCCTTCGGAACATGCTTCTAGCGATGTATAGCGGCTCTCAAGATAATTATGACATTCATATCCACTGCAAACGCTGTTTTTGTTCTACTTTGACTTTTATTTTAGTACTCAAACGAGAATTATGTTCTATGTCTTAACTTTGAACATTCTTTTACATAGGAAAAATTCCTTTACGTACAGTATCTAAATGTTCCATTATGTATGGATATCTAAATGACAAACAAGTATGTGCTGACATTAATAAAAGGTTTCGAAATATTGTATCATTAAGTATTTCAATCAATGTTACTTTTTTCTACACTTGGTAAGAAGTCTTATTATATTTAAAAGAAGAAAAACACATCTGCAAATTTTTTCCCGATCGCAAACGTTGGCTTGGAGGTTCGAACCTGGTTTACTTTTTTCCGAAGATACCCGAAGTTGGACTTAGAAAATTTTTGCCTCAAAATGGCAATAAAGAGTGCGGCCAACCTTTATAAGGCAAGGTGTATATATTCCTGTAAAGTTACTCATCTGTAATCCTATGATTGTAAGTATTCCATTTATGTTAATTTTTATTTTTCTTTCTACTAACTTACGTAAATTACAAAGCCATTTTAATATAGGATGCGGTCTATGTGAAAAATCTGAAATAAAACTTAATTTTACACAAATTTTCATTACACAGTATATTAGCAATAATGAACTTTATGTAACATATTTCGAAGTACATAGAAAACTTTACTTTTTACGTTACAGGAGCAGATGTTTATGAGAATTGTGTATGGCTTAAGACTCAGACTGCACTACAATTTGAAGATCCTGGTTTTCGATGTGATCTTTGTGGGAAGTATTATCTGCGGAAGAGAACGCTAAGTCGCCATCGGCGCTATGATTGTGGTATTGAACCAAAATTTACCTGTATTTTATGTAATATGAAATTTCGTCGTCGCTATACACTCACTGGTCATTTAACTGGATTGCACGGACTCAGCAAACAAGAAGCTGAATTAAGGGCAGCTGACATGGCAAATCAAAGTGATTTAAATTAACTCGTAAGTGATTTATTGATCATGGAGTGCATGTCGATTTTCCTGTTCATGAGAAGTATTCACGCATTTTAATATTTTTTGAGCTTATTCTTTACTATTCTATAATACAATATTTCGAACATGGTAAATGTATTATGTATATTGTGGTATACGAACAGAACTTCACAGACTCAATCTTGCCAATATAAAACGTCATCATGGCATTAAGAATGTGAGATATATAATCATACACAATACAGATATATGTCAATATACATATATAGTACACAGATAGCCATCAAAGTGATTGGTTTATAGAATTACTAAATAAAGGATTTTAAGTTTTGTGTTAACTCAGAAGGAACAAAACTTCAAAGTACTGGTGTAATTAGTGCTATACTTTCCTCAAACATAATATCTGTAGATGAAACACACACAATTCGGTTGTATTCTTCGGCCTTCGTGTTTAGGGATTTATAATATTCATATATTCATCACACACCGCAATCACTTTGAGTAGTATTAGTAAGTATAGACAATACAAATCACAGTTTGTCACATCTCCAGGTCATGCGTAGGAGGTATCATCCAACAACCACTCGGGTTAGATTTCCGGCGGGAGTTCATGTGGTTCGGATTCCACGTTTATCAGTAGGTCCCGTCTTATATAGCCTCGCTGCTGAAAGCGTCTCAAAATCAACTCAAATCCAACAACCACAGTAATGTGATAAGAAAATTACGGTCTCTCTTGGAAGTACGCTTTGTTTCAGCAAAGCGACAACACTCCAGTTACTATATTTTATTGTAAAATAATTTTTAAATAAAGATAGTGGATATGGAGCAAATTCGACGGCTAGCCAACTGTCAGTTTCTTATTCAGAGCTCACTATAGAGAGCATCATCAGATTTGTTCGCTCTCTATATTGTTTGCTGCATTACCTAAGAAGATTTCAGTTCCTATACCACTGCATCACGCTTCCTCAGCCTGCGAATCGTGGAGAAGGCCTCTAGATATAGGGATTAGTTGCGAATATATTGAATAAGCAGTCCCGGACAGATGATAAGGTGTGATCTTCCAGCTATGTTTTAGTGTGGGTTAACATCATCCTGTAAATAGGCACCCGTTCAGAAACGTTCACAATAGACTCGGAAGATGATTGATAATTTGATATAATCTCAGCAGAGTAAAATAGACATGAGATTTAGAACATGGAATATAAGAAGTTTCTATGGGGCAGGCGCATGAAAATCCGTAACAGGCGGCTTATAAAAATCTAGCATGGACCTGGCAGTTCATAAAATTAGGTGGGAAGGAAAGGGAGCGATACAGACAGAAATTTTTGTTTTTTATGGGAAGGAAATGAAAATCAGGGACTTGGCAAGTCGTTCACAAACGAATAATATCATTAATCAAACGTGTAGAATTAATTAACTCTAGACTTTCTTTTATTACTCTTCATGGTCTATGGTACGATATTCTAAATGTACATACCCGAACAGTAGTTAAAAATGATAATGTAAAGGGAAGCTTTTACTAGGAAGTAGAATGGGTATTTAACAAACTTCCCTGATACTATATGAACATTTTATCACGGGATTTCAATGTAGGTAGGAGGAGAGGATATTTTCAAACCAATTATAAGGAACGAATCTCTGCATAAGGAAAAGAATGACAACGACGTTAGACTCGTGAACTTTGCAATGTCTAGAAATCTTATCGTGAAGAGTACAAAAATACCACATCGTACCATTCATAAATATGCTTAGACTTCACCAGATGGAAAAACATAATCAAATTGATCATGTTTTAGTACATAGAAGAAGACAGTCTAGTATAATTTACATTCGGTCGTTTAAGGGAGCTGACTGTAATACTGACCACTACCTGATAGCAGCGATTTCAAGAGAGAGATGATCATTGAAAATGGAAATAATGGTCTCAAAGCAGAGAAGTTTAATTTAAAGAAATTATAGGTAAATCAGGCGAGAAAAGAATACCAGACTGAAGTGTCGAATAAATTGTCCATTTTAAAAGATTCAGAATGCGTGTTGAGGTTATTTGGGTTAAAACTAGTGATAGCATTAACATTTCATCGGAAACATTAGGGCGCGTGGAAATGTGTGCGAAGAAAGTGATTCGACTAGAGTGCACTAAGTTAGCAGAGAAGAAAAAACAGCCAAAACTGTGGCTACAAAAGTCGAATGATAGAACTGCACAAAAGTTCGTTGATATCACGCGCAGGAGACTTCGGAAACTTCTAGAACAACGAACCATAAGCTTTGAAAGCCAAAATTGTGAACTTAAGTTAATTGTGAAAACAATGTAATCAAGACATGCAAAAAGGCATGAATGAGTTTAAGAAAAGTTAACAGTGTCACGCATATATATTAAGGCAATCGGACGGGACAATTCTCAAGGATAATATTTTGAATAGATTGTAAAATTTCTTTGTTAGTTTGCTCAACAGAGCCAACAATGTGTACGTAAAAAGGTCAAATACCACAACTGTTTATCCCAGAGCCCAACCGAACAGAAATAGAAATTACTATAAAGAAATTAAAGAAACACAAATCTCCGAGTGGAGAAAAATACCTGCTGTGTTAATTTTAGCTGAAGGGGAAAAGCTGCGGAACGAAATACACAAACTTATTCTCACCTGGAACATCGAGGAATTGCTACAAGAGAGGAAAGAATCAACCATTGTCCCATTTTACAGGAGAGGTGACAAAACTGATCTTAATAATTACCAGGCCATCTCTTTTGTCAATGTCCCATAAAATTATCACAAACATACTGTTAACAGGTTGACTCCATATGCCGATGAAATTATTGGAGATTGTCAGTGCGGATTTAGGCGAAATCGAACATCTATGGACTAGATATTCACCATTTGTCAAATTCTCGGGAAAAATAGAAATACAATACTCCAGTACATACTGCTCTCCTTCAACAAAAGATCATCATTACATATCCCGAACACGCGTACCAACTGTTTTACACGACAGTCGAATGTATTGCTCATGTCACTACAATTGACACAAAGCACTTCACTGACATAATTTTCCTTTGTACTACACGTTGTTGCCGTTCGTACGCCTACTCATCATATCCAGATCACATGTAATAGCTGCACACACTGTTCATCAATATTTTCGTAGTGTAAAGTCAGATCACTAGGAAAAACAAGTGATATCACCAGCGCCCGGCCTGAAAGATATTTTACGTATTTGGTTGGTGTGAATGAAATGTCCATTTTGGCTTCTGGTGAAAAACTCACCTCATCAATATAGCAGAGGGATGTACTGATGTGACATGTCTAACGTCGCAAACTCAGTACAGGCCCAAGAAACAAGCAGTGGTATCCAGACAGTCTAGAGGCAGTGTATTCTTGAACAGAGTCATAGGTAGGTGCAGAATGGAGAACACACAATTGTAAGTGATTTTCTTTTTACAATTTTAAATCGAAATGCTATGCACATCAAGCTACGCATTTGACCTAGGATTGGCGAATAAACACACCATTCGCTATTGGTTTTTCAACTTTCATTTCGGTAATACATTACAAAATTATCCCCGCGGCCTCACGAACACATGGAAGCACAACCTCGGAAAAGTCACTGTCATGCATTTGCAGACGAGTTAGACACAAACCATACAACCTGTCGTTCGGTGGCTCTGTATATAATACGCAAGGTGAAAACTTTAAACTCATGGGTACTACATGAGATGACAACGACCAACAAATCACTGTTTGGCTGAGTGTAATTCTCTGATTTTAATGAACAATCGGGAAAGTTCCCTGCATTGGAGTATAACTTCGTATGAAAAATGGATTTGCTATGACAATCGTAAAAGGTCAGGACAATAATTGGATCTTAACAACATCCAGGACGATTTTCTAAACTACCTCTCCACCCATGAAAAGTATTGGTGGCATGATATGCCATAGTGGGAGTGCTCTATCATGTGTTTTTCAGGCGAGGGAAAACCACCAATGCATATTGTTATGGGGTGTTCTCCTTGTAATACGTCGTATACATATCTGCAAGCATTCAACAATGGCTGACGTTATTCTTATGTTGCACAAGAATGGTGTCGCGCAGAGGAATAGGCTTTCCGTGAGTTACAATATGAAATCCTTCCTCGCCCCCACCGATATGTATTTCATTAACCACCACCAATTTCGGCATCTCGGTCACTTCCTGAGGAGAAGATCTTCTACGATGATTGTGTGATGTAACATGTGATTGAGGACTTCTTGATAACGCAAACTCCAGAGTTATTTTTCCACGGAATCCAGTCGTTGGCTGAGAGATGCAAAGGCATGTAATTGCAGGCGGTAACTAGTTTGGTTAAATAGATACTGTAGTTTTTTTATTTTTTGACCTTTGGAAATAGCTATTTCCGTAGACATTTTATTCACACCTACGTTTATAAGAATCTTAACAAGCGTAATCACTTAAAAAGGTTTAGGATGTTCCCATTACTACGCAACTGTATTGTATATAAGTGTGCTCGTAATTCTTGGGCAGTTGCCACGTTGAATACATTCTAGCTTCCGAATGAATAATGCTGCCGTTTAACAGATCTTCTTCTTGTCTTTTCTGGTATATTATAACCCAGGTTTATATATTACAGTCCTAGTCATATTTTAAATTTCACACTAAATTTGTAATGGCATATTTAAAGATGGTACGGGGATACGTCAACTCATTCTCTTTTATTCTCCTTCAGAGCTCTGTGACACTGAGCCAAAGAGATTATCAACAAAGTATTCCTCTGTTTGTTTTTAGCATTGCATTAGCACAATCTTGCTCCCCTATGCTATGTTTGAACTTCTCTTTCTGCTCCCCAAATGGTGCTCAGTCACTATAACTTTGCCAATACCCCTTTCTTCACATGTTCTATTAAATGGACAATGTTTCATTTCGCAACGTAAATTCTTCTAAGTTGAACCAAGTGATAAACTTAGGCTTGAAGCCGAATATCCTTCGTAACTTCTTTTGTAAATAGTAAAAAGTTAATATTTTTTCATTATATTTAAGTAAACTGATAGGATTTCTGATTTAATTCATTAACAATTTTATTTAAATAATACGTCTAACTTCAATAGTGGTCGTTGTGAAATGGAAAGAGATTTTTCCTTTGGAATTTTTTCTGTAGTTCCTTTATTTGCGTGTTAATAACTGCCGCGTTACATACATTACAAAGGAACAATAATCAATTTCATTTCTCAAATTATTTGTATCAATGATCATTATTCTTTTAAAAGTTTTCTCTTGCCATTATTTTGCAGGGCTGCTTCACTTGAAGCTCATGTCTCAGATGGTCTATTATCGGTTACCTGATGCTTCCAAAGAGGAACCAAGTTATCCTCCAATGGAATTATCATCAAACATTACTCAGATTGCAATCGTTCAGTCCGACCTTACGTGTAATGAATGCAACAAACTCTATTCATCTAAAAGCACACTTCTACGTCACCGGAGATACGAATGTGGTGTGGAACCAAGATTCAAGTGTAGTCTTTGCTCCAAAAGATTTACTCATAATTTTAATTTGAAGAGTCATCTAATTTGGCATAAGAAACAGTGATGTTAGACGACATGTACTCTATGGAAATAATATATGAATTGGAACGCTTGGATGCAAAGTGGCCTAACTCCAAACAATGAAAAAACGGACTAATGATTCATCAGCTCTATAGTTGTATACCTTTTTATAGAGATTTTTGTAAACAGTAAATTATAAAAACCATAAGCTACATGGTTGTAGTGTTGGTTGCCTATATAACAGAAACATAAATTGTTCATCCGATATTAGGTTTCAAATTTCACTTCTCGGAATTTCAATTTTGTAGTTAAGTCATTACCGACCAGCTGTGTAATTGTAACTAGACTTTACAATATTCATTCACTAATATAAGTGTCAATTAAATTTGATTTATTAATTTTACAGCTAATTATCATTTTTACGTAATTCTAGAGGTATTGTTTAGTTGTTATCGTTTCCTACCTTTTTTTTTTAACAGAGTGGAAGTTGTTATTCATTATTTCAGTGAGTGTTCAGTAAATCACTACCACAAGGTAAACAGGCACAATAGACCTCTCACCAGTTTGTTGAAAGGTTGAATTTTGAGTTTTATTTTAATTAGAGATGGATTTCTAATGTAAAAGGAGGCATTCCTAACTTCTCTGGAGATCTCAGATACTAGAAATTTGCTACTGAACAAGAGAAATTTTCCCAAAACTGTGTTGAAATTAAATTAGTACAAAGAATGTTCTATTAACTGTTCGAACTATTAACTAAAATTTTCCGAAAATTCGCTCTATCTTGTATATATAACAAAAGGTGGGTGTTTAGAAAGCTACAATATATATATAAGAGGCCTTGTACTTTAATTTTTAAACCACTTCCCTCCTGTTATGCCACATTCAATTCCCTATTCGAACGTCATCTGAGGGAGTCAGTGAGTGAAAGAAGTAAAATATTTCCGGAATTCTAAAATGAGAAGAGGTTAGTTTACAGTATTTATATTTTGTTGTTTATGATTACATTTCAGGCTTCTGAATTTCAGTGAATCATGAAAAGAACAATCTTTGGACGTGGATTTGAGAAGAATCCGTGTGGGATACTGAACATAGTTCTTGAGGTATCAATTTGAAGTAATAATACTGTCACTACGAATATTAATTTTATATTAATTTTGTTAGCTGTTCAAGGTTTTAATAATGGTTGCATGTTTCAGCGATAACTGTAAATGAGTAAAATGAGAGTCTTCAATGTTTAATTAAGAACAATATTAAACGTTAAAAGTTCACGTGATTAATATTTGGCAGTTATCGTCACCAAAAAGTAAGTTATGACTTTAGCTCTTTCACAATGAATTGTTTAGTATCTTGTAATTGAAACAATAAATCCTTTTTGTTCCATAACGAGGAACTACATCACTTATATACAGTTTACCAAACATTGTTAGGGTCATCAAATTTAAGAGGCTCAGGTGGGCAGGTCATGTAGCCAGGATGGAAGAAAGTAGAAACGCTTTCAAAGTCTTAACTGGAAGACCAATCGAAAAACGACCATTAGGAAGACCTAGGTACAGATTGGAGGACAGTATTTAGATGGATCTCGAAGAAATAGAATTGCAAAATAGAAAATGGATCTAGTTGGCTAAGGATGAAAGTTAGTGGAGAGCTTTTCTTCATTGATTTTTCGATTTCCATAGTCCATAGAGTTAGTTAGTCTTTTTTGTTTAATTTTAAGTATTGATAAAAGTTTATTTTCTGATTACTAGGAACGTACTAGAAAATATTATCAGTAACTCATTCAATTGTTTTTCTTTTCTTTTTGGGTGCTACTCGATTTGTTATTTGAGTTCAGAACATTACTTTATTATATCGTATGTAATTTTCAATATTTAGTTCTGCCTAGAACAATAAATAAATACCAATACACCAGATGCATTATGCTTCCTGTTTTGGTTATTAGTTTCTGTGGAATTAGTTTAACGTATAATACTTGGTTCTTATCTTGTCATGCTATGTCATATTACATTAATGGAGAAGTACAAGAGAAATTTGTCCGTTTGACGGACTACTTCAATAAGTAACCATTTCAATAGAGGTTTTGTTAATTCTGATTCTTGTTATAAATAATGAAATATCATAATTGTTCTAAAACTACAAAATATAAAAAACAACTTTCAATAAATCTTATATTGTGGTAACTATTCAAATGGAGATTATAAAAGTCCAAAAAAGTTATGATGGACTAAATGCTGCGAAAGGTTTTTGAAAATGTTGCATGATGAAGTAATAGAATTAGAAAAAGTATAAGATGGAGTTGAAATAATTCCGCTTGCCAAAGAAATAAAGATTTATAACAGGACAAATACTTCCCATATATGTGCGTGAAGTTTGAATGATCCATCACCTATTATTGATAAGGATAATATGGGTTGATATGGTAACAATATAACCATGAATTGATAAAATGTTTGTGTATGGTAAATATGAATAAACCGTACGTAGAAGATCACGATCATTTAACTGGGATGTTTAGAGGTGCACCTCATAGCTATGATAATTTAAACTATAGAAATCCGAAATTTGTTCAGGCATTAGTTCACAATTTGAGTGGTTATGATTAAAGAACTTGTTTATGATACAAACGAGATAAAACTATTAGCAAATTACGAAGAAAAATATATAATATACTCGAAATATGTTGATTTGTAAAAAGGAATGGAATCCAATTAAGATTTTTAGACTCATTTAAATTTCCATCGAAAAGTTTGGCAGAATCAGCATCTAATTTTACAAAAGAACAATATAGAAAAAGATCAATGTACTTTCCAAATACTTAAATTCAATGATTAAGAAAGACGTGTACTCATATGATTATATATTCAATTAAAAATGAAAAGAAGCCAAACTATTTTCAAAAGAAAAGTTCTTTAATAAACTTACCACAAATCATATAAGTAGCAAAGACTACGAAGTTCTTTATACAGGAATCGTTCAATATTAAAAATCTTTCAGAAACACTGAACTTTTAACAAAACTGACGTACTAATTCTATCGAATGTGTTTGAGAATTTTAGAGGGATTAGATCCTACTTGGTGTTATACGGTACCTAACTTTTCATGAATTTTGATGTCAAAAACGACTAAAATGAAGCTAGAAAGGTTAACTGATTACGATAAGATATTGATGATCGAAAAGGGTATAGGAGGTGGAATCTCTTAATGTGGTAAGAGATATATAAAACAAACAACAAATAGTACAGAATTTCAATAATGGTGAGTATTCTACATATTTGACACATCTACACGCGAATATCTTGTATGGTTAGGCTATGAAACAAAATACGTTTTAAAGATTTTAAGTGGCCTTTACCTAGATATAATGAATATTCCGGATGGTGCTAAAACTGATTTCATATTAGAAGTTAAATTAGAGTATTCAAACTATTTACATATCAAACTCTCTTATTAACCATTAGCTCCAGAAAGTACAAAATCACCACGATCGAAAGAGTAGAAGCTATTAACAACTTTCCATAAAAAGAAAGGTATGTTATTCACTAAAGGAACTTAAAAGTGTATAGTCACTTGAATAAGTTTATGGAAATACATAAAATTTTAGTTTAAACAATCACATTGGTTAAAGAAATATATTGATTAAAATTCGGATATTCGGATACGAGAACAAAAGTTAAGAATGATTTCGAGAAAGATTTCTATAAATTAATGAGCAATAGTATATTTGGGGAGGCAATGATCAATATTAGAGAGGGATCATATATTAGCTTAGAATGTGAACCGAAGAAAGTACATAAATTGATGGCGAAATCAAATTTTGATTATAGAACATATTTGCTGAAGATTCGTGTGCAATGTATATGAAAAAAGAAGAATGAGCATTTTACAAGTTTATATATGTGGGTGTGAATGTTTTAGAAGTACCAAAGCTATAAGATCATTTGCTCAAAAAAGCTAGTGTGCATGCTACGTATTTTCCACATGACGTATTAGAATTACTCCCTGAATAGCAATGGTATGAAATACATTATAAATAATATGATGATGAATATGAATTTGAGTATGTTTAAATTTCATACGTAAATATTAGCACAAGTCCAATTGAAAAATCATGTCATTGAAGCAATTAGAAGATTTAAATAGATAATTTATAGTAAGGTTAGTTGGAAAATCATTTGCGAATGTACAAAATTATCAGAAAGTTTCATAAAACAACTCGCAGATAAGATTGATTCGGATGATGTGTCTTTAAACCAAAACTTTCCTAAGGATTTTTATTAATGAATTTATAAATTTAGTTAATAATGAATCTATTAATGAATTTATAAATAAGAATTGAGAACTATCTTGTAATAGCAAACCTTCAGTGGAACGTTTGCTACTGATAAGCTCTATTAGTCCACTTATCATCACATCAAAAATTATCAGAGGGCTTTATAATAGATTGTGATGATAAAGTAGATTAGGTCACAATTTGAATGTTTCAACGCTTCCCAGGATAATTTCATTCAGAATTAAAAGGTGGATTTTTTATTATCACGTGTCGCAATATCAAGATTTTTCCATGGAGTATACATACATTATTTAGATTGGAGAGATATATTAAATTTTATAACTAGTAATAAATGGTAAGTATACTAGAAAGTATCATAATAACCCAAATTTGAAAGATGTGAAGAATATAGATCCGTAGGAAGATTTTGTCTTTATTGTTTTAACTTGGCGCTTTCATGTGAAGGTATACAAAAGATCAACACCCATTGTTATGAATTTGAATTGATAATATTAATTAAAACAATACATACAATAAAACCATCTTAATCATTATCTTCAATATCTATCAACTCTACATGACAACCATAATAAAATAAGTGACAAACTTGAATAATGATTGATATTGAAAGTTTTCAAAAATTCGTCATGTCATCTAAAGTTCCTGTTGGAAATAGAATAAAAGCATACAAAGCATATCCGTTTGGGTATTCATCAAGAGTAAGAGTATGTGAATAATTTAGATAATATACACCAGTACCTGAAATCAAAGTATAGTAACTTAGAAGGTATAAATCGTTCTTAAAAACAGGGTTGTGGGTGTTGGGAGGAAATGATTTTCAGCCGACTTGTAATTACAGTTTGTTAACGTTAAAGTTTCGAAACTCATAGGGATTAAGATATGATTTCCCACTGAAGGCTGTTACAGATGAAACCAATAACCAGGACTTCAGGAACATGTGCAGGTATAGTTTAAGATCTTGTTTCCACTCTTGTCAGAGGTAACTTGGTCGTTACCGAGACCATTCACGTATTCAATTGCATAGCTAAATCTGCATCTACATCAATACGTCGTACCTGAAAAATAACTTCCTCAAGTGCAACTTTATAGTTTGTATTTTCGGAAGACATTAAGCAAAAATTATCTTTACTACGGTGTAATTTTGTACGTAAACTTACTTTGTTGGGAAGCATACGATCTAAACTTAAATATCAGTATGGAGACGTCCATTTATTTCAGAAGATTTACTATTTTTCACCTTATCAGCACGTTTTTGAAAACCAGCATTTGTATTATATGATTTATTAAAATGTTGCAGTATCTTCATGCCACATGGTACATGCTAAATGCGTTTCAGAAGTAACATAAGAATAATTTAATAATATTTCAATGTATGCACGATAACAATAAGATCTTTTTGTAATTGTACAACGTACATTAAGATGTAGATATGTAGGATGAATAAATTCCCGTTTCTCCAGGAATAACAAATTTAATAGGTACTTCTGAGGTTAATGTAGAAATAGGACGATATTCAGTATTTGTAGTTGCTTCAATAGCTGTTTGTATCATTGGTATAGAAAAGAAATCAAATTTATTGGTACAACATTGAGAGATATTTGAATTTAGGAGCGCCACCATGAAAATATATCGTGCATATGTTTACGTTTTGTTGGTGGTCCAAACTTTACAATTGTAGTAGCCTTCGTCTTGTGTGACCGTCTCTTACCGCTACCAGTTAGCAACTGCCCGACTTTCTTAATGGCTTTTGTCTTTAAACTATCACTAGCTTCTTTTACACGCGCACGAACAGATTCTTTAAATGGACGATTTTCTAACACATCACCTCCAACTTGTATACCCGTTTGTAATATCTGACGACCTACAGTTTTTGCACTTTGTTTAAGAAATGGTAAAGCAAAACGAAACAACCCTTTAAAGAAACTACCTATTCTATGCTCCCTTTGATATACGTGCCCTGGAAAATATGGTATTCCACGTCTACCATGATAACACGTGTTGCTCTCATCTTTAGTATTATTATTTAGTTGTGCAGGAGAGCGTTTAAAAAGTAGTGTTACGGTCAGTGTCCCAGAACGAAATGGCGAATTTCGCTCTCCATGATCTTTACATAGTATTTCCGTTGTGTTCAAGATTGTGTTATAGAGATTGTTGCTATAAGTAATAATGGTGCTTTTGAATCACCTAAAAATTGATATTCTATAATATCTGTATAAATAAAAATTTGATGTGGGTATCCGATATCTATGTATGGTTGTTTGAATCTGCAAGATTCTTTAACAGGATCTGATTTTTCAGAAAAACCTAATTGTAAAGCTAATGCAGGCGACAATGTAACTGATTTTACATGTTCATCACATTCAACATGTACAACATTTGAAAAACTAAATCTTATAAAACTTGATATTGCGTTTAATTCTTCAAGTAAATTATGAATGGATGGATATTATCCAACAATTATTTTACTTTTCCTAGGAACTGCATTTCTAAATTTGTACAATATAACATTTTCAGCTTCGGTAACGTTATAACATGTTAATGGAATATGTACTTCACTTAATCCTACACGCCAATAGGATTCTGATTAACAAATATTTTTTAATTGATTAATAAAATGTGCTGGACTATTTGTAGGATACACATCTGCACTAGCATTTGAAACTAATGTAATGTATACACTATCATCAATACTTTCAGAAAACATTTTCGGTTAAAGTGAAGTGTTAGGTTTGAATTTCCCAAACGAAATCTCAATTTTAACTCTTGTTCATCTTTCAAGTTTACTTCTATCGTACCAAAATATTTCTTTTCAACTTTAACCTAATGTGTTGTGTGAAAAAATATTTTACACGAGCGTGTTGTACATTATATACACTGTTTTCGAAGCAATAGTAATATATTTTGTTATTGTTTTACAATATCAACGCACACATTCATTGTATTGGGAATATTATAATCTGAATCATATGGAAATTTTCCACGTGTTAATATCAAATCAACATTTCGAACTTTTGTGTATACAACATTTTTAATGTCAACTATATTTTCATTAATAAATACAAAAATATATTGTTATCCAGGTGTAATACCAATCATACATTGATCTTCTAATTTTAAAGAACGTTTAATAATTTAATTTTTATTTTTTAAATAATGTAACATGCAAACATTTTCAGGAATCAACTGTAGAATTGATTCAGTCGATGAATAATATCCCTGTGTTATTTGAACATGATGACTTTTAACTTTCTCATCGATAATGGTACTAATTATATTTTTTCATTTTCACCAACATTATAAAAATCCACGGAATATAAAGTTGTGTTAATGCAGCACTCCATTCTCCATCACTTAAATCAATAGGTAGTGCTAATTTAAGTCGAGATGATAATGTAGTATTATTATAAAAAAATTGCTACATGCATTTGAAGGAAGAGTAACGTAAAAGTGGTGTGTAAAGTACAAATTCATTTTGCAGACTGGGTAGAATCCGATCGAATCCAAGCATTCAAACTTGATGGATATCCCAACGATTTTACAACTATCCACATACTTTTACGTTTCAATACTTTTTCAACTAGATAAGTTTTCTTTGAATTTATAATTATTTTTGTAATTCTTGTGCATAAAATATTCCTTTAATTTCTACATCATTCCAATCTTTTAATTTACAAGTGACAGGATCTGATTTAATACATTTACCAACAATAAATATTTCTTGTGAACATTATATTAACATCCTTTTTGTAATATATGTTTATACTTACTAATACGAACATAATCATCCGGACTAAATTGACGAGTTATATTCTTTTTATTCATTCTATTCCCGTATAATGTTTCCCACACTTGATTCACATTGGAATCATTTACTTGTTCAGGTGCCATTTTAATACTTGAATGATATAAATGATTATAATTATTTGTAATTTGATCTAATACATTAATGTATCGATAAGTATCTTGTGCAGTAAGATAACGATACAATCTTTCTTTTAATGTTCGTATAAAACGTTCTGCTAAATCACATTTCATTTCGGAATGAACACTATAATGATTAGTTTCATGTTCTTTAAACAATTATTCTAGATGACGATTATAAAATCTGTTTGTACGTCAAACACGGGCAACATGAATTTTTAAAAAAATGTGTTATTGCTTTTACCATTTCAAGACCTTTCTTTGTTTTTAACGGAACACAATATGCATAACGTGAAAAATATCAGTACAACATAATAGGCCTATATATTTATAATTATTATTATACTTTTCAATATTTTGCATATCTGCTATATGCATTTGTAATGTATCATTTGGTGCAATAACATAGTACATTTTACGTTGAGAACCTTCAAGATTTTCTGCATGCAGTGTATAAGCATCTTGACAAGATAAACATTTCTTAATTATCTTTTTACATAACTTCGTAAGTTGTAATGTTTGTTTACTTGGGAAAGACTCGGGATTGGAATAATCATGAAATTTTTTGATAATTCTGTCATTTTTACAATCTATTCTTTCCAATGTTTAATTAAATTAGCAGGACTACGGGATTTTCTTACTTTACGAGTACGTTGTCTACTACTACAATTCACTTTTGATACTGGTGTGCTAATAGGTGTGCCAATAAATTCTTCAGGAACATTAAGATCTACTAATTTTTTAAATTCATGAATACCTATAGGATTTCTTGATTACTTTGTTGTATCGTTTACTAAATGTATAATATTTGAACCTGGTATTGTTTTCCCTTCGATACGTAGTATACCAGCCTTATCTCATTGAATGTTATCAGAACTTGTCAATTGTTTTAATAATCGATTGTTTCAACGAAGTGTTTTCGGTACTGGCTGTAAAATGTCTGATACAAATGGTAAAATAGAAGTATTGTTATGATGTTTGAAAGTTGATGATGAGGATTTTTCTGGTTCTTCTTCTTGAATGACAGGTAAAGTAATAGGTTTATGTGAAGACGAAGTGTACTGTAAATAACGATGCAAACCTTGTTGATATGTTTTGTAGTACACTAAGATCAACACGTTTTATGTAATTCTTACATACTTATCGACTAAAATACTACTTTCTACTGCTACAAGAAATGTTCCCAAGATCAACGGTAGAAGCTCGCCACCTTTTTGTATTAACAACTTACTTTTCTTCAATGCAGTACACTGCGAGCACGTAAGATTTTTTGTCTACCTAAACGTTGCTTCTGAAGAGAATTTAAAGGGATGTTTCCTTTTATTGTTTTCTAGGTACTTGAGAAATTGTTCTTATTAAATCCTCTGAAGCATTATGTAAAATTTGCTTTTCTTTTGTACTCTTGCATTTGCACAGAGCACGGAGCGTGTTGTAGTGTTCTTTCACCTTCGATATCTTGATGCAAACTAAACAAAAATTTCTGAATGCATGTCTTTTACGTTAGCGTATACATACATGATATCACTGGGGAAAATGCTTGTACGTATTCGCAATGCATCGTTTGTTTTCTTTGTCAGGTCAAATAATAAATAAATGTGAGGATCACGTGTTACCTCTTCGAACACATTCACGATTTGTTTACGATGTATAATTTGCCTAGCTAAATATCGTATTTGTAATTTATCACGTGAATTTTAAATATTATAATATAACGTGCAATTAAACTAATATCACGTGCATATTTTCGTTTTCGACACAAATTTTGAATAATAAATATTACAGTTAACTTTTAAAGATGTGGATATTTTGTAAACAAATTAGCAAATCACCATTGGTTTCTGACACTAAATCATGAAGTATTAATGAATTTTCTTTAATTTCAAAATTATTCATATCAGGCATTCCCTCTACAAAGCGTATTTTTGCATTTGCATCATATTTTGGTATTACTGCCCCATAACACCAAACAAGGTCATTAAATTTTATATTAATTGATATTATTTATATTATTGATATTGATATTTTATATTATTTATATTTTTAAACATTTGATCACGTTCATTAAGTAAACATTTTAATAACAAGTTTACCAGCCCTTGAAGAACCATCGATTAAAGTAGTAGAGGGATGTTGAAACTTTCACATCTTGTACTCAATTGAATGCACACAATAGAGCATTTGCTTTAGAAGCACGCACACAACACCGAGCTTCCATAGGAAGCGATCCAACAGAAATTCTAGGAAAATTAAACGGCTAAACAATTACTCGGTTATAAAAATATTAAAGCTTCAAATGACTAGTTTCAACACTGAGCTTCCATAGAAAACTATCTAGTAAATAAGATGAGCTTCCATAGGGAACGATCGAACAAAATAAAAGAAATAAATTAAATATAAATTAAGAACATATCAAAAATAAATAAATTCTTGGATTTTCACAATCTACGCTTGCTCTTTTGAGTTTCTATAAGAAGCGATCCGTCCAAAGAAAAAAGGCATTCATACAAGTCACGTTCACTCGTTCGTGGGCCTATAACCGTAACGTACACTTGCACGTTTTCATATGGGTTCATCGTCAGTCACGTCATGTTCGTCAATAGGTTTACGGTTTTTGTTGACCTCACGGTGTGTCTGTCTTTCTACAGCTTAAGATACAGAACCCTGGTGCACCCACGATACTATTTGAGTTTTCTATTACTGTGGACTTTAATTGTCCAGATACTAATTTATAGAAACTATCAACGTTAATTTTCGGAGAGGTCGTATCATTTAATGTTATCCCCCAAATTTTGAATATATGCCAAATATCCCCTTGGGCATTTGTTAGCCTCATAGCGTAATTTTTAGCCCCTAAACCGATAAAGGTTTTAAACTCGCAACCCTCGGGTATTTCATTTGTCAGATCACCTAACAAAGACTCCTCATTTTTCTATAGGTACATAATGGTGTCAGTGTAACAGTAGATTCCTCTGTCAGGCCCTCTGGTCATCAGTAGTTCGTATAGTTTAAGTCTAGCCCACGAAGTTATAAATGCGGATAGTATTATATTGGAAAACACTAACGGTATGTTTTCAGTTTCAATGTCTCTGTAAGTGATAATCAGAGGTCATCATAAATTGGGACCACACTTTGAATTTTATGTCTGGCCGTGGTTAAATTCCTAAGAAACGTTACCTCATCCCTAGCGATTACCCTCTGTGACATGTCTGTACGTTGCTCCCATTCACCATACAATGAATTTAGGTATAGTTTCGCACATTGCCTCAATCCCTGGTTCATCCTAATGTTATCATAGTTAACCTTATGCCTTCATGGGCACAATATTCTTAGATATATTTGTGTTTCCTCTTCCGTTTTATAAGCGGGAAACCAGAGGCTTCCTGCTTCATCTGAGGGAAGGAATTTACCTATGTCCCGAACAGACCACGTGAATTCCCCTCTTCAAGATCGAGATCTTCAAGAGTTCAAATTTCCATATTTCATGTATATCGAATATTTTGTAACCTTTTTCAAGAGCAAGGTGTAAATCTGGACTACAAAATGTTCCTGTAGTGGCACACTCAGCATCACTATGAGTAAAATCGTTAGTGTTTTCTTCTTCCATACATGTGCGGCAAAGACCGAATAGTAATCAGCACGTATAATCCCGGAACGTATGGCAAGATCACGTTATATCACTTTACATCAATTTGAAAACTTTTTTGAAAGAAGTAGGTATGAAAATAGTATCTCTCTGTAGCGTAGTCGCTAACGCTCTCGCCTTCGGTGCGAGCGGTCCCGGGTTCGATTCCCGGTGGGGTCACTCGGTCGAAAAAGTGTAACAGCTTTTTCAGGCCAGCCACCCTGAATGAGGTTTTCCTGGGTTTTCCTCATTCACACCAGGCAAATGCCGGGGTGGTACCTAACTTACAGGTCCCAGGCCGCTTCCTTCCTTTCCCAATCCTTTCTTCCTTCCCTTTCCCCGGATTGTGTGCTCGCCGAGGGACGTCATCCCTCAAATCGTGAAGGGCTACATGGCCTTAGATGCCGAAAGCCCAGAAATCCAAATCCTAAATCCTAAATCCTAGTATCTCTCTGTTCATTAATAATGGTTAAAAACAAGTCAAGGACAATTAAAATATGTATGATTTGTTTTAAAAAATCTGTAATTATGAAAATATAAAATACACACCTCTGAAGCCTTATTTGATCATGATTTCTTACAAAAAATCAGTAAGAATAAACATACAAAATACAGACCTCTGAAGCCTTAGTTGATCTTTAACAATGCCTCAATAGAAGAAGAAAATGATGTCTCTACGTCGATACTTTCGCAGTTCAAAACCAAGATGGCTTACTTATCTTAACGCTGTTGCTAACGCTCACGGTTCAGCAAGGCTTCGTTGTTTGTAATATAATGTGCTTTAATAAAATCTTACTGAAATCCTATATACTTTATTGGTACTAGAGATGGTCAGATCCGGATAATTTTGGATCCGGATATCCGGTATCCGGATATCCAGACACTGGATCCGGATCCGAAAAACCGGATCTTGAATCCGGATCCGAAATTTCGTATCTTGGATCCGGATCCGTAATTTCGGATCTTGGATCCCGATCTGTAAAACCGGATCTTGAATCCGGATCCGAAATTTCGGATCTTGGATCCGGATCCGAAAACCGGATCTTGGATCCGGATCCGAAACTCCGTGTCAGAAAATTCGGGTGTTCCGAATCAGCAAAATTTTGGTAATTATTGACAAAGTGATTTTCAATCCTATGTTTAAAATTGGATTTTAAGACACTTGTAGTATGTGATCGTGTGACAGCTTTGCGTCTCTTCATTCTGTTGATATTTGGTTTTTGTGCCTTAATATGTCACAATTACACCAAATTTGATTGACGAAAACTGTCGACTTTGGTGAGAACAACCTCACTGTCAGATTCGATTCTAGTGGAAATACTCGATCGAGAATGTAGTAAATCTTTTTTAAAGCAGACGTCCTGATAGAAATTTCTCCTTTGTTTTCTGTAACACTAGTCAAATACTGGGATGAAACGGTCTCAAGCCCAAGCTTCTACATTAGGCTCACTCTGCTTACTTTTCTAATTCTTTCTGAGTTATTGTCGCCACTGAATAAGGCCATTTCCTAGTCGTGATGGGCTAGGACATAGCTAATAGAACAGCCCATAAAATATAGATAAAATCGTATTAAGGAGCAACTTCCTTTACTTGCTCTTGATGAGATTTTATCTTTGTTTAATAATACGTTTCTCAGTAACCGTACCACCCCAGTTAGTATTAAGAATTGTAGTAGAGATAAATTTCTAAATGTCAATTAATGTATCAAAATTAATGTATTAATGTAGCTGTATGTGTATACAAAATACCATATGCAGCCTCGAGCAGTAACACGTATCTTTATAATTAGTAATCCACTACTATTAAGTCTGCATAAGTTGTATAAGGAGCTATATCATTCAGGCAAACACATAGGCGGATCCTGCGGAAGGGCGAAAAGTCGTTCGCCCTTACCCAACGGCATCATTAACAGTGTACTTTATTAGTAATTTGTAGCAATTTCAGATCATCTAAGTAATTTTTCACTGCTAGCATCCCCAACCGCCCTCTAAGAATCCATCCACCCCTCCAGGAGTCCGTTCTGAATTCGCCGCTGCGCAAACATAATGTACAACTCATTCAAGAGTACATTTTGTTGGCTTTTTAAAATTTTTATTTTAAAAGATTGTCGTTTCTCGTGGCTACTTATGCAATTTTGTCTACAGGGATACATTTATATACTTACTAGACTGCGGCTAGTTGGGGCTTCGCCACTAGACCCACATTACTACGGCCTCGCACCACAAAAGCCTCTAATCATAATCAATGTAAAAAGAAATATCTGGGGATTCGCTCTTAGACCCTCTGATATCTCATTTGATCGGCCTACGGCCTCGCACCTCGTAAACCTACAGCCATACCGAATCTCAGTTCAAATATCAAGTTGTGTGTAGCAACATTCCGGTATCCCGAGATAGCGAATTTCAGTGCGAGTACGTGGGGGCTGCCCACACATTTGCTCGGTCTACTGCGTCGCACATCCTACGCCTGCAAACATAACGAATTTTTGTTCAAATAACAAGTTTCATTTCTCTAACATACCAGGATTCCGAGATATAAAAATCTTTTCTTCCCGCCCCCTTTTCTTTCCTTTTAAGACATACATCAAACAACGCTTAAGTACATATCTCATTATTTCAAATGAAAAGTTCAAAAACTAAATTCTATGCTCCTAACCTTCAGAGGTTCCCAGATATCGACATGTTATTATAATAATTACAATTTCCACCCTCTTTCCTTTCCATCTCTTTTCTTTTCCTTTGTATTAAAACAACAAAAAACACTGAAACACATGTCAAATTATCTTCAATTAGAAATGCAAATACCAAATTTCAAGTCTCTAACCTTAAAGGATTGAACATATTAATACAATAATTGTAATCTCCACTTAATGTTCTTCCCGTCCTTTTTCTTTCCTTCTGGGCCACATATCAAGAACATTGAAATACGTATTTAATTATTTTAAGTGAGGAGTCCAAATACCAAATTCCATGTTTCTAACCCTTTAAGTTTCCGAGATATAGTTATATTATACTAATTGCAATAATTGCAATTTCCACCCCTTTTTTACTTTCTACATCTTCCCTGCTCGTTCTAATTTCAATATAAAAAACAGTTAAACAGGTATCAAATTATTTTCAATGAGAAAACCAAATACCAAATTTGAAGTATCTAACGTCAAGAATCTCGGAGATGTGGCCATTTTATTGAAATATTTTCCACCCCATTCCCCCCTTCCTCGTCGAATTTCCCAAAGTCCTTCCTTAGTGGTATCCTACGTCACTAAACCTATATACTGTCCAAATTTCAAGTTTCTAGCTTAAGCGGTTTGGCCTGTACTGTGATATGTCACTCACTCAGTCACTCAGGACTTTGCCCATTTTTTATACAGAGATTTAAGATTTTATGGGAAACCCACGGATTGTGTTCTAAGACCGCCAGTGTCTTAGAGATGTAATAGCTTTGCTATAAACTTTAAGCAAATCAACTGACTGATCTGCGTCTATATGTATTATGTAAAATACCACTTGATATTAATTTTGCTCATAATAAAAAAATAGAAATGATGATGAAAATTCAAAGACATTCATGATTTTAGCGTAATGCTGCAGGAGTTCAGATCATTGGATTAATCATAAGAGTCGACTGTATAAGATAGACTACATTAATTTCCAATGTAGGACAAAGAAAATATGCAGCATTACTATGCAGTTTTTCAACGTTATAACTCAATCTGGAAATATGTAATAGGTCTCACAAACAATCGAATTTTAATCCTAACTCGATTAATATATAACAAAACGCATATCTATACAACTACTGACTTGAGATAAAAGTGGCATACTTGTAGTACGTTTAAAGATATACTAAAGACTAAATAATGGGTTGTGCAAAACAGTTGTCTAACCCCGAATGATGAGAAAATGAGATTTTGATGTAATTTCTTGTCATTTAAATTTAATTGTCTTCCCACTGAGTTAGATAAAATTCACCTACTAAATTTTATATATATTATATACATATGGATATTTGAGTCTGGGTCTGAATTTAAGGCCCAAAATATTAAAAACAGGAGTCCGAGTCTGAACTTCGAAATTTCGGATCTGGATCCAGGAACCGGATATTTGAATCCAAGATCCGAAACTGGATTCGGATCCAAGATGCGAAATTCCGAATCCGGATCCAAGATCGGGATCTCATAGAATACGGATCTGGATCTTATAGGATCCGGATATCCAAGACCCCGATCCGTCTGGCCATTCCTAATTTGTAATATTAAAATTATATAGTTTAATTAAAATACGTTTAGTAGCCAATATAACTCGTCTTTAATCTTCTATGTATGTATCGTCATGCGTGAAAGGAAATGTCGCCCACACATGCCAAATGCTCAATATATAATGTCCTATCATGTATGCACTTCACCGCCAGTACTAGTGACACCTAGCAGCAGAATTCTGAACTACGTGTTGGTTGTGTAGGTATGTTCTTCAGTCCAGACGTATGTAACACAATGTACCGTATACTTCTATATTTTCAGGTGAATATATTACGGTTTATTTCAATAAATAGTATCTCGACATTACACATGTTTCCATTGTATGATAAGGCGTTAGCACATATTCGCTATTGCAATCTTAATGAGAGACACATTTCTCTTCTTCATCACTAGATACTACTAACAGAAGCAAAACAACTTTTCTCTCACCTTGAAGATTGGGGCATTTTCAATACCCCCATAAAAGTCCATGTATGCTCTGCTGAACTTAACATTAAGTTGAACTATTTGGGAACAACACAAGTATGGGTAAACTTAACCTTGAGTTGAACTTTTGGGGTGAATACGGGCATACATATTGCAATAAGAATTCAGTTGGAGTATCTACTAGCAACAAGCAGGAGCATGAATGCCCCTCTCTCAGTAATGCAATAAATGTTCAATTATTAAATATATTACCAAAAAAGACACTGACGGTGACGCAGAAAGTCAAGGGGACATTTACTACCAACAGGCGGGCATGAACCCCCTCTTTCTCTCTGAGGTAAGAAGTGCTCCGTTTGGGAAACCTGTTAGCAAAAACAAAATGAATAGCGCTCGCTGAGGCAAAAAACTCTAGGAGGAATTTGCTGTCAAAGGGGAGCATGAACGCCCCTCTCACAGTAAAATAAAAAGTGTTTATTTGGGAAAGTTTAATAGCAAAACTCACGGGCATAAATGCCACATAACATCATTTTTCTCACCGAAATATAGACCAATATTTGTTACGCCTTTTAACAGATCCCGTCATTCGTATCGCAAAAGTTCCAATGGCATTGCAATGAGATTTTTCCAAAAGGATCCTCGCGCTTCCGTGTTCAAAATAAGGAGCGTGTTTCTTTGGGTTCTAAGTCTGAAACGTCCGGCAAATTTACAGGAACCACTGCACTTCACGTAAAAATTATAAGCAAACGCAATTTCTTAGAGGTTCAAATCTAACTCAGAGCTGTCACTGCAAGCGGAAACGTCTTTCTATATTTGTCTTTCTTCCCTCTTATCTTTGCATTTCTATGTGCTTGTCTCTTTATACCTACATCTTTCAGAATAGGAACACCTTTTGGAATACATTTAAAGCACTTTTAAACATTTAATACTGATTGACTTTTCAAATACTATGTAATAAATGTCTACTATAATTGTTCTTTCTATTCATTCTTGTTATGCAAAGCAAGATAAAAGTTGCTCTGTATTGAACTTTTTTATTTTACACTACACTAAATGAAACTTGATTTACTAGAGATATCGCGGAGAAAATATATCGGGTATGCGGACTAAACTGTTCTTCATATGTGTAAAGTGTTTATTTTCTGGGAACAGTATCTAATATGGTCACAGGTTCTCAGCAAATAGTTTAGACAATGTATTCACATGTCTACATTATATTTAATAAACATAGTATCTACATAAAAATAAATATGTACCATCTACAGACAATCAAAAATGTAGGTCACTATCCTATTGTTTAATCCTGCTTGTAGGTTTAAATAAACATCTTTCAGGTTCCCATGTGGTTATAAAGATCACAACAGATTCTGTAGTTGGTTTCAGCACCAAGCTATAAACTATGAATTATGAACTCCACTAAATCATTTTTTCCTTCAGTGGGGCTCTGAGGAAAATCACTATGCGTTTCTAAAAAAACAGACTTTTTCGTAGCTAGTCAGATATTTCCGTGTAAATAAGACGGTAACTTATTGAAGAAAGTATCGTATGTGGTTTGCATCCTTATTTACAATGCCACAGATCACTCTTCCCCAATGTTTCAGATCCTATCGTAAAATAAGTTTGCTTCACCCATACAAATGTGTTCACCTAATAATAATAATAATAATATAATCTATCTCATGGTATAGTTCTTTGTTGGTCAAGTTGCCCACGAGATGAGACAGACACTCTTCAAACAATATAGAGTTTGGTTGCCCATGAAACAATTCTCAATTCCTTTTTCTCTTTACTGATAAACCATACCTAAAGCTATATTGTATGCTGGTATATTACAGCGTTTCCCAACGGGTGTGCCGCGGCGCACTGGTGTGCCGTGAAAAGGCCGCTGGTGTGCCGCGAGGAATCGAAACAAAATTATTAATTTTATAGCAATCCAATTGCAAAACCTAGGGGAAAATCCATATTTGTATTTCACATTATTATGAACCTCTACTGTGAATCTACAATTGTAAGTTTGATATCGGATTACTGTTTTGTACATTTCTAATGTTAAAAAAATGGTTATCATTGTTATAACCATTATTGCTTCTTTATTGTTGCAGACTATTTCGTAACTTGAAAATTTAAAATATCATTCAATCCTGGTTTTAAAAGTAAGAGAAATTTGTTTGTTCGTTCGTTATTTAGTGATCTTCCTTCTTAGTAAAACGTTGGATACAGTTTTTTTAAAAAAAGCGTATTTTTAAAAACCTGAGTCCTAATTTCATTGCAATTGTTTTCTATTTTTAAATTAGAATGAAAAATAAGCATATAGTCTTGGGGCCAGACCATGTCTGTTGGAAAACTTGCGTATACGGCATTTCTCTTTTGGAACAGTTTGTATGATAATAGTGGACTATCTATGGGTTGGTCACGTGATCAGGATAATGCGCAATTTCTCCCAATATGGCCGCCAATATGGCCGTCCAGCCAAAGTACAATGTTTGTGAAAAAAGCACCTATCTTTTAATCTAATAATCCAATCTTCATGATTTAAAAACTAAATGACGCAGAAGGCAACAGACTATAAAAATTATCTAAAGTGTTTGACTAATCATTGAAATAAACACCTAAAAAATAATTGTATATTAAAATTTGCATTTTTTATGATGGGTGTAACTCATTTTTAAACATGACAAGTAAACAACTGGAATGATCGAAAAACACATTTTTTAACTTAAAAGGGTATTAAAATATCTTTCATTTGACACATAACTCATTAAGATCGGTTAAGAAACAAAGAAGATACAATGAATTAGTTGGGAGCATACATAGGATCTGTTGGAGAAAGTTGCGTATACGGCATTTTTCTTTTCGGATAATTTATGTGGTGTTGATGGACTAATTATGGGTTGACCACATGGTCGGGATAGTGCACGTTTGTATTAAAGAATAAATAGGCTCCTTAGGTTTTTGCGCCCACAGAGGAGGGGTTGATGACGTCATTACGTATATTGGAATACACATTTATAGAGCACCATTCTCGTTACTGCTGCATGGGATTATTTCCAGTTTGATCAAAAGATTTGATATGAACAGATTTTTCCAAGATGTTGGTAAATATTTAAAACTAAGAGTTACAATCTTAGGAGTTAGAAGAATTTGATAAGTTCAATCTTTTAATGACAATCATTTCTCTCAATACTTATATTTTTTTAATTAAGTGTGTAGTAACAATTGTTATAGTCTCAGAAGTAATACGTAGTGTACATAGTACAAATGATGATATCATAGTAACATAGTCAACAATTATTTTGGATGTTACAATAGAATGACACAACACAATGTTATTATATGAACTTTGTTATTTGGTACTACAGCTTGCATGCTAGTTGTATGGATTATTACAACCATTTAGATCGCATTCACAGAATTTCGAGCACGAAATCACTGCTAAACGACACTTGGAGACAGTGCTTCTGGCGCATTTCTTGCATGTGCACGGTACATGTAAATCCGGTGGAAGTTTTTTTTCTACTACAGATGGTAATCAATCACCGTCTTCTACGAAGCCATAGTCCGCTGGATTAAGTGGTATGTAATTCTGAAGTATATTGTACCAACGATGACTTTGAAGATACGCTCTTTTTATGTGTAAGTGTGTTGATGATGATGTTGGTGGGAACTTTGTGAAATCAATACATTTCATTCTGTGATATTCCGTAACTCTGAGTTCATCCAATGTTGTATAGTTTGCTTTTATTGTACTTGCAAGAAATGACTCAGCTTGTTGAACCATTACATTGTTTAACTCATTCTTCCAAAAATGTTCCAAAAGTTGGGGTGACTCCTTCGCACGTTTAACAGCAGCGTGTTTTGTCGAAAATTTTCTTAAATTCCAATGCAAAAAAGTACATTGCACGTACAAATGAATCAGCATCGGATGAAGCAAGTACAACGCGTGTCATTTCTGATGTCCTGATGACATGATTCACATGTAAAACAAGTCCTTCATCTGCCTCTTCAAGATGTGATGTTAAATCCTCTATTTCAGTAGACTCGCCATTCGAAATGCGTACACTCTTTTCCTCGTTGATTTCAAGACCGCCTATGTAGATGGATATATTGTGCCGGGAACCATGTTCCATAATGTATTGAGCAAAGAACTGTTGAAAATTGTACTTGTGTGTAGGCGCCCAAAACGAATTCATGTCCTTTGGTAGAGATATTTCCATGTTAGATATAGTAATTTCAATAGGATCAAAAGCCATTCTTCTTTTTCTCTCTGACGACTTAATGCTTCCTTCCAAGCAAACATCCATAACAATATCTACCCTTACAGATCCTTTTGATAAATGAAGTATTCTTTGAAACACGCTCTTTACTAGATCTCCAAAGGTCTGCAATGACTTTCCACCGGTGGCTGCTACATGAAGCATGAAGTCAATCATGGTGGCGCTTGAAAGAGTAGACTCGGGAAGTTGCTTCAGTACCGTTCCATCAGGTAAATCTTTCTCAAGCTCACAAACCATTTCTGACTTTTGAGATTTACGGAGGAATCCATTTCTCATCAAGTAAAATGATCTAGATGTGAGTTCCCAACATAGCAGACGATCGATTGAATAGCCTCTTTCACGTGCTATATGTACAAGCTGCAAGGCGTCAATGGTTTCCTTCTGAACATCAACTGACTTCTTTAGATCTGAATGAAACACATTGTTCTTCATCCGGTGTAAGGGTGAAAGCAGTATCTTTGTTTTCTCAACAAAAACATATTTCCTAAATTCCTGGTATTGCTTCTCTGCTATATCAACTCATTCTAGCTTAAATTTCTTTTCTTCTTCAGTGAAACGACGACCTGGAATGATGTTCTGAATTCCATAATTGGATAAGGCAAATGGGTTGCCCCTTTCAGCGATGAAATTCAGAGGTCTTGTCACTAGTTATTCATCATGACCTGTTTGTGTTTTTGAAAACTCATGGTGCGTCACGCATTCATCATAGAATTGCATCCGACATAAAGTACGAAAAAGATGTTTCATTGCAGTCTTTTCATGTTGAACGAGATTTCTTAGCGCTACAAATTCTTTTCTGCGGGTTATTGCAATGATTCCACTGGGGCCTTTTGCAGGCTTGTTGTACACCTGTTCTAATGCCTGATCCATAGCAACACTACTGAAATGTCTTTGCTGCACAACGAAATGCCTTCCTAAAAAGTCTTCATACAAATTTGGATGCTCTTCAGCTAGTTTAAGACAGTCTTCAAAGTGAGTACTTCCCCACCTAATGTAATTTATCTTTTCAAAGCAAAAAACTAATGGCAGCGCTCTGCGGAAAGCGAAAACATGCAGTTCCCAATTACCTTTCCTGTCGCTAGTCGGAATTTTCAACTTGAAAATCATAATCTTTGAACGCTCTTTTCAACTTTCCTACTGTAAAACTAGTAAAGAATTTCTACATTCCTCACTTTATCAACAACATCTGGAATACGTACTTGTGATGAGTAAACTAACTGCGATTTGTTTTTTCTTTAGGATAAGCAAACATTATTTCTTCACCAAAATGATTTATCAATAGCTTCTTAAGCATCTTGTTTGTCACATATTCGGTAGATTTGCATTCTTCATTCAAAAAGGAGCACAGCTGAGAAAGTTCATATCCTTTGGCGGGAAACGAAATCGTCTCAAGAAGTTTCCTAAATGCTTCTCAAACAACATGACATCTTTTTCCTGGTTGTTGGTATCCCTAGTGTATTTTAACAAATACGTGCTCATGCATTAGCAATGGTACACGATATCATTGGCAAAGACACTATCTTCGTCTGTTAGTGATAGCGATTTCTTCTCTGTGAGATGACCAATAATCACAGAAAAATACCACTGTGTTTTATATTTATAAATAATAATAATTATAAGTGTAACGCGAGAATCCAAGTGACACCCGTAGTGTGACGCAAGTTGAAAAAGTTTGGGAAACGCTGGCATATTATTTTAATTCAGGGTGGTGCGGTCGCTATTTCCCTCAACTAATGTTTTCAAAAAGTACATATCATTGGTTCGTAGAGCACGTTGGTTCAATGGTAATCTATGATTTCAGAAAAACGGAGGCTCAATTGTAGGATACATATCTCTGGTGCTTGCTGGTTCATAGTTCGATCCTAGCTCCCCCTCAATTTTCATGACAAAACATGTCCTCTCATTACAACAATTTCTCAAACTTTATTATTAAAAATATATCAAAATACCTGTTATAATAATAATAATAATAATTGTTATTATTATTATTATAATGTAAGAAACTTACGATGGATTTTGATATCTTCTTGAAGAACACAGAAAAAATATGCACAAAAAGCACAAGTTCTTACACTACGAGAAACAACGACCAGTTACCCACACAACGACAGTAAAGTAAGTTTTACGAAATCCGAGTACAATCGATTTATATAGATTTATTTATTTATATGATAGGACGAATATAGGGTACATGAATTTTTGTTTGTAATGCCGCTTAGGTTGCAATTCTAGCAATGTACAAAGAGAGAAAGGAAGGGATATTCCGCTTGCACACAAAAATGCGGGCACAGTCTCGTTTCTATTGTCTTCAATTCGCAATTTATTTTCTTCTTTCAATAGTATAACAAAATACATCCAAAGAGAACCAACATGAACACCCAATAATCAAATAATTTATCAATTCTTTCCGATAATTTTATAGACACTTTGGCAGAATTCTTATGCAAGTAGATGGCCATTAAGTGTAAATTTTCCTCAACATAGTACCCCTTATCAGACAATTTCATACTGTGAGTAAAACTCCTGTCACCACATGTTAATTGAAGACTCTGAAATCATGGTGAGCTACGCTATCCAAACAAAACATTCTGACGCTCTTAATGAGCTGAGGCAGACCAGAAAACATCCAAAACAAATCTGCAAAAAAGTAGCGAAATATCTCTTCTAGAGAATTCATTTACAACTTGTATTCTTAAAAGAAAAACGTGAGGCGGCGCGGAAAATATAATTTTCTTTACTCCAATGTTCCGCTACCCGTCGGAGCTTTTATTGCTATTAAATTTTAATAAACCGTACATTTCAATGAAGGAATATGAAAGAAATGGAAGCTCTAGTCGGTGTCGTACTAATTTAAATTTATTACTCTCATTCGGTTTGTATCTCAATTAATAAATTCCCACAGCAATGAACCATGTATTACTGCCGAAAGAAAGGAACAACCATTTTTGTCTCAATAGATATTGGAGCTATAAGGCAGGATCCAGGTGAAATTCGCCCACAAAGAATGAACCGGTCTCTTTGTTCAATGACTGGCAAGTGGTTGTAGAGAAAGGGGCTGGAACACAAAAACTGCAAGTCAGACAGACTTGTCGCCAAACAACTCACAAGGAAGAAGTGAAGTGGGAATCCAAGTCAGCTCTGTTCGGGGCAGACGAGAGGGAGTCGAAAGGTGTCCCTAACCAGCTACCCGGATTATTACAGGAAAGAAAGTTGTCTCCCCAGACAGAAAGGTAAAAAAGAGTGAGGTAGAGAGGGGAACTGTAGCCATCCAGAGCCTTCAATGAGTAATGTAGTTTGTCAATTAGCGGGGAAAGGAGAGAGTAGGGTATTGACCTGTTTACAAGAGGAAATGATTGACAAGTTCCTAAATTAAAGGTTCTGTCTATCGTCTGCTGGAGGGATGGATAAGAAGGTTTCCCAACGCTAGACTGTGCAGAAGTGTGTGCTGTTGGTTGAATGTTGCTAAAAGTACTCTCTCAGCGGAAAAAGACCGTTGGTAGAAGTAAGAGGGCAGCATCACAGTTTCTCCAATACTGCATGACTGTATCGCAGTGAAAACGATAATAAATAAATAAATATGTTCTTCCACACATCCTTCTTCCCTTTCCTGACAGCATCCTGGAATCTCATATTGGGGTATATTTTATTCCTGTTCACACATTTTTAAATATTTTCAGAACAATTTCAACATGTTTGCTATTCGACTTTCCATTTTCTAACACGGAGTATTTTTGTAAATAATACGAGAGAGAACAAATAAGTTAACAGTGACTTCTTCATACGATCATAAATAAATTTTGTTCAGAGCTTCCTACGGCAAGCGAATCTGTTAAAAATACAAGTCAAATAAGAGTGTTCGTAAACACAAGTGTGAAACTCGATGTTGTTTTTGCGAACACAAGCACGAACGCGATTATACTGCCAACAAAATTAAATGCAAAGGATGCAATAGAGAGTTTTGAGAGTGGTGTATGTTTTGAGAACCGTGTGAAGCGTAATAAAGCGGCTAGGTATGTGATAATGTAAAGGTCTGCATCGATTGTGATATGATGATTGATAAGAGGTATCGAAAATCCGCACACATGTGTGGTGAATATTTCTGTTCGACGTGTCATGCACATGTTGATATAAACCATATATGTTTTGTTCGGAGACAGCAACCTGTTCATACGAAAAGGTTTATGTACATCACCTATGATGTAGAGACTATGTCGAAGGCAACGAATGAGCGCGGTGAAAGGGAACACGAAGTTGTACTGGTCTCTTGTCACCATGTTTGTCACGCCTGTATCAGGAAAGGTTTCGATGAGCCTTGTAAAACGTGCGGTGATAATGTTGGAAATCGTTCGTTTTCTTTTAAGACAGTGGCGGCCGTTATCAACCATGTGTTAGTAGAATGTCCTGTCTTTCAGAAGATAATAGCGATCGCCGATAATAGTAGTCGCTACGATGGCCTCTTCTGCCTTGGAACTCTAATAGAAGACCAGCATATTGTTTCTAGTGTTCTTATCCAGAATCAGAAGATTTTTAATATCAGCATAGGTAATCGTATCTTCATCCGTGATTCCTTTTCCTTGTCGTTAAATTATCCAAATTACCGAAAACTTTAGACTTTAGTCAAAATTTAAAGAAGGGAGATTTCCCATATTTGTTTAATACAGAAGAGAATCAAAATTATCTCGGTCCTTATCCTCCGCTTGAGTAGCATGACCCTGAGGTGCGAAGCACGGAAGAAAGAAAACCACTGAGAGTCTGGCACCAAGAACGTGCGGTAAGTGCCGAGGAGTTTAATCTGAGAAGGAAATGCTTGCATATTCTGAAAATGATTTTAGAATTCTAACAGAAGTGGTCATCAAGTTTAACGATATAATCGAAGAGAAAACGCAGGGTTTGCAATGTTTCATTACTTCATATACCATTGCAAGTCTTGCTGTGCGGACATATCGTACCTTGCACTTACTGGACAATACTAGTCCTGTAATTCCCGCGTTCGGTTTTCATCATAAGATCAAGTATAGTACTAAAGCTATGCAATCGCTTATGCAGATGGAAGACAAATTAGGGATAGAAATCCAGCATGCTAGCAGAAGTGTGGAAAAGTATATTGGTAGGTACAAGGTCGATGGATGGCACGAAGGACTCAACGCTGCCTTCGACTTTTACGGGTGTTTCCATGCCAGTAAGTTTTGTTTCCCTTTTAACCGTGACGCCATTCTGCATGATGCTCAAGACTCGTACAATACGATGGAGAAACGATAGGAGCAAACCATGCTGCGTCGTAGGTACTTGAAAAGTATGTTGTAAGCCTTTACGAAATATGGGAATGTTCTTGGGACAATAAGGTAAAGACGGATAAGGAAATACGTTGCACCAATTTGCCTTATTTTCTTATTGATAAGAATTGTTACAATGGTGGCTGCACGGAGATTTTCGTTTCTCTGTCAATTGTGTGAGTGATGAACGAATCGCTTATGCCGATGTAACAAGTCTATACCCATGGGTGATGTCACGTAAACCTATGACGGTTAAATCACCTAAGATTCGTACTGGGCCGGGCTTTCCAGATGTGGGAACTATTCACGTTTTGGTGAAATGCACCATATTGCCTCGAAAAGACCTCTATTTTTCCGATCTTACCATACGCTGCAGGAGGTCGATTACTCTTTGGTCTTTGCCGCACATACACGGAAGAAGGAAACACTAACGATTGTACTCATAGTGATGCTGAGTGTGCTCTCACAGGAACATTTTGTAGTCCAGAGTTACACGTTGCTCTTCAAAAATAATCGATATACATGAAATATGGGAATTTAAAATTTTAGATCCTGAACAAGTGAAATCCGGTGGTCTGTTGGTGACTTATGTGAATTCCTTATTTCAGATGAAGCAGGAAGCCTCTGGTTTTCCTGCTTATTGTAAAACTGAATAAGACAAAGAAAGATATATCAAAGAAAATTGTGCCCATGAAGGCAGCATGATTAAATTATAACATTAGGATGAACGGGGGATTTAGGCAATGTGCGAAGCTATACCTAAATTCATTGTATGGAAAGTGGGGGCAACGCACAGACATGTCACAGAGTGTAATCGTTAGTGATGAGGTAACGTTTTTTTAGGTATTTAAATTCAAAGTGTGGTCTCAATCGATGATGACCATCTCATTGTCACGTACAGAGACATTGAAACTGAAAACGTACCGTTAGAGATTTCGAATGTAATACTATCCGCATTTATTACTTCGTGGGCTAGACAGACTGTACGAGCTACTGACGACTGTAGAACGTGAGAGGAATCTACTGTGACACTAACAGCATCATGTACTCCCATGCGCAATAAAAATTGCGCGTATATTGTAACTCACGATTTTTCGCATTTATTCCATTTTCCTTACGTTTATGGGTAAAATTCAGTTATTAGTATGTAGAGATGATAGAAAGCAATCCATCTAAGGAGATATCTCCAAAAAATATAACAAAATAATAAAAATATAAGCAAAAAACAAAATTATGCTCGGTTCTGTGTACACTGCCAATCATGATTTTTAGGGATTTTTTCAGTAGCAGAGCACGATTGCAGAGGGAATTCACTAGGGGACGCGAGGAGTTGGATCAAGGAACTGAATAGTGGATAGTGGAGTAAAATGTTGCATTTATTGGTTAAGAGCTAGTGTGTAGATTGCCTGCTAAATATAAATTCGCTTCTGTAACCAAGATGTGTTGATTGTCTGTCAAATGTAAATTAGATTCTGTAACCAAGCTGTCGTATGGAAATATAGACACAAAGAGGAAATCTCCCGTCTTGAGGTTGGAAGTGACATGCTCTATGGATATTAGCTTTTATTTGTTAAGAAAAAGAGAAGAAGCAAAAAGTAGTTTCCGTGGTTAGGTGGGTAGCGTGGTGGATTAGTAGTTCTTACACTATTTTGACACTAGGTCGAATCCCATCCCACCTTTTTTTGCTTGCAGCGATTGCTTCATTTGTTCTACCTTCCCGTGGGGGCAGCCTTGATTCGACTTGATCCTAAACGAATTATTCATAAGTGGAAGTCGGAAGATGTTCCCCATTGTTCCAAAACATTGTTTTCCGATTACAATCTGCCTCACTTGTGATGGGACAACCCCATGCCGTAAGCGTCGGTGGACTACCGATAGGCCACTTGCGACATGTCCACGAAATTGGCGGTCCCGCAGCGATGATCGGCGGTGGTCCCACTTCCGTTTTGAAAATTATACCACCAGAGAAGCGACGGAACGCCAACGAACCACAAAATTATTCCCATAAAATACGTTAAATCGCCTATATGCGCATTTTGTTTACATTAAGGTGAGTCTAAAACATTTTTTAAAAAGTAAAAAAGTGCCTTGAGCTGGGCGCGAACTACCAACCTTAGGGTTACTAGTTGCGTGTACTTCCGAATTCGCCACGGAGGCGATTATGAAGACAGCTTGCAAAGTGATAAATCGTTGATGTCTTTTTAATATTTCTAATCAGAGTGCTCCTTTAACCGTGTATATTTGACGATAACTGCTTGCAATCAGATCAAATGCACTCGCCATGTAATTTTATATCAAAATGGCAAGCGTCTATTTACTTTTTTCATAGTTTTCCCATATTCACTTGCTAGTGATCGGCGACAGTTGCCGTCTAACTTCATACAATTATACGTACCCATCTCAAGATTTTTCACTTCATGATGTAAAGGCATGAGTCAGTCTTTACCCCCGGAGCTCAAGTATTGTCCTTATAATAAAAATTCGTCAGGGAAATATAAAATGATTGGCGATACTTCGTGTTGGTCCCTTTGCGATTCTCCGTAACAAATCAAAGGAGTCCTCGCTGTTAGGCGGTGGTAACTTCAATACCTCCGATTCTAGATATCTGCTTCGACTCGACGAATCCCTGCCACTAGTGGCACACTAGCGACATTCCTTCGACGCGTCTCTATATCGACGATCGCCATTTACCGGCAAGTGGGCCACTAGGTGTTGGCGACGATTACGGCATGGGGAAGCTAAAAAGCAAACAAACCAATAAATAAGTCTAAAGCCTTATAAAAAAGTTTTCCCAAAATTTACATCTAACAAAATCATTTGTTGGTATTCCAGGACTGTAAATTTAGCTTTATTCATAATTTACTTCTATTCTATTTTTGATATGAGAATGATATGTCTGAAATTGTAACACAGGTCATTAATACCTTTTTCTGCGTTAGTTAGATTTAGCAGTTTTACTTAAGAGTCAATCAATTTGGATCTGTGATTTCAGTTTTAGAGATTTCCTTAAATTTTTCATTTCTACAACAGTTCGCAACTAACACCATTAACGTATCTCTTTCGATATTTCCTTAGATAATGGCTTGGTTACTCTCAATATATTTCAAACAATAAACTATTTACGGTGTCTTAGTCCATTAATCCGAACTACATTTAATAACCAACAACTCTGTGCATTTCCCTTAAGTCTGCAAACTTTCTACTAGGTTAAAACTCAGCATTTTCTATTTTCTTTTTTACTTGCTAAAACAAAAGTGTTCTTTAGACAACCTAGAAATGATGACTCTATACTACATTATGTTGCATAGGGCATTTTATGTAGCATATCATTTGACAGTTGGACCCTTTCTTCCCGCGCATATTGAAAGCAACAGTTCTTCTACAACAGTACATGAGAAGTAAACAAGTTCTTTTTATTTCGTGGAATTGTGCCAATGCATAGGTCCAGAGAGTTTTAAATTTAAGATTATTATTATTATTATTATTATTTTATTGACTTGTTTTCCTGAATATTAAGCAATATTTTTCAAAAAGCTGGTATTTTTAAACAAATGTGTTCGATATCAAGTTTTCATGAAGTAGTCACTCTCTCTTATAAATAATTTCAGAGGGGCCGCGGTGGCTCAGTGATAAGGTGTTCACCTTTGGTGCATGAGATCCTTGGTTCGATCCCAGCTCGCATCAAGTGAATTTTGTGGTGGACAAGCAGCATGTGCATGGGTTTTCTCGGGGCTCTCCCGTTTTCTCCCACTTTATTTATTCTACCATTTCATTCATTTCTCATCATCACCGTCTTCTTTAGCCTAGCCGGTATAACCGTGGGCCGTAAAACTTAACCTCTTCGGTTCCAGGAATTAAAAAAAATATGAACGCATTCGACATAGCGACATGAAATTTTGTAGTCGTTCAGTCCCAAGGAAAATAAAGTTTTGAAAAACCTATTTCCTCCATTAAAATTTACATAACTACATTTGTCGTAGGAAAAAAGGATCTTTTTATTTTTTAGGTCACGTGGTTAGCGGAGAACGATATGTATACTGGAGGAGAGATTGAGACTCTAAAATACGAAAGTACACTTAAAAGCAATACTAAAGTATTTTTCGATTTTTCACATAGAATTAATGCTGTTTCTTTCTATAACATTTGATTGGTGTTAAAAACAATTTGCTTGCAGTATAAACATTTTACAGTATATGTTATGCACCATTTTTGCTAAAATTTTGAAGTCTGTGTTTAGTACCCTAAGTAAACCCAATTTTTTTTACCCTTGTTTAGAGGTGAAGATACAGTTGGAAACAGTTTCTTGATTCCTGCAAACAAAGAAATACTTAACACGTAGAGCATCTAATTCTAGCTAAGTTGGTAGAGCAACCTGGTAAGCGACATAGGTTCTTTTTAACTAAAGGCGGAAATTCAGGAAGATTGAGAACACTTTTCCTTCGTAACTCGTCAGGTGGATGATGTACGAGGGCTCGTGGATGTCTTGATTCTGAATGAGGAGGAACGTATTCGGGATCAGTAGTTTCTTTCTCTCCATCATCTTAAATAAGCCATTCTTCTATCTTCTGCCTGAAATCTAGGTAATCTAAAATATCTTTCATCGGAGTCTGTAGTGCTATTTGGTCTCGCCGATATTCAATCCAGGAAGCTGCGTTGGAGAAATCAAAAAATGCATGAATACTCGAACCTCCTTTTTTAGTACTTGCGGATATTCTGTACATGCCAGTTATTCTATCGAGGAGATCCACACCTCCTATTCTTCTGTTATACGATTTAATATCTGCGGGTCGCTGAATTTCTTCATATAGTTTTTCTTTCTTTGACCATAGTTTACACACGTCCATTGGATTTGAAGCCTCTTTTGATGATACGAGAGTCACTGGTCCATTATCGTACCATTTTACGACAGCAATATGACCATCATTTCTCACAACTTGATCGATCGACCCTCTATTTTTCCTCATAACTTGATCCGGTTTCAAAGAAAAATTGGACGGTATTCTTCCTTTCTCAATGGCGCCTGACTTTGGCATTCCGCATGAAAGCGCAACACGTCAACAGTGAAACTGAAGAAAAATAACGGTCCATGTAAATGGTGACATCTTTAGGTAGAGTTTCATAGAGCTTGATTACCGATTTTCCAACGATATCTAAGTAAATGAATTTGTCATCATCAAGAATTTTGTCACCTTTGCCCTGGTATAAGAAAAAGTCCAAATGAAGGTCATCTGGTGCTGTTGCAACAAATTTTTTATACCACATGGATTTGGTTTAACTTTTACAAATTGGCGGGTAGATACATGCCGTCAAAATGTATAATTTGTTTATCTATGGATATGTCTCTTGAAATTGGATTTAACCTGCAGCCTCTTTGCACTGGTTGAATTATAGGTTGAACCTTCCAAAACTTATTAACATATTTTTCCTCCTGTATTTTTCCTCCTGTTTTCTCTGATTTTCATATTACGCCTCAACTGAAAATATCGGTTTTTTTATAATTTTCCTAGCTACAGCTTCTACTCTAGTTTTTGCAGACCAATAAATTTTTGTTCTGGAATGCTCTAGATAAGACATTATAATGGTTACGCCAATAACGGTTTCCATTTCTTCAACCGTGCATTTTAGTTCCTTACCTGTATCACTCAAATATCGCTGGTTAGTGTAGGTACACATATCAATAACAATTTGCTCAGGTCAGTACTTACTGAAATACTCATAAGGAGAAAGATTTGCCGGGTTTTGTTGATCTTCAATATGCTCGGGTGCTGGAGGCAGTGGATTGAATTCCTCAGTTCTCTCCCAAAAATTTATCCTTTTTGAATCAGGAACACTGAAATATGTATCACTTTCACTTTCATCTTCATCTTCACCGCCTTCTTCTTCAGAAGCACTTCTATTCTATATTCCACTATGTGGTTCGACATAAGTTGGATCATTATATCCCTTTGGGGATCTCATGGTACAATTTGTACCATACGGGGTGTTTCATGATACATTGCGAACTCTCCTATTTGAGCTTTTTCGTCCGTTTTTTTTTTCTTTTTCAAGTCCAGAGGCATTGCAGAAGACATTGCGGATGGTTTCACACCTTCCTGTGTCGAGACATAGGAGGTGATGACGTCATAAGTCTAAAATTTATATTTTCGTGTAATACTTTTTTTTTGGGGGGGGTTATGTAAAGTATTTTTGGCGGGCTTATTTTTGCACGTAGAAGATTGAAATTTTGCACAAACATGCAGTCCACCGAGTAGTATTTACCAGATTTTTTCTTCAGATTTCTGCTTTAAAATAGGGGGGATCCAGAGGGTCAAAAAGTTGAAAAAAGGGATATTTTTATATTTTACCCAAAAATCCCGTTTTTCATTTTCCCGCCTTAGATACATAATGGCGACAAATGAATGGTACCGCCTGAAAGGCAGTTCTATTCTAAAGAGAATGATGGGCGAAACATGACCCTAGGGTAATTAGGGATGTCTCAGGGAATGTTTAAAAATTTCCCTCTGTATACGGGAATATGGGACATTGTCGGTATATTTTTTTTTTGGCGGGCTTACTTTTGCACCTGGAAAATTGGAATTGTGCATAAACATTCAGCCTACTAAGTAGTATTTACCAGACTTTTTTTCAAATTTCTGCGTTGAAACAGGGGGGTCCAGGGGGGCTAAAATTTGGAAAAAGGATATTTAGACCCAAAAAATCCCATTTTTCCTCATTTTCCCGCCTTAGATACATGATGGAGACACGTGAGTCATACCGCCTGAAAGGCAGTTCTATTCTGAAGAGAATGATGGGCGAAACGTGACCCTAGGGTAATTAGGGATGTCTCAGGAAATTTTTTTCCTGAGATCATGGTGTTTTACGGTAATTTGGGGCATGGCGGGAATTCCTGATAAAATTTCTCCCGCCCTTGGTATTCAAGATAGAAACTTGAAATTTGGCACACACATTCAGTATACCAAGTACTATTTATCAGATTTTTTTTAGATGGTTACGTTTACACAGGGTCGCTCCAGGGGGGCCCAAAGTGCGAGAAAAAATTTCCCTCCAAAATTTTTCCTTTGACATCATTTGTCCCGCTCCTGGTATATGGTATGAGCATGCAAGTGGTATCATTTGAAAGCCAGCTCCATTCTGAAGAGAATGAGGTATGAACCATGATCCTAGGATAAATAGTGACGATACAGGAGCTGCTTGACTGAAAGTCTAAAAAATAGCCCAAAAACCCCGGATCTCTTAAGGGATATTCATGATTAGTAAGATCATAGTCTGAAACATCACCATCAAGCTCATCCATTACCCAGTCAATGTATTTCTTAGATTCTGGAAATAAATTCGAAAAATAATAAATACCATCTAGAGATGTAAAGGCGGTTTATCAAATTTCAAAACAAAACAATAATAATTACAGAGAATTATAGAGAGTGATCACAAATTGTCTTTACAGATTGGGCCCTAAATAGCGAATAATGGGAGGACTCTGGTTCGATTTCCGTTTCGGCCACCCATAAATGCAAGTGCAAAAATTGAAGGTATAATGTCCTCTTCGTTCAGGTATTTCAAGCTTGGGTCCCAATGTCGCCTATAGAACACACGGAAACTTGCAACACGATTCTTGATACTTTCAGTAATATTTTCGAAGTTGTAAATATACTATGAGCATTTAACTACAATGTCGTGAGAAAATCATCCAATTGCAGAATTAATTAAATCTGGAAATAATAGCTTACCCATGTCTGCTCGAGGAAAAACTGCTTTCCTCACCAAGAGTGAACTTCTCACTATGTTTTCTGAGGTAAAAACAAATGCGACGTTGCCAATTCTTCTTCTCTATATAATTTCAAACATAATAAAAATAGAAACAGTCAACAACAATAAGTTTCGTTACAAATTTATAAACTAATTGTTGGAAAATGTAGTGTTTTATGTCGCCGTGAGGAGACGCTGGGACTAAAGGCTTTCAATATTTTTTTATTCCTGGGGCTGAAGGACTACTAAATTTCATGTCGCCTGGAGGCGACGCAGGGACGGACGAGGTTAAAGATTTGATTTCAAATAACTCCAACCCAAACAGTTGCAGGAAGTATGTCATTTTGAATAAAACAAACTACTCTATAAATTTCTGAGTGTTATTATTTTTTTATATATACAATTCTAGCGGACCTTATTTCTAAATCGAAGGGCAAGAAGACTCTCTTATTATTAAAGATTCATTTCAATTGAAGCAGTTAAAATAGTTGGAAAAATTAGAAAGCCATACCCTATATTCCACTGTGCCACGACCGGATAACACCGCACACTGGCGTGCCCAGCAAAATGAACAGTGTGACGCAAAATTTTACCTATTATTTACAAGAATTTTTGTCAAGTTTATTTTATTTATTATTATCAACGATTCTCCCACGGATCAACTGACTGTATATAGTTAAACAAACAAGTGTCACATTGAGGGAATGAGTGAAATTATTTACTTTAATAGTAATAGAAAGGTACATTTTTTTGTACTTTCTACCGGGAATAACTGCATTCGGTCTACAAAGCTGGAATTAAAACAAAGGAACCCGATGTGCCAACCACACACCACCCTATAGTCGTGAGTGCCACAAGTCCTTTTCTACGTCTTGGCACCCTAAGGGTTGTTGCCTTCAAAGAGAGAGAGAAAGAGAGAGAGAGAGAAATAACTTAAGTCCATTGCATTTACATGCTTAAATATATAAATTATGTAAATAACTGTTTCGTTTTCTGTTTATTATTATTATTATTATTATAAATTTCTTAGGAAGTTGACTGCCATATGTATGCACACGGCTCTCCCCTGCAGCGCCTCGTGTATGATTTCCATACACAAACGATATATTCTAAGTTTGTTGTGTTCGTTCTATAGGTGTGTTTGTAATTAGATGCAGATGGCGTAGAAGTCAAAATTTAATGTCGACGCTAAGTATATGCAAAACCATAGACAAAGAAATTTATAAACAAAGATATAAAACAAAGAACAAAAATAAAGAATTACTGGCGGATTGTTGCTCGTAGTGCACAGGTGATAACAGTTAAGAGTGTTAAATTTAAACAGTTTTAATTAAGCACGAATTTAACTAATAGTGTACAGTGGGGAAGGCTCAGGAGTTTGGTAGGATCGTTACAATATCGAACCCTGTGAAATACACTGCAAACCTGTCCACAAATCCCCCGTAATATTCAACAGATATTGTGTATTATTGCTCATTTCAGTGCAAACCTATATAGGCTTACGAACTTCAATACTCAGCGAAGGTGCAGGCTATTCATGAGTTGCAGTATTAAGCTCTCTCACCCACTGTATTCTCCTAACATGTCTCCCAGTGATTACAACATTTTTTTGTATCTCAATCACTTCCTAGGAGGATAGCTTTACCTAGAGACCACTGTTTAACCTGGTATTGGATTATTTCTTTGTATTATTCATTAGCTTGGTTAGGCTTGTTTAAACACTTTTCTCTTTGCACCTATACCTTAACGTTGGATAAAATACACTAGGTCTCACCGGGAATCAAATCTAGAACCAATGTACTTGAACCATTTGGCCACAACAAGGCACATTTAAAAAGAAGTTTCGATTTTGTTAGGAAAATTGTGATTAGGTGTAACGTTTAAAAATATATTTAAGAATGAGTACGGATGAAACGCACTGAATTTTCTCGCTCGAATTTCTTAAACTGACTCCTGTTAGGCTGTAGCTATTACTGAAACATTTATTTGGGAAATGCGAATAAAATAATGTGTTTTGAAAAACTTTGTTCGAAGCAACTTACGTCCAAAAGTAAAGTACCCATTCGTCATATTTCTGTTAGAAATAACTTATGCCATATATTAGAATTATTAAGGAAATAATTGTATGTGAACTATGAGCAAAAGCGTCTGAGTACTTTCTGAGAAAATCGTCAAAAAAAGTCATCCCCAAGAATAAAATATCCCTTCTATATCTTTTCAGGACAAACGAGTTATGTATTTACGAAATACGAACAAAATGCCTGAGTCGTTCTGAACAAAATCGTAGGGTAAAACTTACTCCGAAAAGTAATATACCACTTCTAGCTTTTTAGGATGATGGGATCATACCATATCGTTAGGTTATTTATGTAACATTTATTTATGAAATATTAACAAAATTGCGTCAGGCATTAATGAAAAAATCGTCGGAGAAGAGTAAACTAAGAGTAAACTACCCCTTCTGAATGTTTACAGGACGAACGAGCTGTGTCATATTGTTAGGTTGTTAATGATACATTTATTTATGAAATGTGATTGAGAAAATTGTTCGAAAAAACGCATCCCACACAGTAAATTACACCTTATGTATTTCTTCAGAGCAATGATTCATAGTACGGTGAAGAGTTATTAATAAAATATATATTTGTAAAAATAAACAAAATATTTACAGCTATTTTTGAGACACTTTACTTATTTTAAATTTTTATCCTTCAGTAAACTACCCCTATTTTTAGGTGTCGGAGGATATAGAATTCGAAACGATAAAGTGTTATAAACACTTCATATCTAGAATTCTGTCCAGATACGTCCAACAGTATGGCCTCTATTTGGATGCATGTAAAAACGTGACGAACAGACAAACGAACAGATAGACAGGCATCAAAATCACTTTTTGGATATGTGGGGGCGTGATACTTGAATTCATTGAAATCTCGAATTTGATTTTTATCACTATCACTTCAATTTCTTCTTTCGTCGCTCGAACGTGGAAACGAATAGGAATACAACGACACGTAAGGTGATAATTTGTAATCCCCAAAATTTAATGATTTACGTTTAATTTGTTGCCATGCTAGAAAAAAAGCTTATGCCTGTCAGCTTTTTCCTTTCTTCCTTTTTTTCATGACAAGCTATTCATTCAATGTAACGTCATGTCAATGTAACAAGGAATAAGACTGGAAAGACTGTCAAGGTCGCGTTTTTCCTTTCTCCTGTTCCTGACACACAAATTCGAAGTAAGTTGTCTGCTGTTCAAGAATGGGCAGAAGAGGTGTAACATACAAGACCATAAACTGAAAGCAATCGTTGTTTTCAATAGTAGGCCTACACGTATTCTAATATTGAATAAATACGCCGATTAAAGGATATTATCAATGAGTTATTTCCTTATTATATTGTTACGGTTCTTATTAATATCAAAATTATACACTTCCTATAATGTTTTGTAACAAAATATGAGATGGGGTGGGATTCGATTTCGTGTCAAAATAATAAAATAATTGCTAGTCCGCCACTCTATCCACCAAACCACGGAGACTACGTTTTGTTTGCTCTCTCTTTCTTAACAAATAATGCTCATAACCATGGTGCGTATCGCTTCGAACCTTAAGGTAAGAGTTTTTCTGTTTAATTCTATATTTTCGTACGACACCTTAGTTACAGAAGCTAATTTATATTTGACAAACCATCTAGACACAAGGTTCAACCCGGGAATGGTCGACAGGTGAGCGCAGCGCTCACCCTGGTTTATGTTTTCGTTTCAAAGCCGCCCTAGTGGGGTCACAGACTTGAGGCCCCGTCTAGTTGTCACTTGATGTGTCTTTTGTCTGAGAGTCAAGTGTAACCTTTTAATTCTCTTCTGTTGGAGTAGTACTGGATTTATAAATGTGACTATGCGTAATTTGTGAGCGCCACGCTCACCTGTCGACCGACGGCGAGAGTGATTTTTCTGAGATCATGGACAAAAACAAGGAGCAGATTCAGCTACGGCTTGCGAAAAACAGAAGAAAACGGTACGATATGCTGCCTGTCAAGTGCTAATCTGTGGAAAACACACCGTCCGCATCTTCTGGAAGTATAATGGATAACATCAGTACAGTGATGATACATGCAGTAGAACAACGTCTTATTGAAATACCTATTCTATGTATCAAGAGACATAAGTACAGTGTTTACACTAAGATATTTATATCTTTAATTTCTTTAAGAATTTCCAACTCCAAATACGAATAGTATGAACATATGAAGAGCATGTACTGAAAACTCGCTCTAATTATGTAAATATTTTTTAAGAAAATGTAATCCTTATGTGATATATGTGATAATGATAATAAAAGCATAAGTTTATGGGACAATGGTAATCAACTAATTGTATTGTTTATGTGATAACAGAAATTGACTTAATAAAAAACCTTTAATAATAAAAATAGATATAACTTTAAGAATAAATGTTAATAAGAAATGATTTCATATAAAAGCATCATAATTTTATTTGCGATTTCATTTTAATAATAATAATAATAATAATAATAATAATAATAATAATAATAATAAAAATAATAATAAATCACAAAATGTCAACATTTAGAAATGTGTTCAAAATAAATTCCGTATAAAATCTTAAACAGCTATAGAAACGATTCTATTGAAAGTGAGCGCCGCGCTCACCTGTCGATCTCTCGCGTCACAAATCAACACTCGACCGTTCCCGGGTTAAACCAATAAATTCAACATTTTACTTATGTGATATATGTGATAATGATATTAAAAATATAAGTTTATGGGACAATGATAATCAACTAATTGTATTGTTTATGCTATAACAGAAATTGATTTCATAAAAAATAAATATAATAAATACAATTATTATTTATTATATTATAAATATAAATATAATTAATAATAAAAATAGATATAACTTTAAGAATAAATGTTAATAAGAAATGATTTCATATAAAAGCATCATAATTTTATTTGCGATTTCATTTTAATAATAATAATAATAATAATAATAAATCACAAAATGTCAACATTTAGAAATGTGTTCAAAATAAATTCCGTATAAAATCTTAAACAGCTATAGAAACGATTCTATTGTAAGTGAGCGCCGCGCTCACCTGTCGATCTCTCGCGTCACAAATCAACACTCGACCGTTCCCGGGTTAAACCAATAAATTCAACATTTTACTTATGTGATATATGTGATAATGATATTAAAAATATAAGTTTATGGGACAATGATAATCAACTAATTGTATTGTTTATGCGATAACAGAAATTGATTTCATAAAAAATAAATATAATAAATACAATTATTATTTATTATATTATAAATATAAATATAATTAATAATAAAAATAGATATAACTTTAAGAATAAATGTTAATAAGAAATGATTTCATATAAAAGCATCATAATTTTATTTGCGATTTCATTTTAATAATAATAATAATAATAATAATAAATCACAAAATGTCAACGTTTAGAAATGTGTTCAAAATAAATCCCGTACAAAATCTTAAACAGCTATAGAAACGATTTTATTGTAAGTGAGCGCCGCGCTCACCTGTCGATCGCTCGCGTCACAAAGCAACACTCGACCGTTCCCGGGTTAAACCAATAAATTCAACATTTTACTCCACTTTTCAGTTCCTTCCGCCAGCTCGTTCACTGCCTATTGTCAATTTCTCTTCGCAATAGTGCACTGCTACTGAATAGTCCCTCGAAAGCATGATTGCCAGTATACACAAAACCGAGCATTATTTTGTTTTTCTTTTGCTTATACAGAAGGCTGTTCATCCTTATGATAACAATTTGCAGTCGCCACCAGAGGCGCTAGTTTCGCGTTAGCAAGGTGACGCACGCACTACGGATTAGCCAGACACTTCTGTACAAGCCGTGCAGAGGAGACACGTATGTGAGTAGAATGCCGCCAAAAATCGACCCTTTTTGGTAGGGCTACATCGTAGCACTTTCTGATATAGGCTACAGCTATAGCCGAATAAGAAAACACTGCAAGAAGAAAGGTTTCGCAGTGTCTGATAAGGGAATTAATGCAGCCATCCATCACAATGCAAATCATTGCCATGCGTCGTCAAAAGGGGTAAAAGAAGCAACCGGCTCCACAACGCAGTGAAGACGTCATTGCCAAGGTCCTCCGGTTTGTGACTCAGGAGAATCCACCCACCCAACGTGACATAACGAGGCGAGTTGGACGGTCAACTTCAACTGTACACCAAATCATACGTGACAATTTGGGACTCAGAAGTGCATACAAGCGGCGGGTCCATGTTCTGAAGCCAACGCACATCGCAGAACGCCGGGTGGCATGCAAAAGGCTGTATGAAGGTTACTGGCAGGTGACAAATGGCGTTATGTGATTACCTTAGCTGAAGCATGAGTCTATTTGACAGGATCCCAGCAGATGCGTGCAATTTACTACCGCCGCAGTGATGGAACCGATCATGCAAAGTGGGTTCGCTCCTGCAAGGAGAGTTTTCCAAAGGGATTTATGGTAGTGACCGGTTTCTGTACAAAAGGAAAGCTTCCGATACAGCAGGTGTCATCAAATGTCAAGGTGAATGCAGCGTATTATATCGAGCATGTACTGAAACCCATCTATCGCCAACGAACGGTATGGCAATGACACTGACAGCAGGACAAGGCCAGCAACCATACTGCCAAACGAACGGTGGCCTACATGACACGTATAGAAGAGGAGACAGGTGTAAAGGCTATCCCATTTCGAGACATCTCCGTCAAGTCACCAGATGCATTACCTATCAACTTCTATGCTTTCGGCCTCCTCAAACGGAACATCAATAAGCATCGTCCGACCACACTTGATGTCCTTTAGAAAGTGTGCAAGGAGGAGTGGGCGAAATTGGATCAGGCAGTGCTCAATAGAGGTCTCCTTCAGTGGAAACTACGATGTCGTGCAATCGTTCACGAACGGGGCTCCCACATCGAACATGATCGCTGGTGGAAACGGAGTTTAACGCCCTAGGGCCTGGGTCTGTACTTCACTACTATAAGGCTGAAACAGCCTTCTGTACTTGTATTATTTTATTATATATTTTTTTGAAATTCTCTCCTTAGATGGATAGCTTTCTATTATCTCCACATACTAACAACATAATTTTAATCATAAACGTAAGGAAAATGGAATAAATGCGAAAAATCGTGAGTTACAGTATACGTGCATTTTTTTGTGCATGTGGGTACCTACAGAAAAAAAGATAACGAACCTTTGCTACTCGTTCGGAAACTATTTGAGTGATCTGACAAATGAAATTCCAGAAGGTTCGGAGTTTACAACCTTTATCGATTTAGGCGCCAAAATGACGCTATGAGGCTAACAAATGCCCAAGGGCATGTTCGATATATATGCAAAATTTGGGAGATAACACTAAATGATACGACCTCTCCTAAAATTAAGAGCCTCACACTTATTTATTATTTAACTTCACAGAAAAACAAACGATGCATTGAGAATAGGTAAAATATTTTTCCCAATGAAATAACGTATGTGTACGCTAACGTAAAAGACATACATACATAAATTTTTGTTTAGACTGCATCAAGATGGTGAAGGTGAAACAACACTACAACACGCTCTGTGCTCTGTGGAAATGCAAGAATACAAAACGAAAACAAATTTTACAAAGTGTTTCAGGGGATTTAATAAGAACAATTTCTCATGTAGCTAAAAAAAAAACAAAGGTAATATCCTTTTACATTCTCGTCAGAAGCAACGTTTACGTAGACATAAAAAGACCTTACGTGCTCTATCTCAGCAGCGTACTTCATCGAAGAAAAAAAGTTGTTACTACAAATAGGTGGTGCGCTTCTTCCGTTCATTTTGGGACCACTTCTTGTAGCACTAAAAGTAGTATTTTAGTCGATAAGTATGTCAGAATTACGTAAATTGATTTTAGTTACTGAAAATGCTGTACATGAAAATCAATCGAATCTTAAATCCATAGATTCGCATCAGTCAGATTTAGATGAAGAAATGAATAATTTTTTAAAACATCGTGATCTTAATGTACAACAAAAGTGGAAATTATATCAACAAGCTTTGTATTGTTATTTACAGTACACTTCATTTTCAGTTACTTTACCTGTCATTCAAGCAGAAAAAGAAGAAAACAACTTTCAAATATGATAATAATACTTCTATTTTACCATTTGTATCAGACATTTTACAATCAGTACCGAAAACACTTCGTAGGAAAACAGATCCATTATTAATCCCGTTGACAATTTCTCATAAAATTTTGGTATAAGTCTGGTAAGTACGTATTCATGGAAAAACAATACCAGGTTCAAATATTATAGATTTAGTAAATGATGTTGTCCGTAAAAGAGAATATTCAAGAAATCTTATAGGTATTCATGAATTTAAAAATTTATTAGAAGAACTTAATGTTCCTAAAAATTTTATTGGTACACCTATTAGCACACAGCATCAAAAGTGAATACTAGAAGTAGTAGTAGACAGCGTACTCGTAAAGTAAGAAAATCACCTAGGCCTGCAGTAGTAGCTAATTTATTTCAACAATGGAAAGAATGTAGTATGTAGAAATGACAAAATTATCAAAATGACAAAATTATCATGATTATTCATATCCGATTCGTCATCAAGTATACAAATATTACATCGCAAAACAAAGTTATCTAAAAAGAAAATTAAGAAATGGTTCGCTTCTCAAAATGTTGATACATTACATGCACCAGCTCTTAAAGTTTTTGAATGTAAATTATTATTTTAGTGTGCCAAATGAAACATTACAAATGGATTTAGCAGATATGCAAAATATTGCGAAGTATAATAATAATTATAAATATACACTGTATTGATATTTTTTCACGTTATGCATATTGTTCCGTTAAAAATTAAGAAAGGTCCTGAAATTGTCAAAACAATAACAAATGTTTAAAAAAAATCCAAGTTGCTCGTGTTTAACGTACAAACAGATTTAGGTGGTGAATATTATGATCGTCATGTAAAAGAGTTGTTTAAAGAATATGAAATTAATCATTATATTGTTTATTTCGAAATTAAATGCGAGTTAGCACAATGTTTTGTAAGCATATTAAATGAAGATTGTATAGTTATTTTACTGCAAAGAATACTTGTCGTTATATTAATGTATTAGATCAAATACTAAATAATTATAATCATTCATACCACTCAAGTATTAAATTGTTGCCTGCACAAGTAAATGATTCGAATGTGAATCAACGGTGGGAAACATTAACTGAAATAAAATGAATAAAATGAATATAACTTGTAAATTTAGCCCGGGTGATTACGTCCGCGAAAAGGATATTTATCTAAATGGTCACAACAAATATTTGTTATTGATAAATGTATTAAATCAGATCCTGCCACTTATAAATTAAAAGGTTGGAATGTCGAAGAAATGAGAGGAATATTTTATGCACAAGAATTACAAAAAATTGTAAATTCAAAGAAAACTTACCTAATTGAAAAAGTATTGAACCGTAAAAATGGATGGATTGTGCAAAATGGTTAGGATATCCATCAAGACTTCATTCGCGGATTTGATCAATTATATTCAGTCTGCAAAATGAGTTCCGACACGACTTTTACGTTACTCTTTATTCAAATGCAAGTAGCAATCTTTTTGGTAATAATACATCATCATTTTGACTAAAAATTAGCACAACCTATTGATTTAAGTGATGGGGAATGGGGTGTTGCATTAATGCAAATTAATATTCCGTGGATTTTTATAATGTTGGTGGAAATGAAGAAATTATAATTACTACTGTTATCGATGATAAAGTTGAACTTCATCATGTTCAAATAATACCGGGATATTATTCAACGATTGAATCTGTTCTGCAGCTGATTCCTGAAAATGCTCGTATGTTACGTTATTTACAAAATAAAAATCAAATTGTTATTAAACGTTCTTTAAAATGAGATCAATATATGATTGGAATTACACTGTGATTACAACATATTTTTGGATTTAATAATGAAAATACTGTTGATATTAAAAATGTTGTATGCACAAAAATTAGAAATGTTGATTTAATATTGACACGTGGAAAATTTCCATGTGATTTAGATTATAATATTCCGAATACAATGAATGTGTGCGTTGATATTGTAAAACAACAAATTAAAGGATCATTACTTCGAAGACAGTGTATAAAATGTACAACACGGTCATGTAAAATCTTTTGTATTTCACACACCGCATTATGTTAAAAGTTGAAAAGAAATATTTTGGTACGATAGAAGTAAACTTGAAAGATGGACAAGAGTAAAATTACGATTTCGTTTCTGAAATTCAAACCTAACACTTCACTTTAACCGAAAATGTTTTCTAAAAGTATTGATGATAGTGTTTACATTACATTAGTTTCAAATGCTCGTGTAGATGTATATCAAACAAATAGCCCAGCATATTCTATTAATCAATTAAAAATATTCGTTAATCAGAATCCTATTGGCGTGTAGGATTAAGTGAAGTACATATTCCATTAACATGTTAAAATGTTACCGAAGCTGAAAATGTTATATTGTACAAATTTAGAAATGCAGTTCCTATGAAAAGTAAAATAATTGTTGGATAATATCCATCCATTCATAATTTACTGGAAGAATTGTACGCAATATCAAGTTTTATAAGATTTAGTTTTTCAAATGTTGTACATGTTGAATTTGATGAACATGTAGAATCAGTTACATTGTCGCCTGCATTAGCTTTACAATTAGGTTTTCTGAAAAATCAGATCCTGTTAAAGAATCTTGCAGATTCAAATAACCGTATGTAGATATAGAATATTCACATCAAATTTTTATTTATACAGTTATTATAGAATATCAATTTTTAGGTGATACAAAAGCACCATTATTACTTATAGCAACAATCTCTATAACGCAATCTTTAACACAATGGAAATACTATGAAAAGAACATGCAGAGCGAAATTTGCCATTTCGTTCTGGGACACTGACCGTAACACTACTTTTTAAACGCTCTCCTGCATCTTTTAAATAATAATACTAAAGATGAGAGCAGCACGTGTTACTTATCATGGTAGACGTGGAATACCATATTTTTCAGGACACGTATATCAAAAGGGGCATAGGATAGGTAGTTTCTTTAAAGGGTTGTTTCGTTTTGCTTTACCATTTCTTAAACAAAGTGCAAAAACTGTAGGTCGTCAGATATTAAAAACGGGTATACAAGTTGGAGGTGATGTATTAGAAAATCGTCCATTTAAAGAATCTGTTTGTGCGCGTGTAAAAGAAGCTAGTGATAGTTTAAAGACAAAAGCCATTAATAAAGTCGGGCAGTTGCTAACTGGTAGCGGTAAGAGACGGTCACACAAGACGAAGGCTACTACAATTGTAAAGTTTGGACCACCAACAAAACGTAAACATATAAAAGATTTATTTTCATAATGGCGCTCTTAAATTCAAATATCTGTGAATGTTGTACCAATAAATTTCATTTCTTTTCTATACCAATGATACAAACAGCTATTGAAGCAACTACAAATGCTGAATATCGTCCTATTTCTACATTAACCTCAGAAGTACCTATTAAATTTGTTATTCCTATAGAAACAAGGGAATTTATTCATCCTACATATCTATATCTTAATGTACGTTGTACAATTACAAAAAGATCTTATTGTTATCGTGCACACATTGAAATATTATTAAATTATTCTTATGTTACTTCTGAAACGCATTTAACATGTGCCATGTGGCATGAAGATACTGCAAAACATTTTAATAAATCATACAATACAAATGCTGGTTTCCAAAAACGTGCTAATAAGGTGAAAAATAGTAAATCTTTTGAAATAAATGGATGTCTTCATACTGATATTTAAGTTTAGATCGTAAGCTTCCCAACAAAGTAAGTTTACGTACAAAATTACACCGTAGTAAAGATAATTTTTGCTTAATGTCTTCCGAAAATACAAACTATAAAGTTGCACTTGAGGAAGTTATTTTTCAGGTACGACGTATTGATGTAGCTGCAGATTTAGCTATGCAATTGAATACGTGAATGGTCTCGGTAACGGCCAAGTTACCTCTGACAAAAGTGGAAACAAGATCTTAAACTATACCTGCACATGGGTAATGTTCCTGAAGTCCGGGTAATTGGTTTCATCTCCAACACAGCCTTCAGTAGGAAATCATATCTTAATCCCTATGAATTTCGAAACTTTAGTGTTAAAAAACTGTAATTACAAGTTGGCTGAATATCATTTCTTCCAACACTCACAACCCTGATTTTAAGAACGATTTATTCGTTCTAAGTTACTGTACTTTGATTTCAGGCACAGGTGTATATTATCTAAATTATTCACATACTCTTACTCTTGATGAATACCCAAACGAATATGCTTTGTATGCTTTTATTCTATCTCTAACAGGAACTTTAGATGACAACACATGGGATGTAGTATCCGATTCCGCTATAAATTTAAAAGTATCATTTTCAGAAACTTTAACCGAACCTGTTACATGCATTGTGTATGCATAATTTGATTCGTTAGCACAAGTAGACAAAGATAGAAATATTTATACTGATAACACCTTGTAATTTATTTAGTTGCGTAGGATGAGGGTTCTTGTACACTTCTCCGCCTATCACGATAATGACGATGAGTTTATTGTAAAGGAGCTAGCCGTCGTAAATCGTAATGTTCCCTTTCTTTAAAACTGGATTTTTAAACTACCATTTCCTTAAATAAGTTAGCTAAGCTAATCATAATTACGAACACGTGTCTGGTTGAAAATATGTATGGCATTACGAGGCATGAAGAAGATGTAGACTATTCACATCTTAAGTCAATACTTCAAACATATTGTTCAAATACTACAACCGTATACACATGCGGAATAACTAGAAAGTGGTTTCTTCAAGAAATTCTTCAAAGAAATGTTCCAAATTTAGAAGAAATTAACTGTCCAAATTATACTGCTGCGTGTTTTCACATTCATAGTTGTACACATAAAAACATCGTTTCGTACAATATAGGTGCGGTGTTCATGAAGCATTACTGTATAGTAAATATGTGAAAGTGTATGACTATGTGTTACATGTGAATAACAGTGAGCGTTATATACTTACCACGATTAAAAGTAATGATCTTCATTATGTATAGTGAAGAATTGTTAAAAGTGTTACTAACTGATAAAGTGACTGGTGCAAGTGTTACTGGAATTTACCCTATTGACAGACTTCCTGTAACGGTTGAAGCTCCTGCTCCACTTGTGAGTAATCTCGATACATCTGATTCGACTGGATCGCATTGGGTTGCAGTGTACATCGATGAGAAAAACATGGCTATTACTTTGATAGTCTTGCTATGGACATTCCCAGAGAAAAACTTTTTATCAACAATACTAAAATATATTTAACAAATAATCGTCAATATTAACATGATAATACTGTGTTGTGCGGATATTTTGTTTTATTCTTTTTGCATTATATTATTCGCACTCATTCATTTCAAAAGTGTTTAAAAATGTTTAAGAAAAACTTGAAAAGGAATGATGATATCGTTTGTAAACATGTAAACAATTTTTTTAAAGAAGGGAACACAAATATTTTTTTTTATTTTTTATCATATGTGCATTTTTTTATTGTTTTTATCATATACGTTTTTTAGTTTTACAATATTTTTTAAAAAACTTACATTCCTGCATTTTATTTATAATTACTAAGAAAAAACATTACAATCTTGATAATGCATTAGTTAATGCTGTAAATCTTTCATACTTTCACCAATATTTCAACTCTTGTGCATTACGATATGCACATCCTGATTTCTTTACAATATTTGTATGAAAAGTACAATATTCATTAAATGTGTTTTCACATAATTGACTCGATGAAGGACGTTTTGTTTCTAAATGAATGACATCATCTATTGCAAATATTCTCTTGATCGAAAGAGGTTTCTCTAAACCTTTACAATAAAGCATTGAATTCTTTGCACATAATTGATGTACAAGGTTTTCTATGCATGCCACAGCATATCCAGTTTTGCTATTCCATTTCAAACCGTGTAAATTTAACGTTAACCAATCAATTTTTTTACAAGGTAGTGATAATAAATTATAATGTATTGGTGATTTTACCAAGCAGCGGGAATTTACTGTATTATTGCATACAGTGAAACAAAACTCACGAATAATTAATTCCCTATCAGACATTTTAAAATGTTGAAAATCTATATTATAGTGATTTCGCATGGTGCAAATTTATTTGTGTGATGTATAAAAAACGAAATAATCTGTCCAACAAATTCTGTATTTTTTAAAAGATCACAAGTTTTACGCATAAACCATTTAAATGAAATTTCACTATGTTCTTGTTCAAACACTTCAAAGAGTTGACTAAGAGTTTTATCAAGAGATAAGTACTTCGCTGCAAATGTTCCAGTATTATGAAGATGAATATCATGAGGAAGATTTAACTTGCATTCCATGCTTTCAATTGGCTTATTGTTACGTATGTATACTTATATAGTTTTTAGTACACGATTCACATTAATGTTTTCACCACTACATAACACACATGAAACATTAGCACTATTCGAATACAGTTTTTCGATATTGAATGTCCGATTTCCGTCTGTCCTTTCTTATGAAAATGTCCAGTAATTCCGGGAGATAGTCTGTATCACTTAATAAATCCGCATACGTTTCATAAATTTTTCTCTTGTTAATATTCCAATAATATGCATGTTTGCATACAGGTAAAACACATCTTCTTGAACACTAGAACTTGATGTAACACTCCAAGCACGGGTTTCCAATGACTTTGGGTGCTTATTCATACAATGATGAGCAAAATAATGATAGGATCCTTCTCTACATGTGTCGCATATTAACGTATAGTTGAAATCCCAGTTTTCAATGGCCTTCTTTATACATTCGCGGTCCACTTTTTGATTATTAGAACAACAATCTAAACCCCAAAGTCGCGATGTTTTTGATAATACAACTGGAGATGGCGGTGGGGTTGGTGAGACTGCTAGCACTGGTGATTCTATTGCATGAAAATCATATTCTTCATCTGATAATGATTCGTATATTTCTGTTTCAGCATCAGATATTCCTTCAGTGTTAACTTCACAGGGTTCCTCTTTCTTAAAGAGATGCATGATGTCTATATATATATTTCCTACTATAGTCCGTATTTGAAGTATTTTCATACCCGAAAGGTAATCACGTATTCACCATTCCTGGCGCCAAACTTTTGTATTTCCAATTACCATAGGGGCATGTTTCAACATGTTCGCCTACCGTAACCTTAATTTTCTTTGTATTTTCCGCCGACAATGTCTTGTGTTCACCTACCGCGGCACCAAACTTGTTTTTTTTTACTCTGTCGGCATTCTGTGATGTGTACCGGATGCGGCGTCGGTTTTCTTTTGTATTTGTCTTAATGTTTTAGCATGTAACTGTAAGGTCATTACCCAACAACGCCATCTTTCACTCTCACCTAACCGGTTTCCATAACGCGCGCAAAAATTTCAGTTGGTCTCTTGACTTTACCAGTGAAAGACATACAAGAACCATGCGCTGTATATATACTAGCATAACGTATCATGCAAATCAAATTTTTGTATGTTCACACTCAAAGAGTTCTGAATTTGCTAAGCAAGCGATCAAATTAAAAAGTCCCGCATGAATAAAGTTTGTTCCCTCCCATCTCTTAGTACTTCGAAACAAAATTTCTGTTGAGTATGTATAACATACGATTTGTGAAAAATAATTTGATCACAATCAGATTTAGCAATAAGTATGCTATGGAAAATTTAAAGAGTATGCCATGCATACGAACGAATGAAATAAAATAATATTATTGAATTAAATAATAATTATATGATTTTGATTTTTCCAAGAGTATGTTATGCATATTTTGTAAAGTTTTCTAGAAACTACACCATCCCCCCTAACGGTCAATCTTTTCAGGAACCCGTCTGATCACCTGACGGTCTAGCAATAAATCGTTCCCCTCCTAATAACCTGTCCGGCCACACCTGGCCCACAGACAAGAAATTCGTCAGACTATCAGTTAAATTAGACCCCCTGCGGTTCCAATGTTGTATATAATCTCGTCAATCCCTACTTCTGGATATGGGCATTAGATATCTTGTGTATAGTCTTATATAAAACGATTAACTAACTGCAGACCCGGGATGGCCTACCGGAACACGTCCCGGTGCGCCCTCCGAAACATCGCATTATAAATGGGTGGTTCCAGTTAATAACCGGCTAAGTCGAGAAAAATAAATTTTACAGGAGAGCAGTTTAAAGTTAAATTTTACAACATTTACCATGCTAACTTTGACATAAGAAGATGCTGTAACTTCCTCAATTTTATGAATTCGCCCTAGCCGCTTCTACACAATGTAGAACTCACCAAAAGAAGCTTATACCTGTAAGTAAAATCTCAATTTACAAAAGATGTCGACTTAGTCGGTTATTCACTGGAACCAGCCAAATAAAGGTACAAGTTTTTTAAAAAATAAATTCTTACACTTGTTACTGATAAAGAACCTGTGATAAGTACAGTGCGCTCTTCACATAAGGCGTCCCTGTGAAACCACATCAAAGATAATCGGTTTTATTTATTATTCTGTATGGCACAGTAGTGTACATCGAATACATACTGTTACTGTTGGTAAAGAACCGTGAAGGATACAGTGCGCCCTTTACGTAAGGCGGCCTTGTGAAACCACATCAAAGATAAATGGTTTCATTTATTCTTCTGTATAACACGGTTATGTACAATAAATACATATCGTTACGGTTGATAAAGAACCCGTGAAAGGTACAGTGTGCCCTGTGAATCATGACATTATAAGTGGTTTTAGTTTTTTTCTGTATACTAGTTCTGTATAGTAAATTGATATAGGGGGTATTGGTAAAGAACCTGTGAAAGTTACAGGGCGCCCTTATAGAAGGCACCTGCGAAGTTTCACATTATAAATATTTTTTAAAATTTTCTGTATACCAGTTTTGTATTGTATCCTCGTCGCCAAAAGTGCCTTTACATCGCCGTGACGGGTATGTGACCGCGCAGTACTCCAAGGAAGGGATTGTTGCATAAGAAATTGTGATTAATTTTTAAGAGTTTTTATTTTGACTAGGGAAATAACGTATGTATAGGGAGTAAAGGCATAGATTTGAAGCATCAGCACAGTGTCGTGTCTGAAAATATTCGTATTCTCAGTTTTCAGTTTATTATCGCCTATGTTAAGTTAATAACTGCTAACAATTGCTACTAGCGCATTTCACTCTTCAGGAATATACTACGACATGTTCGCAGGACACTTTTCTAGGTCCTAAATGTATGCGCCAATTATTTCATTCGTCTCACTGTCCTTATTTGATAATGGAAACTGATTACGCTGAACGTGAATATGTTTCGCTGTCGTAAAGCAAGGTCCGTAATAATACAGTAACTAAGCAACATGATAATCCTTAACACCAGCAAGATTTTTTCCAACAGGAGGGGGGAGCAAATGGCCGATATAGAGTTTTTCGATTTATTGCGCTATTCATATTATATTAAAATTCATAACATTTATAATTGATACCATATATCGTCTTACTTTTTAAAATCGCAGCTGTAGCCTATTAGTCAGAACATTCATCTCCAGACATGATGTAGACAGAAGAGAAAGAGATATGATCAATAGCGTAACTAATTTTACTGCGCCAGGGATCGATTAATAATCGATTTACTCATACCCACCGCCTGCCCCACGCATTTCAGCTGCTGCGTTATATATATGGTTCTATGTCAGAAGGGCCAGACGAAAGAGCGAGGACAGAAAGCTCAGAGTCAAAACAGCAACGATCAAAAGGGCCCGCGACATAAGAGCTCAAGGCAAAACGAACCCGCATCAAAGTAGTTTCATGTTTCAAGTAAATACAGAATACAATACAAAATAATTTTGCAATAGAAATACAAAAATACCAAAAGAAAATGAAATCTTTGTTTTACATCCCACGGTTATGCCGGTTAGGCTAAAAGGGGACAGGGATCATGAGAAATAAATGAAAAGGTGGAATGAAGAAAATGGTGGGAAATGGGAGAACCCGAGAAAACCAACGAACACGGTGTTTGTCCACCACAAAGTCCACACGGCACGAGCTGGGATCGAACCAGGAACCCCAAGCATCGGAGGTGAACTCTCTAGCACTGAGCCACCGCGCCCCCAAAAGTATGAAAAGACTAATAAAAAACTGTCTAGATTTGTCAATTGACTGGTGATAGGTGGTAATAAAAAATAGGATGATATAACCCGTAGTAGAATTCTGTGCTCACATATTTAATCTATAATATCCCCAATTATTCAATATATTCAGGATTTTTTGCAATAATATATTCTAATACTAAGTACGTTAGTAAATGGTAATGGAAATAGTCATAACTGACAGAATATAAACATGACTGAATTATTAAATACAAAATAATATAATCATAAAACAAGCGCGAAATCTGGAAACAATGATATAAAAGACAAGCAGGAGAGAAATATTCTAGTACTTAACTATTGATTCATATTTCGGCAAAAGCAGCGGGACTAAATAGATCGTACATTATCACTATAGAAACCGAATGTTAAAGTGAATGGGGCTAATTGTAGGAAGAAAAATCTAATCAAATAAAATCCATCTAACGTAAATTGAGACAGGTGAGAAACTATGAATAAACTTAACCATATGAGAAATTGCGCAGGAGAAACACCAAAAGCGAGAACTGAACAAAAATATTCTAGAAAACATAGAGCTTACATTTAAAAATCGCAACGGTTATATTATTATTTGCAATTTTTGCAATATCAGCTCATTGTTACGTTTTGTACTTATATTTGTCTGTACTGTATTGTTTGTTTTGTACTGTATTATTAGGAGCATTACTTCCACTATTCCATCTAATTACAGCACGCGTTGATACTACGATAGGATAGGTGTAGGATAAATTCTGGATTCTTGATTGTTACGTTTCTGTTGTGGGTTGTACTTTCTTTTACACTTGTATCCCTAATCCTTTTTCTATCGTGTCCTTTGTTTAAAAATGAATAAAAAAAGAAAAAAATATGCAATGATAATCGTGGTCCAGTTTTATTTGTAGATACCAACCTGAAGGCGGTTCTAAGCATTTAAAATATAGACAGGGATGCTGAATGTCAGCCATATTTGTTTAATATATCCCGGATTATAATGATCTAAACACACACACCAACGGGAAAGGGGGAGGTTCAAACAGAAAGAATGATTATGTAAACGAATGTCGAAAATAGAAGTGTATAAATCACGATTGTTTGCAAAGGGGCCCCAACCTACGTCACTAGCCTCGGGCCCCAGTTTGCCTTACGCCACCACTGTTGGGACAGAACAATAATAACGAAATGCGTGGAGGCATTGCTTTGGAGTGGATTTTTTTCTTCTGAAGACTCATATTCTTATAGGGAATATACACTTGACACAGGGTGTCATTCAAATCTACGCAGTACGTGAATTCCGCCATATTGCATATCACACAATATTGTTTTAAATGTAAAAGTTAATGATTTTACACTTCAACATAGTTTTGAATATTCCCACAAATGGAAGTGTAACTCATTTCTGACACATCATCTGTTTGGGACAGGGAGTGATATGTTTGACATACGTAACTAATAGAAAAAAAATTACTGTGACAGGGCAGTAAAAAAGAGACGCATAGACGGAGAAAAAGAAAATGTTACAATTTGGCATGGGTGTAGAAACAGCGTTAAATGATTTACTGTACATCATGGCAGGCATCTTGAATTCTGTATATTGTGTACTACACAATATTTTGAAATAGATAGAGGTAGATGCGTGTCACATAAATTGATTCTAGAATCTTCATACAAACTACCTTCATAGTCCATTTCAAGAGCATCGGAGTCTATATTACTTATTATTTCTGTAATCCTCCAGGCAAAAATACGCCACTATCATAAGAACCATGAGTTGTCCCGGTGTTATTCATAGCCAAAAGCTCAACTAAAAAGAGGATGGTCAATCCTATGCAAACTACAAGAAGGATGTTGAAACAGCCATGCACACTTCTACTAGCTAATAGAAAAAAGAGTACAAAAATAGTTACATGTTTTTTCTTTTCAGTACATATATCTTTATAGGGAATATATAATACTTGACATACCATGTCACTTAAATCTAAGCAGTAACTGACCTGTACGCATGAAAGTGATAAATATTCGTGAAAAGTAAACACAAGGGAGTAGTTTTATGTTGCTGTTGTTTTCGTCCGTCGCAGGAACTGAGCTTGATAGTTGCGCGACAACTAAAGTTGTCTCCCTGACTGAAAGCCTTCTAACAAGAGAGGAACTATAGTTGTCCATGGGTCTGATGTCTCATAGTTCTAAGTATTTGCAGCTATAAAGCGAGCTGCATGCCTTCTGTGTCACTCCTTCTCTGCCCCTAGCTGTGGCTGTGTTTACAAAAATATTGTTTGCTTTTCATCGGGGTAAGGCACGACAGTCTCAAGAGAAGCCCTTCGTCGTAGCGAGTGACGTCACACAAAGTAGTGACTGGCAGGCGTAGAATGTACTGGACAGAGTTAGCCAGCTCAACACAATAGTTTTTTTTAAAAAAAACAAGCCGTTTTACAGAATTTTTTGTGACTCAAGATATATATATATATATATATATATATATATATATATATATATATATATATATATATATATATATATATATATACAGGGTGTTTCAAAACAACATCAACAAGATTTGGAAAGTGATTCCTGAAACGAAGATAAGACAAAAAGTACAGACTAACCTAGATGCACAAATGCTTCCCTTTGGAGTTTTAGCCTGCCGAAAACATGAAAGTTGAAATTTAAAGGTCCATAGCCCCAAACCTATGGGATCTACAGTAGTCGGGTCAAGGCTTCACTTACGAAGTAGTGTGTATTCTATGCAAAAATGCATGTTTCAGAATCCTGCGGTTCTTCCGCAACGAATTTCATACAAGGAATTTGGCTACGGGCATATAATTTGAAACACTTACCAACTACCTCTATAAAAATTGTCTCGAAAGTACCGCAGGATTCTGAAACATGAATATTTGGATAGTGCGCATATTAGATCCTAAGTTAAGTCTTGACTCGACTACGGTAAGTCCCATAGTTTTGGAGCTGTGGACTTTTAAAGTTCATTTTTTTTTCGCCTTTTCGGCAACCTATAACTCAAAGGAAGCATTTGTGCACACAGGTTGGTCTATACTTTTTGGCTTATCTTGGTGTTAGGAACCAGCTCCCAAACGTTGCTGGTGCTATTTTGAAACACCCTGTATAATGATTTTAAATGATACGCACTGAGTGCTAAGAAGACAGAGAAAGAGATAAAACAAATCCTATCATATTAAAACTTATTGTTCGGAGAATAATGGTAATAAGAAACATACGTATCATATAAAAAAATCTTAGAAATTATATTTCTGGCACAAATTTTAAGAGAATAATAGGTTAGTAGGATTGAAAGCTACTAATTCTTCAAAAATTATTGCATCATGCTAGATCGGATAGAGAATTTTTCGTTTAAAAAAACATCTGATTAGGAAGAAATTATACTTCAAAGAGAAATATTTAAACTCAGTTTAACTTTTAAATACTTGATGAATCAAGCAAATGAAAACAAATTGTATGAAAGGTGACTGAGAAATTTAGTATTTGGAGAAGCAAAAAAGTAATGTGCAGAATACGGAAATGTCTCGTTTCGTCTCGTAAACGAGAAGAGAAGTGTATGTTCTAATAAGAGTTAAGACAAGAGGTGTATGTCCAAGTTAGAGACGAGACGAGAAACCACAATTCTTGTCTCATTTTCGACACAAGATATTTATCAAGTCTTATGGGCAAAAATTCACTGAAGTCTTTGATACCAGTGTTTTATTATTACATAATTCATAGTAAAAGTTCATAAATTATTGCAGTGGTTGTATGAACACAATGAAGAGTAAAATGAAATATTTTAGTTTTACGTCCCACATTTATGTCGGTTAGACTAGAGGAGACGGTGATGATGAGTAATGAATGAAATGATGGAATGAAGAAAGGGGAAAACGGGAAAACCCCGAGAAATCCACGAGCACGGACAATGAAGAGTATTTATAAAAATTTAACATACGTAAGTTATTATATAATATACTTCAATAATAAATATGATTTAAATGTTGATATATTACACTCTTAGTGGACCTCTCGTGACTCGAATCAAAACGAGACAAGAATCCAACACATAATTTAAGAGACGACAGGAGAAAACTTTATTTCTCGTTTCGTCTCGTGTACAAGCGTACGGTACGCAAACGTTCTGTAACTACGCAAACGTACCGCTAATTAAATCAAGTCTTCCGTGTCACTAACGAGGTAGAAGATTGATGGCTCAGTAGTACATTTGATTTGAGGACCATAATTCAATCCCAAATATAGTAGTGTTTTCGAAATAAGATTTTCTCGTCTCGTCAATTTTTATAGAATTCTTGTCTCGTCTCGGTTTTCGAAGAATTATTTCTCTTTTGTCTCGATTATCTTAAAAGTTTTTCCCGTCTTCTCTTGTCTCGTAAAGTAGTTTCTGGTCTCGATTCAGAAGAAATAATCTGCTAACTTTTATGTTGCTTGATGGTAATTGAAGAGAGTACTACAAATCTGTTTTGAGATCAGCCCTAGGTAATTGGGAGAGAAAAGAAGCTAAATCAAACAAAACGTGAATTTTAGTTTTCTTCATGAGAACCGAGATTATATGAGACGTGGATGCTAGATCTACAGTTTAAAGTGGAATTCGAATGCGAGCTCTCATTAGACCAACAGTTAGGGCTAAAGTAATAACATACATAGATGGTGATTAGAAAAATGGAAACACCTGTAGTTGGCAACACGTCAGATGCATGGGTTGGCAGTGCTATCGTGGCGCCCGCAGCGCCGGACCGCTGGTGGTGGTGTGTTAGGTCGGTCTCCATACTACGTCAGGCGCAGTGGAACAGCAGTGTACAGTGGCTGCAGCAGACGGAGGTAGTGTAAAATAGAAGACCTCCCAGAGTTTCAAAGAGGGCAAACTGTTGGTGCGCGGTTATGTGGAGTGAGTGTGACTGCAGTGGCTACTGTGTTGGGTGTGTCGCGTGGGACAGTGTCGAAGATGTTGACGGCCTACACAACACACGGGAAAACCACATAGGGGAAGCGAAACAGTGGGTGGAAGAAAATCATGAGTGAGAGGTCACGCCGGGTATTAAAGCGCATTGTCACGCAGAGCCGTCGTGGCACTGCTGAGCAAGTGACGGAGGAACTCAATCAGCACCTCCCCCACTCTGTTTCGACAATCACAATCCGCCGCGAATTACATGACATGAACTTACGGGGTCGTGTTGCACGGGCCAAACCGCTCATCAGAGACCATAACGCTTTCACACGCCGCAAATGGTGCCGCGACCATGCAACTTGGACCGTTGAGGACTGGAAACATGTAATATGGTAGGATGAGTCATCCTTCACCCTATTCCCAGCCACGGGCTGTGTTTATGTGTGAAGAACGCTAAAAGAATCTTATGATCTGCAGTGTCTCCTCCCAACTGTGAAACATGGCGGCGGCTCGGTGATGCTGTGGGCCGCCATATCATGGTTTTCATTGGGTCCTGTGGTCACACTTAGCGGACGAATCACTGACAACTATTATGTCGCAATTTTAGGAGACCACTTGCATCCTATGGTCCGGATGTTGTTCCCGGACAATGACGCCATCTTCCAGGATGATAATGCACCCATTCACACAGCTGGCGTTGTTGCAGCGTGGTTTGAGGAAAATCGGGATGAAGTTCAACAGCTCCCCTGGCCCGCTCAACCCCCAGATCTCAACATAATTGAACATCTGTGGTCCGTCTTGGAAACACGACTCCGGCGACGATTTCCACCTCCATCCTCTCTCACAGAACTGGCCGATACCCTGCGTGAAGAATGGTGTAAAATTCCACTTGCTACCATTTACTACCTCTATGCTTCCATCCCACGCCGCATCAAGGCTGTTCTGAAGGCGAAAGGTGGCCCGACACCATATTAATCTGGTAAGTCGCAATTTCGTTCAGGTGTTTCCATTTTTCTGATCACCATCTGCATATATATATATATATATATATATATATATATATATATATATATATATATAGATAGATAGATAGATAGATAGATAGATAGATAGAGATAGATAGATAAATAGATAGATAGATAGATCAGTGATTATTGCGAACTTTAGTAAGATTGTGGCTTAAGTCAATAAAAATTACATGATGTAACCAACATTCATAACAATTAGCAAGAACAGTGCCAAATCTTCATAATCGAATTGAGTGTAGAACTGTAAAGAAAGAAAAAAACCTTCGCATTGGAATACTTTGACAGAATCCACATATATGAATGTTCGTAATTATTACATAACGTGGAATTATATATACAAAGTTGTCACATTATAATCACACTTTTTTGTCTTTACACTGTGGAGTATGCAAGAGAATTTTCGTGTTTAACTTCTTGTAAGATATTATGGAAAAATAAATATGTATTATGTTAGGATATATGTTCAAAACTCACACTTCGTATTTCACTATTGAACTTTCTATCATATGAACTACTAATTTTATTATATACAGTATGTTACCTGTCCTTCTTTTCCGTCTTACTCTTATTAGTTCTCCTAGTAGAAGTTGCATACACACGTTTCGTTCGCGATGCCCTTCCACTCTTCATGCCCTAATATGTTTGTGATACCTCGAATTATGTGAAAGTTAAGAACACCAGAGGGGAATAGGAGGACCTGCGTCCGTCCCATGCGAAGACGCCTGCCCCTGCAGACAAATTGTATTCTGTAAGTAATATAAAATTACCTTTTTCGTATACAAAATTTTTCTGTCTCTCGATTTTTTCTGTTCTTCCGCTTACTCCCACCTATTTAATTAAAACTGCCATCGTCACTGTTAAGAATGCTTCAGTTAGTTTCTGTGTCAATGTATCCGAATTTAAAATACTTTTCACTGAATGTTTTCTAGGTTAAGAAATAGTTACTGACTCAGTAAAGCAATCGATGCAATTTACTTCACTATTGTTGACTGCGTAGGTATTTAAGAAATGACCTGGAAACGCCTGCTAAATCGTAGTGTGAAATATGCTAATATGAAAGGTGTTCAAATACATATCCTCACATAGGTATTAATATCTGATAGTTGCATAAGAATTTGTGAGTAATTTTGAAGAGTTTTTATTTTGACTAGGGAAATAACGTAGATATAGAGAGTAAAAGCACAGATTTGAAGCATCAATGCACTGTCATCTCTGAAAAGATTCGTATTCTCAGTTTTTTAAATTGTATTGCCTTATATGTTAAGTTAATAACTGCTAACAACTGCTACTAGCGCTTTTCACTCTTCAGGAATTTAACACGACATGTTCGCAGGACACTTTTCAAAGTCCTAAATGTATGCGTTAATTATTTCATTCGTCTCACTGTCCTTATTTCAGAATGGAAACTGAATATGCTGAAAGTGAATATGTTTCGCTGTCATCAAGCAAGGGTCGTAATAAATGTAAATAAGGTTCTTATTATTAAATAAAACACCGAAGTATCTATTCCGCGTATAACACAATATAATACAGTAATTAACCAACATGGTAATCACTAACGCCCGCAGGATTTTTTCGAACGGGAGGAGGGGAGGGGGAAGCCTATATAGAGTGTTTCGATTTATTGCCCTATATATATTAAAAGTCATAATTTATCATTGATAGCGTATATCCTCTTACTTTTTAAAATCGCTACTGTAGCCTATTAGTCAGAACATAATCTCCAGATATAATGTAGAGAGAAGAGAAGGAAGGAGATATGCCCAGTGGCCTAACTAGTTCTACTGTGCCCTGGACCGATTCATTCCATTGGTGATCGATTTCCCCCTGCCCCACGCATTTCAGCTGCTGCGTTATATATATATATATATATATATATATATATATATATATATATATATATATATATATATAGACCTATATATATATATATATATATATATATATATATATATATATATATATATATATATATATATATACTAACAGTATACAAAGTTATTTTTATTAAGAAATCTAAGTTTTTACTTATCTTTTTCCTAAGTTATCACTACATACTCAACTCGTAACTACTATCGTGGGATCAAATTTGACCTCAGCAAACACATTTCTAGCTGTGGACAATATATATATATATATATATATATATATATAGAGAGAGAGAGAGAGAGAGATATATGTATATTTTATTCTCAGTTGACCTTGCTAGGGGGCCGCGATGGCTCAGTAGTAGAGTATTCACCTCTCTACTACTGGTGCATGGGGTCCTGCGGTTGATCCCAGCCCGCTCAAAGTGAACCTTGTGCTGGATAAACACCGTGTGCGTGGGTTTTCTCGGGGTTCTCCAGTTTCGTCCCACTTCTTCATTCCACCATTTCATTCATTTCTCATTATCGCCGCCTCCTTTAGCCTAGCCGGCATTATCGTGGGTCGTATAACTTAACGGTTGCATTTCTTCAGTTGATCTTGAGATCTCGTAGCGACTTGTTGTTCGTGTCCATGAGCTTTGTTGTTTCTATGGTTTCGGACCTCTGAGGTCGAACTTTTCCCCAGGAGAGTACTTGCGCTATACGTTTCCTGCATTACATTTTTTCTGTGGGTTTTCTTGGGGAGTGTTACACAGATGTGTGCAGAACTCGGTACTGGCAGATTTTGCAGAAGGTGGTTTCTTGCAATTTTCTACAGAATATTAGACGTTGCATGCTTAAATAGCCTTGTTTTTTTTTTTTTTTTACCATCTTTCCAAAGAACCAAGAAGACTTCAGAGAAGAGACTTCATGAGGAGTATTGCGATGACTCTCATTCAAGATCACCTAAAAGTAAGGGGCGAATGCGGGACACTTTCTCGTAGGCTTCGGCCGTCATTGTTACGACTAACTGATGGGAACATCAATGATGACCGTCCGCAAACAGATTCTCCAGCTAAAAGGAGGAGATGTGCTATTTGTCCTCGAATTGATGACAAAAAACGTTTTTGGATCTGTTCTATGTGCAACCGAAATAGGGTCAATCAAGAAAAATCACTATATGTACTGACTGTCAGTAAAACAACTAAAGTGTCTATATTTGTTCTGTGTCTAATGGATATGTGATTAAGACACATTTAGGGGTCGTCCAAATATTACGTCAGGCGGCAAGGAGGAAAGGGGGTTCGGCCTTGCGTTACGAAGCGTGACAAGGGGGGAGGTGGAGCTTTAGGTCTTCGTTACGTAACACTTTTTTCTGCTGTATTTTTTATTTTTATTCTCAGATTTATATGCATTTTTTAAACAAACAATTTTATTGTTTTTTCTTTTTTATAAATTAGCTAGAATACCCGTTTTTCATGCGGGGAGAATACGTTTCATTTTGGATATAAAGGGCACCAAAACTGTCATCATCAACTTAGGACTCCAAAAACTATGGATTCGACACAAATATCGGTCATATTCGATCATTTTTATATATCTCCCCTTCCCCAAGTTGCATGGCCAAATTTTAATTTAAACGGCATCGAAAGTGTTATTGTTCATCTCAGCGACCCCAAACAAAATGGTCTCAACTCTAATATAAGTCATTTTCGAACATTTTGTATATTCCATCCTCCCCTTTACCCAAGTTGTGGGGTGAATTTGGATTTAAGCTGCATCGAAAGTGTCACTGTTTTTCTCAGCGACCCCGAAAACTATGCATTTGACACTAACATCGTTCATTTTCAATCATTTTTATATATCCCCCTCCTCCCAAGTTGCACCTTCAAAGTGAAATATTAAAAAACATCCCAGGTCAGAACTTCCTCTATTTTGAAAATTTGAACGAGATCGGTCGGGTGGTTAAGAGTTATTAAGTTACAAACATAGTCACTTTCATTTATATATATATATATATATATATATATATATATATATATATATATATATATATATATATATATATATATATATATATATATAGATAGATAGATAGATAGATAGATATAGAGAAATAAATATTTCTATTGGTTTGGAAAATTACGAACTATAGCCTATATAAATTGAATCATACAGAAGAGCTTCGAAGACGCACTAGACACCAGCGTAAATGGTGGCGAATCCTGCATGTATTACAATACAATAAAACTTCGTTTTGCCGCTATCGCAGCATTGGATTTAGGGAACACGCTTTTCCGGAGTTAGTTGTTAGTGATCGTAACCACCGCCTGAAAATGCCCTCATGTTCCCACTCGTATTGCTATTTCTGAGAATGTTATCTGAAACCTTTGATTTGAATCATTACTCACTCTATTCTTCTAAGGGGTTTTGCATGGGAAACAGAAGAAATTCTTTTTCGTGAAATTATATTTTCCGCGATGGAACGATCCAGGATTTGTAGATCAAAATAAGATATTAAAAAACCTAATTCGTCGGATATAATCTCGTACTAATTTTTTTGATTTTTAAATTTGAATATTTCTGAAGAAATTGAGTTTATTCGCATTCTCGCACTGATTTAGGACAAGAAGAATATAAAAAGAGGTATAGGGATGCATTCGAGTCGAGTCGAGTCGAGATTTAAGCCTGTCTCGACTCGTCTCGAGAAAATGTTGTCTCGACTCGTGTCTCGACTCGAAAATATGTTTCTCTCTCGACTCGTGTCTCGACTCGACAGTCTCTGTCTCGACTCGACTCGAATTCGAGACGAGACGTCTCGAAATTCGAGTCGAGACAAAATATACGAGTTTAAATATACGCACACATAAGCCAGACCATCATGACTACCTACCTAATTGTCAGTATGTCGACTTTTGGCATGGATAAAAACGGCGACACGTCTTGGCATACACGCAATGATCCTTGATAGGTCGCTGGAGAGAGCTGGCACCTGGCACCACATGTGCTCACTCAGGTCACCTAATTCCCGTAAATTCCGGGAAGGGGGGCGATGTGTTCTGACGTCATGTTCAATCACATCCCACAAGGGACATCACTCAAATGTCCGGCTCCAATTTCAATGAAACTTTTTTTGCTGATAGAAGGCATGTATGCATCATTACTTGTGATGACAAATTTTTGCCATGGTGCATGTTTTCTATTTTTTTAATAACTTTTAAGAATTGTGATGTGGTTATTAGAGATTACTACAGAAGTTCCTTACTACCCTTTGTAAACGGAGCGTTAATGAAGAAAAGTGAAGAAAAACCATGTGGATACATATAAGTCCTGGGGGGAAGTCGTATGGTAGATATGACCTTGATGGCAGCCATCTTGAAATCCGCCATTTTGAATTAAGGTCAAGTTTTCAAAATGGGAATAGGGTAATATGATACATAATTTCATACATACGGGCTAGAATTTAATTAGGAAAATAATGGTGAGGTTAGTTTTAAGATACACCCATTTGGGGGAAAGTTACAGGCATATTAATTGTTTTTACTTACTGTGTGCGTAAGTCCCTTCTTACTTACGTCTCAAGACCTGTAAATCGATCGCAACGGCAGAGCCCGGTTTCGCACTAGTGTTTAGAAATCTTTAAACTCACTTGAGGCAATATTTGTGAATTATTGTATTGTATTTTGCCTTTAATTAAATTTGAACCCACTTCATGATCTTGTGTAAAGTATCACTAAAAGAGAATTTCTGTTTTTATGGAGAACGTAAGCATGGCAATTATAAAAGGTGAGTAAGGTGCGTATGTATTTATAAGAAAGTTTATTTTACGAGTCCTTTGTATTTCCGCCATCCTATTTTTTAGTTGTTTTTTTTCAAAATACTCATATCTCATAAATAAAAGAGCTATTATAAAATCTCTTACCACTATTCTTGAATACTTATAAAATTTTATTTATTGTAAAAGCACTGGCGAGATATTTCTTATCGCCCACTAAAATTATGGTGGAGCTCCTTCGTGGCTAACGGTTAGCATACTTGCCTTTGGTGTGGGAAACCTGGGCTTGATTCCCGGTGGGAGTTCATGTGGTTCGGATTCCACGTTAATCAGTAGGTCCACGTCTCACATAGCCTCGCTGCTGAACGGGACGTTAAACTCAGAATCAATTCAACTCAAAATTATGGTTTTGACTTTATTATGATGTCATTAGTTTAAACGCCCAACTGCCCAGTAATTATAAACATTGACTACATTATAAAATTGTAATTTGTGACGACTAAAATATCAGAAATTAAAGATTATTCTTTGGGTTTTGGAACATTTTGAAAAACGTGAAAAACTGGTACTGCACCGAGATAACACACCCTTTGGATTTATCATAACATGTCTTACATAGCTTTGGTTCGATTCTCAACACGGACTGCAACTACCCGTTAAATTGTGCATCCGAAAGGCACTCTTTGTTAAACCTCGCTTATCACCGCTCATCTTAATAATATATATAACTTCACCGCGAAGCAAATATTGCATTTCTCTCTTTCATCCTAACACAAAACAAAACTAACCACAGCTGTGACATGAAGGAGCTATTTCGAAAAGAAACAAGCTATGCTTCATAGAGATGTGTACCAAATGATAGAAGTATAAAGTATTGTTTTCTTTACTGTTTATTGATATCAGTTGGTGTTCTTAATGAGTTTACTCATTAGTTTAGAAAGAGTATATATGGAATTTGGACATATGTTGTAGGTATTCTCCTGAGAAATTGATGAGACCAGAAAAGTTATAAGGACAGATGGAATAGGTTTAAGCGCATCTACGTGACTTTATCAAATATTTATTCTCCATAATGGTACCAGGCGGAAAACTTGGTATAGGCCTACTTTTATCTTTGCCTCCCTCTGTTAGCTGTTTCGTATCATATATATCGGATGGTTTTGATATTTCTTCTGATCATTAAAACAACAATGGTACCTGTGTGCGTGCAGAAATGCAAAAGCACAAGGTAACTTCCTATTTGTTTTGGAAACAACAAACCCATTTCACGTGTGCGAGAGAAATTGAGCACAGCGAGATCGGGTGTTTACTTACGGTCAGTTCGCAGCAGGAGTCCATGGTAAAAGATTTGGCTATCTCGAAAACACTCGCAAAACCTTACAAATACAAAAGACTGCGCTTCAAAGAAAGTTTAGACACAGATGTTTCAATTTTCTTTTAGCATCTTTCTTCAGCAAAAGAGTCGGTTCATTGTATTCGAAAAAGGGAAGGGAGAAAGGGTGAATTTATATTTTATGTGGGGGGTAACGTTGTAAGTAGTATAAACAATACATACCGCTTCCGACTCTGTACTGAAGCACTTCCTTTAGCGGTATATCACTAGATCTATTCTGACCCTCATCCCACCTCAAGTTGTAAAGTAGAAAGGGACAGAAGTATTCAACATGACTGCGCACTTGAGTTTCAGTTCACAATACGAAAACCAGTGAGCAAGTAAACAGTCTTTTGTAGGATCGTGTTTTACTTCTTGAATTTCTTTTTGAACATTTCTGTGAATTCAACAACAGAACGCAGTAGAAATACGGACTAGTTTTTCTCCAACCATTACTTTCGCTCCAACCCAGGGATGCCACATTTATGATTTCATACTAGATTTAGTGATTTTACTATTGAACTAGTGATCTAGTACGTACTTTGGGTAAATAGGCATATTCTAGTGAATTTTTTTGCATTTTTTTCTGATGCAGACAAATGAGAAGGAAATGGTTCTTAAAATAAAAGGAAGAAGTATATTGCAGTTCAAAACAAATGTAGAAACCTTAAATTATTTTTTCTTTTCCCTCTGACTGAATGAAACCCCTGCTGTGTAACGACCTTAGGTAAACAACGGCTATCTTTGGTCCGCTACCTCCTTTTGTTAGCCGACATGAGATGGGTTACTTTTTTTTCTGGAAGAAACTGAAGAAATAATTATCCAGTACATTTACGTTTTGTCAGGCACACAGGCGCAGTCTGTACTTGTTTCCTAACGAATTTTAGCAACATAACATAAATGAAACATATGTACCAGAAAATAGACGCAGTACAAACGGAAATTTTCATCTGTGACACATTTGATGAGAAATATAGTTAGATGTCACGTGCAAGCACTCTAAACATGTCCTATCCTGTAATTCTATTCGTATGTTTATGTAGGTGAGACTGAGAAATCAAGAAACAATAATAACTGGTTTTCTTCCAGGGGAAAAATCTAAATGTGAAGGGGTGTTACACTGGGACTTTAATTGCGTCCTTTGTACAAGATTAACAAGTAATAGCAATTTTTAAATTTATTTTAGTTCTTGGGGAGATGAAGATGGAAGCGAACCCTCGTAAGGACCTCTGCAAGGAAACATGAATACTATCCGCCACTGTTTGTTACATTACACAAAATAGTTTTATATATATATATATATTGAGTTTTAGTCAAGGTTTTCATTCTGCAGGAGAAGGGGGGATAGTAATACCTGACGAACATTTTCTATTTTCAGAGTGTTGCAATGATAGCATTTCCTCCATTATAACTTGGCCAAGCTAGTTGCATTATATGTAAGATTAAGTTAGCCTAAAAAGCTTAAATTTCTATGCCTGTTTTACTCTGTGCCATATTATATCTATGGTTATATGAGGCATGGATCTACAGTTTAAAGTGGGATACCGGTAACAACTTCATGAGCTTCCACCGTAAATCGAACCAGAGTCTCCCGCGATCAAGGCGTATGTGTTAACCATACAGCCACGAGGAAATTCACATAAGCACACACACATATAAATATTGTTGAGTTGATTTTGACTTTACCGTCTCTTTCAGCAGCGAGGAAATATGAAATGTAGACCTACTGATTAACGTGGAATCCGAACTACATGAGCTCGCGACGGGAATTGAGCCCGAGTCTTCCACGGCAAAGACGCGTACACTAGCCGCGGAGTTCACTCACACACACAGAATCAGAGTCCTCACACACCAAGGGTGAGAGCTGTGCCACTGAGTCACAGCGGCCACGGGGCTAGGTCGAGTCCACTTTACGTTCATAGTTTCTTAGTACATAAATGTTATGATTATGAAATAGATTTTCCTTAATGAGCTGCACAAAAACAAAAGCTTTCGAAATGCATTAAACAATTAGCTCGATTTGAGTGTGAACTTAAAGTTATATCAGAGTGTAAATACGGATACGCACCAAAGCTCGAAACTTAATACACTATTTCTCCTATATAGTTAGCATGTATCAAGCAATCGTTCAGCTTTCATTTGAGAGGATGGAAATCGAAGGCCCCTGAACAACTATGTTACTAATGTGCGGAATGTATTTATCTTACAGTGAACTGCTTTGATGCCAAGTGGCCTAACTCCAAAATTGAAATTTTCCAGGAGTGAAAGTTGAAGTTCAATATCTCATGAACAATCCATATTTCTTTTATGTTGGGAACCAAAACCATAACTACTGTATGTAGTTCATTGTCTTATAACTTAGTGTTTACAAAAATCCTTTTAAAAAATACCTATTCATAGAAGTGAATGATACTTATCTGTACTAGTTCTTGGCATCCAAGCAGTCCATTTATTGTAATACTAGCTTAATATACCCATTCTTCGCATGGGGGCTGTATTTGGAAGTCAACACCTGTGGAAGTATCACCATTCATTTCAGTGACCGCGAAAACTATGGATTTGACACTAGTATTAATCAATATGGGCTATTTATACATGTCTCGGTATTCCTCACCCGCTGACACCCGGCCCGCATACAGTAGTAGCTGAATTTGCAAGTCATCGCTAATGGAAGTGTCACCATTGATCTCAGCGACCGTGAAAACTATGGATTTGACACTAATGTCGATCAATTTGGATTATTTTTACATGTCTCGCTAAACGCCCCCCTGAGACCCCCTGGTTCCAATTTTGACAAAAACGCTTCGCCTTAGACTGGGACCTGGACCAAGGTATCCGTGACCAAAATTTGGTAACTCTCGATCAATTTGTCTGGTCCCCAGGTCGGTCCCAGTGAACGTCCCCCCGAGACCCCCCTGGTTCGAAATTTAAAAAAAAACGCTTCGTCTTGATCTGGGACCTGGACTAAGGTACCCGTGACCAAATTTTGGGATCTCTCGGTCCACTCGTCTGGTCCCCAGGTCGCACACAGACAGACAGACAAACACACAAACAAACTCTTTATTTTATTTATATTAGATAAGATATACTATGTAAAATAGTCTCGTATCATAATATGCGATTTACAACAAATGTTACATTATATATTATCCGTAGCTCGTTATATGCTGCAACATATTCAAGCCTCAGAATAGTTGGGCAAGCGAATAATCCAGAAGTTACGTAACCCTATTGCATTCATGGGAACGAAAACACAATAATTATAACTATGCTAAATTACTATAGACTACCAACTGCTCATTCAGAGAATTTATGAAGTTCACTTTATCGCAATAGTTTTATACAAACTAGATTTAGACTACGGATAATAGTTTTATACAAACTAGATAATCAATTATTATTATTATTATTATTATTATCATTATATTTGCAGTACAACCAAATACAACGACATTAACTATTAGTTCTAATTAACTGAATTGAGCTGAAAATTAAATCTTAATCTTTAAAGATTAACTATTAATTTTATGCGTTCTGTACCTTTCTGAAGGAATAAAAGCTGGAATTGGTTTCAAGGCTGTTTCTGAGTGAATACTTTCTTCAAAATAATATTAAAAATTATAGAAAGATTTTCGAGACATTCGAGTCGAGTCGAGATTTTTAAGAGCCGTCTCGACTCGAAAATTCGAGTCGAGAAATACGTTTGTCTCGACTCGTCTCGAATTTTACAAAGTGTGTCTCGACTCGAATCTCGACTCGAATTCGAGTCGAGTCGAGTCGAGATTCGAGACATGTCTCGACTCGAGCGCATCCCTAAAGAGGTAAACTGAAGTCCGAGGTCCAAAAAAGATGCTTCAAAGATTGTTCACAAACGAGATGTCCCTGCTTCTTCACATGAGCAGCCACTTTGAATCTGAGGTCGATGAGGAAGGAAACTTTGCATCGTCAAAACTGGCGAACTTCAAATGCACGAAGCATCCTGGATCCCTGAAAAAGAGACCGATGTTAGTTCTTTAGATCCAGTTCCCCCTTCACCTTCCTTGTCAGTATTTCCTCATTGTCATCATCTGACCGAAAAGAATAGATGTGATCTCCTTGGGAAACGACAGTATGCAGTTTTGAAGAATTAGGACTGTTAACCCACAAATGCCCAAGACCAGTTTTGTTCGTTAGCAACTGCCTTGAACAATAACGTGTTACATCGAAAACCTGAGAAGAAAATTGATCGAAATTCGTACAACAAGAGAACGGGTAGTGTGCCTGAAGTGGAACAACGGTGGTTTGGCTAAATGAATGATATAGCCCGTGTAACGTAGTGAAAAATAAAGTGGGTCACTGGTGGCACAAGGGGCGTTTGTGGGTAAGCAATCTTATGGGGTTAAAATATTATTACCATCCTACCATTTTCTAATACGTACCGGTACTTTGATTTATTGGCGAAAAACACTACAAATATATTCAGAATAAAAGCATTTTGTAATAAAAGTTCTGCTATTAAAAATAGTTTTTATTATAGTAACTCCCAAAATATGCAAAATTGGTGAAAAAACAAAAATCCAAAAGTGTTACGTAACGAACGGGGGAGGGGTTCAGCCCTGCATTACGAAGTGTGACAAGGGTGAGGGAGAGGATAAAAATTGGTCAAAAATAGCGTTACGTAATATGCGGACGGCCCCTTAAGACTAATTATTGTGTGTATTGATAGGTAGCCAAGCAGGTAGCCGTAACCAGCCCAAAAATATGAGGAGGCGGTAGAAGTTAGGGGGCCGATCCAACCATATTATAGTTCATCAGTATATTATAGTAGTTCATTTGCATGCCTACCGTGAATATTTTAGGTGGCAGGGGCGTAAACAGGGGTGGGTCATGGGGGTCCGCCCCCCCGAAATCCCGACTTTTTTAAAACATAGTCTACTTTTAGGGGCAATTTTAGAAATTTTCATATAATTTAGCCTCAAATTGTATTTGAACCCCTCCAAATTGTATTTAGGCCCCTCCCGAAATAAATTCCTGCTGACGTCCCTATTAGGGGGAACAGTAAAACTTTAGGGGGGCCGGTTCCATAGTTCCCTTGTGAATACGGGCCTGTAGCCAAGTAACTAATCAAACACAAAAGCATCAATTGTCAGTTTTTCTTTAATGACAAGTTACATTTTCTCAGCACTAATAATTGAATGCTTTTAAGTATGTTGTTTCGCTTTGTAATACTCTATTACCGAAAGACCATTAGTCAAAAAATATTTTGAAAATATCTTTTGTCCCCAAAACTAGTTAAATCCATTAAAGTATAGCACTAGTAAACGGTCCACAATCAACTGCCAATGGTAATACGTATTAACATTTTAATTTCAAAACAAATAATGGGGTTAAATCTGACCCCACGATAGTACTTATGCAGTATAAAAATAACGATATTAGTAAAGTGTTAATATGAATTACGTTAATAGGAAATTAAATTAAAAATAGTTTACTGTACATAATCTAAGAAAAATAACGATAATAATAAAATAAAATAATGCAATAATAAAAAGATGGTAATAAAAAGTTTTTTTATGGTAATCCTGGATTCTCTTGTGTTGAACAACATTGCTTTCCTCAATGCTGCCTCCAGAAGGGCAATAAATACGTATTATGAAGCACCCCAGTTCACATTTTTGGTTTGCTAACCACATATCAAGAAATCTCTCGAATTTATTTTTCAGACCTGCTCCCCCCCCTCAAAAATTCCTGGATCTGTCCGCGATATCGGTTGTTGCCAATTAACTGATAAAAGTCATAACGTACCTTTTGAAATGTTTTCAAACGCTCTTTGCATAAGGAACAGTTTTCCGTATTCTTTCTTTCTTTTTTCATTTAAATTTTTTTCGCCCTTGCGCTCTTTTACTCTGCTGGAAAGGGACTCCAACTATGAGCAGTGTTTGGCCAGGGCGCTTTAAATTAATAAGATAAAGCAGTGTAGCCAGATCAATCAGTTCGAAAAGCAGGAGATTCGAAAATAAAAAAAAAACAGGAAAAAGCAGTAGACACTTACAGTGGTGGAGTTTGAGTGTAAATCGGGGGGGGGGGGGAATAAAATTTGCCATTATTAAGGGGCAGTAGTCAAAACAAGCAGTCCAGAATTCATTTCCTATTAATTAAATGAAAGGGCAAATGAAAGGGAAAGTCCCGATTCATATTAATATTATTTGATACACACGTGTGTGAAGTAAAACGTAGTGAAGAGCAAAGTGAAGTGGGAAAATGCCTTTTCATGCACGTAGCGATAACGTAATTATATGGTACAGTCACACGTGATCATGGCATAAGACGGTTTCTTGCTGACGATCGTGGAGAAACGATCTAAGCCACTTTTCCAACCCAAGTCCTAATCTAAACAACACTTACTTGTAAATTTTACAGAAAGGCAGAACGTAGACGAATCTTATAGAAGATGACGTACAGTTGTATTCTTTGGATTCATATTATATACAGTAAAGCTCTATAACTGTACGATCCACAGAGCTTTGTATACTATAACAGAGAAATTTCATCTTTTTGTGTGAGGAAACATTGAAAATTCAATATTAATAATAATATATTTCTTCAACTCCTCGAAGTAAGAAAAAAGCAGGAGATTGTTTACTTTTCATTTTCTTTCGCAGTAATCAGTAGAACGTAGAAAAAGAAGGGGATCTCCTGCAAAATCAGTAGATCTGGCAACAGTGAGATAAAGCGCCCTGGTTTGGCACACGCTATGTAAGAACAGTGAGCAGCTCTGAAGTTGAATGTTTTCAAGGCCAAGGCCACCGACACATTTTGATAAGTACACTGTCGCGTGACTCACCCTTAGGTCCGTTACACAGTCACGCGGAGCTCCGCGCGCGGAGTCCCACGTGGCAAGATTGTTCTATTGGTTCTTATGGGTGCATACATAGTCACGCGAAGGCCTCCATGGCAAATGGGCAAATGGATGCTTACATAGTCAAGCGGAACTCCGCGCGCGGAGCAGCCGTTTCTCTTTAAAATCTAAAACGAAACGTGCATGGTAGCAAAAGCAAAATGAAAATTGTTCCCGATTTCTTTTCCTATTTTTGATAGTGAGTTGATAAATAATATTTTATACTATTTTAATATATACTGTTCTATAATACTATTTTCATATTTTTTAGTGTTATTTTTAATTTAGTTATAATATCTTCGTTTAATTGGAACTTCCAATTAATGTCTTTGCTTAATTGGAACTGTAGATGTGGTGCCTCTAATGTACCACTGTTAACAGTACGTGGCTATTGTAATTTTTCGACTTTTTTTCAACAAATTTCAAATTTCAGTTTCAGTTTCAATTATCACGGGGTTTAAATTAACACCATGTTAATGGGATCCCTCTGTGAGGAAGACAAAAAGCGTGACATTCGTGGACAGGCATGGAGCGAGATATGTAGAAGATTTTTTTTAATCAAGGCATGGACAATGAAAAAATATAAATTGAGGCAAATAATTTCTCTCTATTATTAAATAGTTGATTGGATGAAAACTGATTGGATGTTAAGTTCTAAGCAAATGTACAAACATTCGTTATTTTCATTTGTTAAAAAACAGTATCTGTTAAGTTTTTTAACACTGTTTTTTTTAAATAGTTTCTTTTCTTTAAAGAAAAGTGCTGTATTTTAAGAGTGTACATATGGATTCTATTTAAACTACGTTTTTATAGTTTCGATGGAATTTTTTCAATTAGGTCATCGAACGACTGAATTGACGTACGGAAATTATTGAAATACTTCTTCTCGTCATCTTGCAAATCTATTTACACAGACATAAAGCTCCCTTCAGACGTCTTTGAGAAACTAAGGGATTAATCTTGAGACATTTATTTTTCTGTGTTCTTCGTTTTCTCTTCTTACAGAAATATTATAATGCCACTATTGTCGTTTCGAACTTTTCATGTTGACTCGCAACACTGACTGAGAAGAGTCCTGTATATAATCACGTGACGCGTAGCTACGGATGACTGTGTAAGCACACACGCGTAGTGCGGAGGGCGGAAAACGGAGCGCAAAGCTCCGCTTGACTGTGTAACGGGCCTAAGGGAGTGAGTATGCCACAGCAGTTGCATTGTGTGTTTCCGTATGATACTGAGATATTTCTTTGGCAGGAAAATAGTTTTGTAAGGAACCAAAGACGACTGAATATAAAAACATTTAAAAGGTATACTCGGCCTGCAAGACTTACATGCCGGGCTTTACTTTGATGAATAAGGACAACCACTTCCAAAGTACATGTTGTGCCACGAAAGTTGTGGTCTACGTGTCTGCTATGAGTTGGTCAGCTGGGTTATACACATCAGGCTTGACTTTTGTTTGTTGAGTACAGCACCTGAAATACATTCATAATTCCATATGAGGGTTTCAACATGTGACAGTTCTTGTGGATTGTTAACTCTTTGGAGCTATTTTTTAGCTACTAAAGTAGTGTCTTCATTATTAGATTTAAAAAGAAAAATTAAAGCTTTTTACCCTGGGTTTTCTGTTTCTCCAAGCCTAGAGGCATTGTAGAACACGTTATATGTGGTTTCACGCCTTTCTGCGTCGAGACATAGGGTCTGCGTCTACATAGAGGTTATGACGTCAAAACCTTAAAAATTATTTTGTTGTTAGGCCGAAATTTATTTTTTTTCGGTGGACTTACTTTTGCACCTAAAAGATTGAAATTTTGCACACACATTTAGTCCACCGAACAGTTTTCCAGATTTTTTCAGATTTCTGTATTAACACTGGGGGTCCATAGGGGCAAAAAGGTAAAAAAAAAAATATTTTTAACCAAAAAATATTTTTTCGCGATTTTCACGCCTTAGGTACACGATGGAGACATGTGAATGTTATCGTTTGAAAGGCAGTTCTATTCTGAAGAGAATTATGTACCACCCATGATCCTAGGATAAATAGGGATCCCTCAAGGAAATTTCTATACAAGATCCTGTTTTATACGGGAATCTGGGGTATTATGGGTATATTATTTTTTGGCAGGGTTAGTTTTGCACCTAGAAGATTGAAATTTAGACAAATATTCACTCCACCGAATAGTATTTATCAGATTTCTTTCATATCTCTGCGTTAAAACAGGGGGGTCCAGCGGGGCAAAAATTTTAAAAGGATATTTTAACGAAAAATCTCTTTCTTCGCGATTTTCTCGCCTTAGATACATGATAGAGACATGTGAATGGTACCGTTTAAAAGGTATTTCTATTCTCAAGAGAATGATGGCGAACCATGATCCTAGAATAAACACGGATGTCTCAGGAAATTTTTTACCTGCCATCAGGGTCTTTTGCGGTAGTCTGGGGCACTGTGGAGATTATTGATAAATTGAATACTTTTTCTGCCCTTACTATTCAAGATAGAAACTTGAAATTTTGTACACATATATAGTGTTTTTAAGTTGATTTCAAGATGCCTCCGTTTACACGGGGTCCAAAGGAACTAAATATTTTTTAAAAAATCAGAGAAAAATTCTGATTTCTCTAATAATTTCTCAGTTCAGGAAAACAATATTGAAATGTAAATGGTACACTCCGATTCAAAAAAATTGCGACAGCTAACGCCGTGCAGTTAGGTCACCAAGTATTCACATTCTTATCCCATAATCGTGTCAGGTTAAGAGACCCCTCTCTCACCTCCTTTCTTCTCTCCCACACTAAAATTGGCTAACAACATGAGCGCAATTCTTATTTCAAACTATACATGTTTTAGTATAGATAAAATGAAATAACAAAACTGTGACGAAACAAGATTCATAGGTTGATGTAGGGAGAAATTGAAACACCCATAATGAAAAATTGAAACCAATGAATGTCTATTACACAGAGATTCATAAATGAGGCAGAGAAAGAGAAAGAGAGAAAGAAGAGAAGACGGGAGGAGAAGAAGAAAAAGTAACGGGAGAACAGATAAAACAGTGGAATTCAAACGTAGTAAGAAAAGAACCTAACATTATAAAGTTCCGTTTCCAGAAATCCAACAGTAATATAGAAATAACGTTTATTTTTACATATTTTTCAGAACTATTCGAATACATAGACGATTCTTTAAATGTTTATTATGTTACTTTCATAATGGATAGCATACTCAATTTAAAGTAGAACTGTAGATCTCCGAGACACATCTAGGATAATGTCAAACGTTTAACACACATGCTTTGTTTCCGCGTGGATCGATTGCAAATTTGGCAGTGTTCGTTGGACGTAATGATCCAAAATACATTCTAATATACCCAGTAGATAGCGTTGGTCATATCCTCCATTTCAGACTACTAACGCAAACTGAACGAAAAAAACGAAACGAAAAGAATAGAGAAAGAAAGAAAGAAAGAGAAAATTGAAGAGTGCTATTTTATTGCTGAATATCTATCAGATATAACCTGTATTAAAAGTCCAAACTGTATCGTAATGGAAAGCTGCAAATGTTGGAAAGGAAAAGTTTGTTTCTCATAGATGTAGCATATTTCAAATTTCAACGTGAATAAAACACATTCAATTATAGGATATTAACAAATATTGTGTCGAACTAGTATAAATAAAATTTTGTTTTAAAATAACCAAAGGGGTACCATTTTCTAGTCTTTTCTGAAGAGTTATCTGTTCCGAACATCCAACATTGATTTCATCTCTTCCAAATATAACGTAATTTGCACAGATAGAAAGAACACGCTAAGAGCTCAAACCGATCATCGTATCAGTCGTATGATGTTGGTTAGATTATAGACCACCACTGGATCGAGGAATTTAAATCCGTAGTGACCCGGTAATTCGACTGAGTCTCGGTAACCCAGAGGATAAAAAAGAGATTTTACTTATTCCCTTGCGTTTAAACAGTATTTCTGTCAGGGATGACTAGGACCGTTGATGTTGTCCCCAGAGCACGAAAAACGCGACGCCGAAGTTAACAGTTAATTAGATTCCTGGGACTAGGTATATCGGGCTTCTGCTCCGTTTTAACTTTGAAATATGAAGTGCATGTATGTGTGAGAGGGAGAGAGGAAGAGAAGTGAAAGATGCAAAGACAGGATAGAGAAACGTCAAGAAAGAGAGAGAGGGACGGGACGAATATAAATATGAAGCATACTTATCATTGTAGTGTGTGATGTAGAACGCACACACTGTTTACTCGAACTATCGTCAGTGATGCCTTGTAAGTTCTCAATCAGAAGATGAATCTCTGTTTGCAGCCATTATTTTATGCTAAAAAATCATACTACCTGATGGGGAATCGAACCAAGATTTTCCATTTGGAAGTCCGATATGTTACCACTACACCACCGATTGCTTTAATCAAAATTTGTTTAACAAATGGTGTAGTGCTTCTTTCTGAGAACGATAACACGAAAAATGCATACTGCAGATCAATTATGTCTTTGGAATGTCCTGGTAATTCTCTTGCCCTTTCCAAACCAACATTCGTAAATCGTTTCTATCATGATACAGGTGTTTGCTTTCTTATTCTTACGTAATGCTTGTCCAGTATGATAAGTCGATTCTTCACAATCACATTGTAAAAAATATTAACTTTGATGTGAATAAGATTTGAATCTATGTTCGGTAGCTGTATTATTCATAAGTCCACTGCGTTACCCCAACACTATCATGCCACCTGAAATTAGAAGCCAAATATTACTTACTTTAGCTCTGATCTTTGAAACGAAACAAAATGCACAATTAAATTGATTTATTCGATGGCCTAGAGAGAAATTAGTGCCCACTAATAAAGGAAATGCATACAGTCCAGGAAAAAATACAGAAATTAAACACATTTTTCAGTAATTTCGTCGTGCAAGTTCAAAAGTACCTGAATAATAATAATAATAATAATAATAATAATAATAATAATAATAATAATAATAATAATAATAATAATAAATGTATACATTCACAGTATAGTAGTCTATATAATTATTATTATTATTATTATTATTATTATTATTATTATTATTATTATTATTATTATTAGCATCAATTACCCACTTCGTTGGTTTAAATTGAGAAAAAATAGTAATATGGTCCGTTACTCAGTCACTGTTTAGTATTACTAAAGCCCTTTTTGATATCGGTCATTTTCGACGAGTTTTATATATCCCCTCCCCACCCTATGTTGTGGGGCACGGCATCTGCAGTGTCATTGTTGATGTCAGCGAGCCGGAAAACTATGAATTCGACACTGATGTTGGTTATTTCGATTATTTTTATATGTCTCCCCCTCCTTCAAGTAGAGGAACTGAATTTGGATTTAAACAGCATCAGATGTGTCACTGTTAATCTCAGCAAATCCAAAAATTACAGATTCGCCACTTATACCAGTAATTTTTTGTTCTTTCTTAAATATAGCTCCCTCTCTCCATCTCTTAAGTTCCACCGTCCAAGTGATATGACAGAAACCATCTCAGGTTCGAACTTCATCTAGGTTGAAAATTTGATCGAGATTGGTTTAGTGCTTCAAGAGTCATTAAGTTTTATTAATTTAATTTATGTATTTATTTTATTTATTTATTTATATATATATCTCCCACTCCCACTCCCCTCTCCAACTTCTCCCGAGAAAGTGAAATGAAAAAATCATCTCAGGCCCGAACCTCACCTATGTTACAAATTTGATCGTGATGGATCATTTGTTTCGCGAGTTATCAACTTTTATTTATACTTTTTAACTTCTCCCTCTCCTCCAACCTAAGCTATATCGTCAAAGTAAATAGATAAATACCATCTTAGGCCCGAACCTGATCTGTGTTGAAAATTTAATCGAGCTCGGTCGAGTGGTTCAAGACTGATGAAGTCACAAAGATAGCCACTTTCATTTTCAGCTTTTTTTTTTACATGTATCTCCCTCACCATGTATCTCCCTACGTTGCACCGTCAAACTGAAATGACTGAAGTCGTCCCAGATCCGAACATTATCTATGTTTAAAGCTTGATAGATGTCGGTCTGGGGATTCAAGAGCTATTATTACGTGTCCACTAAGATTTACCGTTAAAATGAAATTATAAAAAAGCTTCCCAGGCCCGAAACTTATCAATGTTGAAAATTTGATCGAGATCGGTCGGGTGGTTCAAGAGATTAGGAGCCACAAACATAGTTACTTTCAATTTTATTATATAGGTTATTATTATTATTATTATTATTATTATTATTATTATTATTATTATTATTATTATTATTATTATTATTATTATTATTATTATTATTATATGCGTACCTTTGAACTTGTACGGAGAAATCACTGCAAAATATGTTTTATCTCCACATTCTTTACTCGATTGTAAGTTTTTTTTATCAGTTGGCACTTATTTCTCTCTACGCTGTCGAACAAATCAATTTCGTTGTGCACTTTGTTGCAAATTATGTTACAGCTGATTCGTTCCAAATTTCAGAGCTAAAGAAAGTAATATTCGGCTTGTAATTTTAGGTGGCATGATAGTGTAGGGGTAACGAAATGGTCTTATAAATAATATAGTGTCTCACATTGGTTTAAATCCTGTTCACGTCAAAGTTATTCTTTACAAAGTGATTGTGAAGAATCGAATTATCATACTGCACAAGCAATACGAAAGAATGTGAAAGCAAACACCTGTATCATGATAGAGACGATTTACGAATATTGGTTGGGAAAGAGCAAAGGAATTACCAGGACATTCTCAAGACATCATTGATCATTCTCATCATTCTCAAGACAGTATGCACTTTTCGTGTTATCGTTCTCAGAAACACTACACCATTTGTTACACAAAGTTTCGCTAAAGCAATCGGTGGTGTAGTGGTAACGTGTCAGACTTACAAATAATAAATCTCGGTTCGATTCGCCATCAGGTAGTATGATATTTTCACATAAAAAATGACTGCAAACAGAGATTGATCTTCTGATGGAGAACTGGTGATAGTTCGCGTAAATAGTGTGTGGGTTCTATATCATACAGTCCAACAGTAAGTATGCTTCATATTTATATTCGTCCCGTCCCTCTCTTTCTTTCTTGACGTTTCTGTATCCTGTCTTTGCATCTTTCACTTCTCTTCCTCTCTCTCTCTCACACATAGATGCACTTCATATTTCAAAGTTAAAACGGAGCAGAAGCCTGATATCCCTGGTGCGTAGAATCTAATTAACTGTTAACTTCGGCGTCATGTCTTTCGTACTCTGGGGATAACATCAACGGTCCTAGTCATCCCTGACAGAAATACTGTTTAAACGCAAGGGAATAAGTAAAATCTCTTTTTTATCCTCTGGGTTACCGAGTCTCAGTCCAATTGCCGGGTCACTACGGATTTAAATTCCTCGATCCAGTGGTGGTCTATAATCTAACCAACATCATACGACTGACACGATAATGCGTTTGAGCTCTTAGCGAGTTCATTCTATCTGTGCAATTTACGTTATATTCGGAAGAAATGAAATCAATGCTGGATGTTCGGAACAGATAACTGTTCGGAAAAGACAAGAAAATGGTACCCCTTTGGTTATTTTAAAACAAAGTTTTATTTATACTAGTTCGACACAATATTTGTTCCTATCCTATAATTGAATGTGTTTTATTCACGTTGAAATTTGAAAGATGCTACATTTATGAGAAACATAAACATTTGTAATCTTTCAATACGATACAGTTTGGACTTATAATATAGGGTATGTCTGATAGAAATTTAGCAATAAAATAGCACTCTTCAATTTTCTCTTTTTCTTTCTTTCTCTTTTCTTTTCTTTTCGTTTTTTTCGTTCAGTTTGCATTAGTAGTCTGAAATGGAGGATATGACCAACGCTATCTACTGGGTATATTAGAATTTATTTTCGATCTGTACGTCCAACGAACACTACCGAATTTGCAATCAAACCAGGCGGAACCAAACCATTTGTGTTGAACTTTTGACATTATCCTAGATGTGTCTCGAAGATCTATAATTCTACTTAAAATTCAGTATGCTATCCATTATGAAAGTAACAATAAATGTTTAAAGCATCGTATATTGGAGTGGTTCTGAAAAACTATGTAAAAACAAACGTTATTTCTATATTACTGTTGGATTTCTGGAAACGGAACTTTATAATGTTAGGTTCTTTTCTTACTACGTTTGAATTCCACAGTTTTATCTGTTCTCCCGTTACTTTTTCTTCTTCTCCTCTCCTCTCCTCTCCTCTTATCTCTCTCTCTCTCTCTCTGCCTCATTTATGAATCTCTGTGTAATAGACATTCATTGGTTTCAATTTTTCATTGTGGGTGTTTGTTTCTCCCTACATCAACCAATGAATCTTGTTTCGTCTCGATTTTGTTATTTCATTTTATCCTAACTAATACACGTGTAGTTTGAAATAAGAATTGCGCTCATGCTGTTAGGAAATTTTAGTATGGGAGTGAAGGAAAGATCAGAAATAGGGGTTTCTTTACCTGACACGATTATGGGATACGATTATGTGTGTATATTTGGTGGCCTAACTGCACAGCGTTAGCTGTCGCATTTTTTGATGCGGAGTGTACTATTTGAAAGGCTGCTTTATTGTGATAAAATGATGTATAAAGCATGATCCTACGATAAATAGGGATGATGCTGAAGTTGCTTTACTGAATGTCTGTTATTTATTTTCAAACATAGAACACCCTGTAAAACAGAGCACACTCTGTCTCAAACAGATTATGTGTCATAAACTAGTTCACATTCTCATTTGTAGGAATGTTCAGGTCTAAGTTAAATTCTAAAATCATAACCTTTTACATTTAATAATATTGTGTGATATGCAATATGGCGGAATTCAAGATGGGTTCGAAGGTGACCCCACTCTAAATCAATGGAATAATGCCAATTGTAACATATTGTACCTCCGTCCACGCACGTCGTTATTATTGTTCTGTCTCAATCCTTTTGACTAACCGTGTATACAGCTCCACATGTGTCTTCTCACTGCAAAATTAAACTAATCTTTTTCACAGAATATTTTTCATACTATACTTTGATCCAGGGCTAGAAATCGAATTTTAAAACTAAGGGGAAGGTCAATAATATATAAAGTTTGATTAGGCTATGTAACGAGAATACAAACTCCGAAAGACGGGAGTGCAACCGAACTTTAATGGAGAATGACTTAAGCAATAGCATTTGTTGCAGAACAATCAACAACGAAACAAAATATATATTACCATTCAAATTTCCTATTTGTTACTAATAACTACAGATACTTTTCCTTCTTTTGCCCAAACACTTCAACTTACCAAAGGGACAATATACACTTGAGCATGCCTGATTTCAAGTCGTGCTTTGATCTCAGACTTTTTAGGCGGGGAACCCGGTCCTTTTGACGCGGGGCTTTTTCACTCGGGAGTATTTTACGCGTGGCACTTTCGACTCGAACCCTATTGGCGCGGGGCTGTTTGGCTCTGGCCCTTTTGACCAGGGCCCTTTTGAAACAGCGCCCTTTTGACGCGACTCATTTGTCGCCGACTCCTTCTTACCCGGGCTCTTTATACTCGGGCGGGTTTTGTCTTGGACCCTTTTGACTCGGGCCCTTTGGTCGCCGAGCCCTTTTGGCACGAAGCCCTTTAGACGCAGGGCCGTTTTTGACTAGGGTAGTTTTGTCATGGGGCCCTTTCGACCGGGGCCCTTTTGACTCGGGCATTTCGATCCTCGCCCTTCTGAATAGAATATATATTCACCAGCTGAAATGCGTTGGGCAGGGGAAAGTTATGATTAAATAAATGATCAACGATCCAGGGCGCAGTAAAATTACTTACGCAACTGGTCATATATATATATATATATATATATATATATATATATATATATATATATATATATATATATATCTTTCTCCTGATTTCTACTCCTGATCTCAGGCTTTTTAGCCGTGGAATTGTATTGACCGGGCCTTCTATCGCAAGGCCTTTTTGACACGGGTCTTTTTGACGCGGGGCTTCTTTGACACGGCCTCTTTTAACGCGGAGCCTCTTTTGACTCTGGGCATTTTGTAGGGGGCCCTTTCGACTCGGGAACTTTTGACACGGGACCGTCTTGACTCGTGCCCTTTTGAGGCAATGTTCTTTTTGACCCGGACATTTTTAGATAGGGCCCTTTTGTCTCGACGACCTTTTGTCTATTACAGTATCAGTGTTCGATCCTGGTACGTCCCTGTTCGGGAAGACATATATTACAGTAAGTGGTTCGTGTCCTATGGTTCCCTAGGAGGGTTAGGTCATTTACAATGGTCCGGGATTGGATCCTCTACGATTTATACGTCTCCTTTAGATTTTAACAACAGATTGGATTAGGGATGGCCACATTTTCTCGAAAAATACTTTTTCGAAAAATGGCTTTTTCGAAAACGCAAAATTTTTCGAAAAACGAAGGAAAAATTTTTCGAAAAACGAAAAACGAAAAACGAAAATTTTTTCGGAAAACGGAAGAGGAAAAATTTTTTGAGAAACGAAAAACGAAAATTTTTTTCGGAAAACGAAAAATTTTTCGAAAAACGAAAAAAATCGAAACAGAAGGACAAAGTTTGGAGATGGAACACGAAGGGACGAAAGGAAACTGAAGAGAAATTTGAAGTTGCGAAAGAGCAACATTTCCTTCCCTGCCTGGTTTGATTGAAGTTATAAACAAAAGAAAAGAAACGCATCATTACATACAGATAAGCTTTACTCCCTGACTGAAATTGAATAGTATCTTATTTCGCTGATGCGGCGTGTTCTAATCGTAATAGCTATTTGAGACTGCTTTTAGCTAGCTATCTCGTACTCGCCTTTGCTGATACGGTACGTGGTTTCGTATTCGCTGTGACTGAATATTTTGGTAACAATAAATTATTGTTGTTTAGAGAAAGGACACGTGTCCTACGATATCAACACTTCTGATGTGTTTATTGGCCTAGTGGGAGAAGCATTAGTTCGTTATGAGGAATACCCAACCGAGTTCATTATATCAGTTACCAAAGCAGAGCTTGTTTCGAACTATATAAGAGAACTGCAAGAAGAGATATTTTCGGGAAGTATTTACAATGGGAAAGTCGAATATATGGGAACATTTCACTCGTGAAAATGATGGTGTTTCTTCAAAATGCAATTACTGTCGAAGTATTATCCACAATCGAAATTCAACGACTGGCTTGTGGTACCATTTAAGATCACGACACGTTGGTGTTATACACGAAACATCAAGATAGCAGTCACTGGAAGAGATTATTGAGGCCGAGGGTGATCCAGAGATGGAGCCACAAAAGAAACAGAGGTAAGTGATTGTACATTGGTGTCATTTGAACCTTCTAGCCCCCTCCCCGAGTGGGGTAGATAAAATTTATTTAGAGGACACTCGTGTTTGACACTCTTAGAGTAAAAATAAAAAAATAACGTGACACGAACACACTTAGTGGACTATTTATCTTTACACTCTTGTAACTTTTAGAATAATATAAAAAAGGCTGAAATTTTGTTACAAACTAAGGATGCTACAGTATCACAAACATCCACAAAGATCCAGGCCCGTGCTGGCTTACTAATGAGGGCGGTCATACAAACGTGATATATATATATATATATATATATATATATATATATATATATATATATATGTGTGTGTGTCTGTTTGTCTTTTGGAAGATTTAATTCCTGTCTCCAAAAAAAAAAAGAAAAGTATAGACCAACCTGGGTGTAGAAATGCCTCGGAGCGATGACCACCGGAAATTTTTCGGAAAAATGCAAAAACAGGCATACTCCAGAACAAAATGTCGGATTGAAATTAGGCAAAAGTGAATGTCCATTATTTTTAGTCATAGATTCCATTAGTGTACAATCGGATAAAGTGCAGTGGCGGAGCAAGGGTGGCTCCCAAAGAAACTGGGGGAGCACAGTTGTCTTCAATATTGGGAGACGGGCAGATTTAAGGCTTTTTTTTTTTTTTTTTTTTTTTTTTGGTGGCGAAGGGGCAGATGAGACTCAGACGAATCTGCTTTCTGAGGTGAACATGTTGTATATTATATATCAGGCGATGTAGATGAAATAGTGGTACATATCAGTATTACAAATCAGTGTCATGAACTTATTCTGAAATCTGAATACATGCATATTTGTAATTGGTATGCTTCTACTTAGACCGCATTAAATTTTAGGACACTTATTTTATAATAACTTAAATAATGACTTTCCCAAAACTATGAAGAAAGAAAATCAAGTATGTATGACGCAAGAATACTATTATTTGAGAAAAATGATGATGATCTCAATAGCATTATAGGAATCGTTACAGGAATTAAATAAATAGACTAACAATAATTAAAAACGAATTTAATGTATTGAAATTGGGGGGCAGGCCCCCCATTTCCTTGGGATTTGTGCCCTATCTACAGCTGAGACAATTTTCCAGCATGAGGAGAGGCACATATCCTTTTATGACACTTATTGCAATTTGTGTCCAAGTAACGGAAGCTGAATTAATACAGATTGATGTGACGTAAATACGCCAGGATACGAAGGTCAGTTTCAAATATGAAAGAATACGATTCTTTTTTTAAAATGAAACAAGCCAAGAGACATCAATTTCATCTCACTTTCCTTTGTGGCAGTCGGACACAAATCATCATATTTCTCCCCCCAAAACACATTTCAAATCGAATTATTGAGGGGACAGTCCCCCGCAGTTCCAAGGTTGGGTACATGTCCCCCTCATCCTCTCGGGATTTGCGCCAATGACTATATGAATCTATATATATAAAAGAGAACGTACAAATCCTTTGTCCGCTCATCACGCTAATACGGCTGAACCAATTTCTTTTATTTTTGGGAGGTTTTAGGATTTGGACCCTAGATGGTTTTTATCATATCACTTTAATTTTCAATTACCAGTGTCTTGAGATAATTGACCATTCAGGTGTCCATTACGTACAAATCCTTTGTTAGTTCATCATAGGTATAAAAATAAACGTATGTATATGCAACCCGCATGACCGTGTCACTCGGCGGGTTAACATAAATGACAGGCGTTATAATGGTTTTTATCATATCACTTGAAAGCGAAAAAGTAAAAATTATCTAAGTAACAAAGTTTATTGCGTTCGGGGGTGACCGCAGCGAAGCGGGGCGGGTTAACATAAATGACAGGCGATATAATGTTAACATTTACTGCAATCTTCTATGGTTTTTATCATATCACTTGAAAGCGAAAAAGTAAAAATTATCTAAGTAACAAAGTTTATTGCGTTCCGGGGTGACCGCAGCGAAGCGGGGTGAACGCTGCTAGTTTACTATATAGAACTGATATACAGAAGGACAATTAAAACCACTTCCCTCTAACGTGGTGTTTCGCAGGGTGCTCTATGCGCGGGCGCACTGTACCCTTCACGGGTTTTTCACCCACAGTAACACCATGTATTCATTTTATAGAACTAACTGTAAGCCATACAGAAAAATAAAAACCGTTAATCTTTGATGTTGTTTTGCAAGGGTGCCTTGACGGGTTCTTTTCCTACGATAACAGTATGTATACTGTATAGAACTGTGCCATACAGAAGCACTAGGTATCGTTTGGAGGTGCGGTTCGCTTTCTGGAAGATGAGGTAGCCTAAAAGTGACCAGAATTTTAATTTGCAAAAATGGGACACATATGAATCCGGGGCTGGAGAGGGGGGGGGGGGCGTAAACCTGATTCTCAGATTATATTTTGTGACTCGATTTTTTTTCTTTGTTGTTGTTGAAAGTATATTCTTTCTCTAGAGTTAAATTAAATACGAACTTCCGTTTCGGAGGCGTGGCGGTATCATAATTCACTTTACACTTAGTCACCACAATATATCAGATGCACTGTCTTGCACAGTACTTACACAAAGTACTATATTGACGATGGCATTTATATGCCATCTGTTATCTGCCACGAAGCCTCTCCCATATCTCCTCTGTGTATATAAATATAGCTTCCCTTTGTTTCACTAAAGTGATCACAAGGAAACATGAAGTTTGACGTAACTATCAATTTCATTATCCAATAGAATGCCTTGACGTTCGTCGACCCCTATCTATGACATTTTTTTTTTCACTGTCTCTCTGATCTGATCTTTGATCTATGGCGCTATGGAAAGAACATTTCCTGAGGGCAAGATGTTGGATTTCCGTTACGTTTCGTTTTGCTAAACTCAATATTTCACCATAATTTCAGTTTATCAACGTTATTGACATTTTCTTAAGTGCGCGTTAAGATTGTGGCTACATAAGTCGTACCAAAATCTTCTGATGTATCAAAGGTGAAGAAAACATTTCTATGATTGGTATAGAACCCAGAATTCACGAGGAGTTGGGGAGTCATTGATAAGCCTTGACGTTATGTGTGCATGGAATAGTTCATTTCTCAAGAATAGCTCCCAACTGTACTCAATTGATGCATTTAAAGATGAATGTGTAAGGAATTCAATTTCTGGTACATTCAGGAATTTTTAACTTAAGCAGGAGAGAGCAAGAAGACAAATATAGGACACTATTACAAAAGTGTAGACCTCTATACATAGGGTAGTTTGATTTGTTGCTTGAGCTTAACGTTCCATGGTAGTGACATGACGGCTAAAGGAGACGTGCACTTATTGATTGTAATGGAATCTGAACCACATTTTTCGTTGAAATGTACCCTCACCGAGAATCAAATTGGGGACTATAAACACTGTATAGGGTATTTTGTCCGAATACTCTGCTTTTGCAGTGGTATAATTGAGTATGTAAAAAAAATAAATAAAATAAAGCATTAGACCAGACGAGGAAGAGGGTGTTGGAAATTGGCTCTATTAATTAATTTCTTAAAAGCAGCATTTAGAAACATGTACCTCTACAACAACAATAAAATTATATTATAGTAGCCTTTACCTAGGTGGGATTTCGCTCCCAGACCCCCAATTTGTTCGGAATACGGCCCTGTACAATGTAGAAAATGCTTCTACGTGTACTGTGGCACAATATTTCGCTTTCTCCCTTTTGTGTCTTTCATATACATATAATTGAATCGAGCTAAAACGCTGTCACGAAATTCAAACACCTAGGGATGCGCACGAGTCGAGACACACTTTGTAAAATTCGAGACGAGTCGAGACAAACGTGTTTCTCGACTCGAATTTTCGAGTCGAGACACGAGTCGAGTCGAGACAGCTCATAAAAATCTCGACTCGACTCGAATGTCTCGAAATTTTTTCTAAAACTTTTAACATTATTATGAAGAAATTATTCACTCAGGAACAGCCTTGAAACCAATTCCAGCATTTATTACTTTAGAAAGGTACAGAACGTATAAATTTAATAGTTAATCTTCCGAGATCAAGATCTAATTTTCAGCTCAATTCAGTTAATTAAAACTAGTAATTAATGTCGTGATATTTGATTGTACTTTAAATATAATAATAATAATAATAATAATAATAATAATAATAATAATAATAATAATAATAATAATAATAATAATAATAATAATAATAATTGATTATCTAGTTTGTATAAAACTATTATCCGTAGCCTATATCTAGTCTGTATAAGAACATTGCAATAAAGTGAACATCATAAATTCTCTGAATGAGCAATTGGCAGTCTATAGTAATTTAGCATAGTTATAATTATTGTGTTTTTATTTCCATGAACGATATAGGGCTACATAACTTCTGGACAGGGCCAGATTTAAGGGGGTGCAAAGGTGCACGCTACCCCCCTTTGTTGTAAATATACCTGTCTAAAATGAGAAGCTAGCAGTGAAAATACCGCGACATTTGTGTGTCGTGAATGGGCCACTGATGTACCGCGAGGATATCAAAACAAAATTATTAATTCTATAGCAATCAAATTGCAAAACGTAGGGGAAAATGTATATTTGTATTGCACATTACTATGAACCTCTACTATGAATCTACAATTTTAAGTTTCATGCCGTGTTACTTTTCTGTACATTTCTAATGTTGAAAAAAGTATTTGTTATTGTTATGACCATTATTGCTTCTTTATCGTTACAGACTATTTCGTAACTTGAAAATTTAAAATATCATTCAATCCTTTCGATAAATTATTTACATTTGTGTTTTAAAAGTAAAATAGATTTATTTGTTCGTTCGTTATTTAATGATCTTCATTCTTAGTAAAAGGTTGGATACAGTTTTCGAAAGAGTAAGCGTATTTTTAATAACCTGAGTCCAACATTTCATTGCAGTTGTTTTCTCCTTTTAAATTAGAATGAAAAATAAGCATAGTGATTTACCACGAGGAAAACCCAGTGATCGAGCTTTCTTTTCTGTGCGAAGGAGATCAGTAATCAAAGAAAAAAAATACCAGTGTGTTTTATATTTACAAATAATAATATCTATAATGTGCCGCGAGAATCCATGTTACACCCATAGTGTGCTGCAAGTTGAAAAAGGTTGGGAAACGCTGGTTTAGAGGAAAGAATAATTGGTATACTCCCTCCTCCCTGCTCTCTCTCTGCCTAGTATATTTTCTTTATTTTATTGTCTCCGAAACACCATTCCAGACAAATGCTTTTCGGTAGAAAAGTTAGAAACAAACCATCCCGCTCTTGGACAAAGTGGGCAACATGCGGTAGTCAGGTCAATGAACCTGCTTTGGAAATTTTCGTGCAATTTAGGTTACTGAGAGGGTGTAGTTTCTTCAACTAAGCCGCCTTCTACTATGGCTCGTGCCATAAATAAGTCATCGTCTGATCATATGGGAAACACCGCTAGTTGTCCTTGCCTGACATCTGTTTCATATTCATATAGCAATTTTTTTCTTTTTTTTTTAATAGACGGTGTTGTATCTATTTAGAGAAATATCATCCGCCCCTGTTCGGCTTTGAAATGTTGCAGTTGACCCCCTTGAGCCTTATGATGGGGGCCCTGGGGGACTTGCTTCTTACAATGTTCTCTTGGCCCTCGACATGAGTACATTCCTGTGCAATTCGATTTGCAACATCTCTTTTCGCTTCGCAGCAATTTGAGATCACATTGTTCGATGCCATGTTAAGACAGCACATATTTGTGGCGGCCATTTTGAAAAACATGCTTCATATAGCAAATGTTTCCTATATATGTTGTTGCACATTCCATGATCAATCGAGAGAGGTAACACTCGGTCCCTGTTTCCATTTGAAAATTTGAAGTTGGCTCCTGGGGTCCTATGTTGGGGATCCTGGGGGCACTTGCTTCTCACAGACTTTTATCACCCCCTGACATTGGTACATTCCTGGACAACTGGATCCGTCACATTTTTGTTCGTTTCGCAAATCTTTCAGGTCACAAAGTTTGATGGGACACCCTGCATATTCCCACATATGACCCAACCATGACATAATGTTCACTACTTCTATTATCGGTTATTGGCTCAACCCAACCATTTCATGTTCCCCGACTTGACATTGCCTCAATCACTCTAACATTGATGCATTCCGAGTGATGCCTGTTGCCGGAATTTTCTTTTTCTGAAGCGAGTGGCCTAACTATATTAGACTTGTCTGGATGTCCATGGCCAGTCTTGCCAACTTTGGAACTCGTTTTTCTTTTCGACTCTAGGTACGTCGGTTTCCTGCATTTTCGGTGCTTCTTGTTTTGTTCATTCTAATATGTACAGCCCCTGATCAAATGTGGCGCATTATGGCCAACTCCGTTTTTTCCGTATTTTTCGTACTTCTGTTTTTTCTATTTTCTTTTGTTAGATTGTACCACTGATTAGACACGCCATATCTTATGTTCTACATGACAGGTTGACACTGAATATTGCACTCACTTCATATAGTGCTCTTTGCAAAACATGTACTTTTCATTGCAGTTGGCAACACTGTTAACCCCACTGGTGGCCTTCATTTGTTCCCTATTGTGGCAAGTCTCTTTCTATACATCACTTGTCAGCATTGTATTTTACCGTGCCCCCCTCCTTCTTTTTGTGGAATTTGCACTTTTCCCCCTTGTCCAGCCTTGCTGTTTCCCGAACTTCCACCCCTTATATTTCCTGAGCCTATTGCTATGGGCAGCTAATTTTTTGGGAATGCTCATCTCTGTTACAGCTCTTTCAATTGGCATAGGCCACTTCGGAAGGTTCCCTTGTGAGATCCGAACGAGACAATTGTGTTCGCATTGGATATGTTATAACTAGACTTCGGATCGATATGCACTAAAAAACGGCAAAATATGCATGCAAATATGCGCTAAAAATCACGAAAATATGCACTGAAAATATGCAAATATGCACTAAAAATTGTAAATATGCAGCAATCAAAAGCTAAAGTTAAATGAGGAATTTTATCCTTAGAGAAAAAAGTTGTATTATTTGAATTACTTATAGTTGTTTATAACTATGATGCATTCATGATACAATATACAACTATGTAGTTTTCGGTGTTTTCTGGTGAAAGCTTGCATTTATCAGTTAAAACATTACTATACATCAAAAATATTCCTTCCGTGTCACAGGTCGTTAAGGGACAGTATTTTAAAGAAACAATGTTACTTGCTGTTAAATCTGAAGTTCGTGCGTCGTTGTTCCCAGGAACACTTTATTCACATTAGACAAGAATCTTATGCCAGAATTTTTCGCGTCTATTGAATGTGCCTTTCGAAGAAATGCTTGTCCGATTGGTCTTGGGAGCATCTGCTTCGTTAATGAATCAAACAGCTCAAATGTACTGCAAAGTTCTAATCATCGCTCTTCTGATCTCGTTATGAACTGAAATGAATATTGATAAACGCAAGGTCGCTTTTAATGTTTTCAGCTCTGCAAGCGTCCAAGGCTTCTTAAATAAATTTGGTTTCTTCGGGTTCAAACAGCTCACAGTCGATATGTAAAATTAAAATGCATCTACTTATATACACAAGCAGGCAGCTATAAATTGGATAAAATGTATTTCAATCCTGTTTTACACTGCATAAAGGTGCAAACTATGTTTTAGCCCCTCCCTTGATTATATCCTGGACCCGCCATTGTTTTACAAATAATGCGCCAAGTATCTGTGAATAAGGAATAAATATACTAAGAGAAGTAAATAAACACTTCTGGCATAAGCACATAATAAAACCTCCCTAGCGAAATTAAACAGGACTCGCAAATATTTCCGTTAAAGGTTTCAAAGTTAACCAAGATAGCTCTATGCTTAGCAAAATAAATAAGGTACATACATATAGGCTAATGAACATAGTGAGATAAAATGAAATGTTGTATATAGGCCTAACGTATTCAGTTATATTATTTATTTATGCTACGAATTAATACACATAAAACTTACATTAAACAAACAAACAAACAAAAAAACTACATACGGTTTCAAAGGCCAAGACAAAAAGTAGATGCTATGCACTTTTCAGCGCTTCTCCCTCTACTTTTGGCTCCATTTTGATCTATTGTGTATATTATGCTCCTTGTTCCTGTCTCTAGAGCAGCTACAGAATGCATTATTGGTATTTGGAGATAATTATGTAAATTGCAGTTCGTTCAAAAACTCGCACGGTATCTAGGACCTTACATGGTGGTGGACTAAAGAGTAAATGTGTAGGGTAACAAGAAAACGAAGACCTTTATAGACAACGTAGTTCATATACCTAACCTCTCACAGAATGTCTAAAACAGTTTTAAACACTGCATTACGGAACTTGAAAATTTCCGTTAAAAAGTGTATTTTAACATCCGTTGTTCGCAACACAGGTTCCGCCTAGAATTTAACACATTTTATTTTACCTTTAAATTCATGGAATCGTGAAATATTTTCGTTTAAAATAAATTTCCGTTTAATAAGCGGCCTGTTGAAGGCAATTTTTACTGTATTAAACCTATATTAAAAACCCTTATGTTCTTGTTTAAAAGAAAATAAATCCACTTGAAATTACTTTTTGTATCCAATTTTCTTCTACCGTAACATTGTCCGTCTCAAACAGCAATAATTTACAATGTATAATATTGATACTTTGAATTTAATAAAGTGATTTGAGCAAGGAATGAATGGGAAGAAGTTAAAGTTATCGAAAACATAACAAGATTTAGTAGGGAATTTACGTTTCGAGAGACAGAGGTGTGTATGAAAGCAACACAAATTTATATTTAAATATTCTCATATTTGGAGCTCAAAAGGTTGTTCATATTTTTAAAAAGGTTGTTCATTTCTTTCCGAAATACATTTTCAACGGTTTCTTTGGGATGAACTCTGTCAAGTATGCAAAAAGAAAGCTACATGTAGGCTGTTTCATAGTTGCATAAACTTCTTGCCAGACTTGAAACTGTTATACGAAGGGGAAAAAAGCGTTGCTGAAGTTTGAGCTTTTGCTGTCGAATAAAATAGAAATGTCCTTTTCTGAATTTGTTTAGCATACACTTTGCAAAATATATTTTCATCTTGAATTGTTAACGTCTCTCAACTTCAATCCATTACTTCAGAAGATTTTTCGGGCCCATTTATCTGTAGTGCGACACCTTTATCCAATTCTTGTCAATTTTTGTCCATCCAAGAAAAAAATATACCATTCAAATTATTAAAGGAGGACCATTTACAAATTTCGACCACTTCGATCACTTGTACTGCGATATCATCAAATTTGAATTTTAACTAGCTCAGAAATTTTGTCTACCCAAGAAAACAATTGTACCATTTAAATTAATAAAGGAAGGCAATTTAAAAGTTTCGTCCACTTCGATCACCTGTAGTGAGATATGTTCGGACAACGGAGTAAGTTCTTGTGGCCCATTAACCCTGTCGGTATAAAGAAAATCGCAGTGAAATAGCTATTGCATCAAAACTGTTCATTAGAAAACCATGGTTTATAGTTCATTCTCTTCAGCATGAAACAAGCTTTCCAGAGGTGTTATGTATTGGGGCCCATAATGCATTTGAACAGGTGAAAGAATGTTAGAAAAAATCCCTCCAGAAATCACTCCCATCAACTTTGGACCCCTCTGGAGTGGCCCGGTAAAAGTAGACAATCTAAATGTAGCTCAAAAAATAGTATAGGGGATAATAAATGTGTATACCAAGTTTTGTATTGATTAGACAGAGGGAGAAGTGTGTATTGTTATACCTGTATACATCGATCACACCTAGTGCGACATTTTCAAATAACTAGCTCAGAATGTTGTCCATTTTTGTCCACCCAAGAAAAACATTGTACCATTCAAATAAACGAGGGAGGTTCATTTAAATTTTCGGCCACTTCGATCACCTGTAGTGCGACATCCTCAAATTTGAATTTTAACTAGCTCACAATTTTTTCCATGTTTGTCCACCCAAGAAAAAAAATGGTACTATTCAAACAAACGAGGGAGGGCCATTTCAAAATTTCAGCCACTTCGATCACCCGTAGTGCGACATTTTCAAATTTGAATTTTAGTAAACTCAGAATTTTGCTCAGTTTCCTTACATTTTTGTACAATAAAAAATTGTACCATTCAAATTAACAAAAGAGGATCATTTCAAAACTTTGGCCACTTCAATCACCAGTAGTGTGACATCTTTAAATTTGAATTCTACCTAGTTTAGAACTTTCCCTTTTTTTGTAGATTTTTGTACCATCAAGACAGCTGAAATTCGAATTTGAAAATGTCTCACTACAGGTAATTTCAGTGGCCAAATTTTAAATGACCGGCTCTGGTTTATTTCAATGGTACAGAATTTATTCTTGGTGGTACAAAAATGTTTTAAAATTAGACTCAATTCTGAGTTAATTAAATTTCGAATTTTGAGATGTCGCACTCCAGGTGATTGAACTGGCCGAAATTTTGAAATGGTCCTCCCTCTTTTATTTGAATGGTACATTTTTTCTTGGGTGGACAAAAAAGGACAAAATTCTGAGGTAGTTAACATTCAAGTTTTAAGATGCCACACTACAGGTGATCGATGAGGACAAATTTTCGAATGGCCCTCCCTCGTTTATTTGAATGGTACAAATTTCTTTCTTCGGTAGACAAAAATTGGACAAAATTCTGAGCTAGTTAAAATTGGAATTTGAAGATGTCACACTACAACTAAATGGACCCAGATTTTTCTTTTGTCATTCTTATACTGCCACAAGACCACAATTTCAAATCCACATACACACAACAGTAGCAACTTTAACTTCTGAGATGGATAACGTGGAAATTTTGTTGTAGGTGATTTGACACTGTTATTTATATCTTCTTCCAAAAAGGTGACAGTCACGCATCATTGCCGGGAGGATGAATCACTCAAACTTTGTTATTCTCCTTTCACATGACCTTGGAAGATATTCTAAACCTACAACAATCAACCATTTTTAAGATCTTAAGTCTAATTTATATTAGAAACTTGAAATTTCATTTATGATGAAAGTTGTTGGAAGTTAAAAATTATCAATTTAATCGTTCCTTTAGATATGCATTTATATGCAGTAACGACATAAACATGCACTAACCTGCGAAATATGCAAATATATGCACTATAAAACTCTGCTATTTTACCCCAAAACACCTGAAACGGATTTCTGTTTAAAGAGTATATCAATATCACATCAGGAAAAAAACATGCAAATATGCAAAAATCCGAAGTGTAGTTATAACTAGACGAATCCCGAAGTTATACGTGTCACCGGGCGGGATATCGTGAGTTACAACATATTCAACGAACTTAAAAAAGTTCGTTACTGAATTCTCTATTCTGTGTGTCTATCTGTCCGTCTGTCTGTTATTTGCAATTTTTTTCAATTTTGTACACTGCATTAGATAGAGCATCAAAAACTATTAGACAAAATGATTAAATTTTTCGCGTCAATCTAACCGTTCGCAAGATAGTGGCCAAAAAATGACCGATTTACAGAAATTTAAGCAGCCATATCTCGGGAACCGTAAGTCATAGAGAGATCATATTGGTGTTGATCAATATCTAAAAGGATGGTAAACATTTTGGTACCAAATAGTAATCGGTAGTCACTGTCCAACTGGCCAGTTGGCCAGTGGCCACCAATTAATATCAGGACAAAAATGTTTAGCATTCTATTAGGGATTGATTACCACCAATATCATATCTCTATGGCTTACCGTTCCCGTGATATTGGCCAAAAACATGGCCAATTTCTAGATATTTAAAAAAGGCATAGCTAGGAAATTACCTGCTAGAATAGTTTGAACCGAGTCATTTGTTCGGAAACGATTGGGTAAATGAAAAACTCGGTGAACATGTATCCCATCATTTTCAAGGCCACACTTTTTTGGGGTAAAAAGTTTGCCTCAGGGTTCCCCGCAGGGCCCCAGACGGGATCCAACTAAAAAGTTTCAAATGGCAAGGGGGGTTAAGTAGCACATCGTTTGAAATCTGTTGTAAAATGAAGGAAAATGGAGCAAGTCTCGACTCTCTACGACAACCCTGTGCAAAATGGCGGCGGGTCAAAATGAAAACAAAAACTTAATTGAAAAGTCCACGGCCACCCGTATAAATCGAAAATGGTGAGACAAATGTAAAAACAAGAAAGGACGTGTGGCATTACGCGATCGAGCTGAAGAGAATTTCACAGTAAATATCAAGCTCAAGCTCGAATTAGTGAGAAACTTGACTAGTGTGATCCTCATTGAGATTAGCGAACGCGAGCTCCATTGAGGATAGAGAGCATGAGCCCGAGTGAGTCACGGTTGCAAAATTACCAATTTTACTTCTTTCTTTCTTTCTTTCTTTTCTTTTCTTTTTTTCCCTACTCCAATGCGTAAGGTTTATGAACAGCAGAAGTGCTTGCTAGAAAGACCTTAATTAGCATTGCTTGAATTATCCATAGACTAGGAACTGCTTAGATATCTAATGCAACTTACGTTCGGATTTTAACAATTCAGGTTGTAATTAAAACCTTGAATACTGAGCAGATGAGCACGCAGGATGTTTTGTTGGGGTGTATTTCTAATACGCAATTAATACTTCGTAAACAAATACAACTCTATAGTATCTGAAGCGGCTTGAGTTGGATTGAATGAAAACGTGAACATGTATTCGAACTGCGCAATGTATTGTTAATTATCATGAACTGGAACAATTAGAAAAAAATGGAAGCGCGACTGATGAGCACCAAACATCAAAATTTCACAAGGCATGGTCAAAGCTCACACCTCAAAGACCAGAAAAAAAGATTGCCCCATCAACTAACCGTTGTCTTGTCCAAGTCAGTTGCTTCTTTTCATTGTGAAATTTCCTGCAAGTTAATCAGAATGTTGAAAATTTCCTACATTTTAAATTTATTTAGTATGTACTGATCAGTCAGAACATTATGACTACCAACCTACTATCGATATAATTTTCGTCCAGGCGATATCTGTGTCACCTGCCGACGAATGCCTGCTAGTCAGTCACGCGTACGGTGCATGTAGTATCAGTGAGAGTGCTGGTCGTGTGTAGAATGGGGAAGGCCCGCGATCTGAGTTTGACCAAGGGCAGGTTGTAATGACCCGCATACTCGGCAGGAGAATTTCGGAAACTGCAGGACTTGTCGGATGTTCGAGGAGTGCTGTGGTGAGTGTCTTCAACAAGTCGTGAAACCAAAAGAAAACGACGTCCAAACGTCGAGGGGTTGGGCGCCCCCACCTCATTACAGATGTCGGACGTCATAGGCTGGGCAGACTGGTAAAACAAGACAGGCAGCGAACTGTGGCAGAACTAACATCATACTTTATTACCGGGCAAAGTACAAGTGCGTTTGAACACACAGTGCACCGAACACCCCTAACGATGGGCCTCCGAAGCCCATGTCCCATCTATGTGCAAATGTTAACACCACGACATCGGCAACTACGACTGAAATGAACACATGACCATCGTCATTAAACCTTGGCACAGTGGCAGAGCGTTGCATTGTCTGATGAATCCCGATACCTTCTTCATCATGACGATGGGAGGGTGCGAATTCGTCGTGTTTCAAGAGAACAGTTCTTTGACACTAGTGTTGCCACGAGACGAGACGAGACGAGACTTCAGGCTGTCTCGTCTCGTCTCGTGCAAAGCATGTCTCGTCTCGAAAAAATGTGCTCGTCCCGTCTCGTGTCTCGTCTCGAGAGGTTCTGTCCCGTCTCGTCTCGTCTCGTCTCGTTTGTCTCGTTTTGTCTCGTCTTGTCTCGTAAAAAATATAGCAGCATACCATGGGAACGAAAGTTAAATGTAGCAGGCTGCATTATGCTAATCAAGATACAACTAAGTTACAAGTATTAACCAGAACACAAAGACAAGAAATGTCACGGTAGCTACACCGTGAAGCCTTCACCTCTGGTGTATGTGGTAGTCGGTTCGATCTCGGTTAGTGCCATGTGAGCTTTGTGGTGGACAAACATCGAATGTGTGTGGGGGCCGCGGTAGCTCAGTGGTAGAGCGTTCACCTCTGGTGCTTCGGGTTTCGGGTTCGATCCCAGCTTCGCCAAGTGAAGTTTGTGGTGGACAAACACCGTGTGCGTGGGTTTTCTCGAGGTTCTTCTGCTTCCTCCCACTTCCTTCATTCCACCATTTCATTCATTACTCATCATCACTCTCTCCTTTAGCCTAACTGGCATAACCGTGGGACGTAAAATTCAAAGATTTCATTTCATTTCATTTCATCTTTCAAATGTGTTTTCTCGAAGTTGTCTAGTATCCTACCACTTTCTTCATTCCACTAATTTTCCCATCATCATCCATTCGAACAAAATTGCCTAAAGGTCTTAAAAATAAATTCAAATAAACTCACAAGGCAAAGACAAATAGTTTACAAGATAATATATCTCTGCTGTTAGTTGTCTGAGGCTTCTCAACCCTGGCTTTTTTTTTTTTTTTTTTTTACATTCTTAAACATTGAAATTTGTTTCACCAGTTTCAATACACGAATATACAGTAAATTGCTCATAGATACGTCGAAGATGAAGACACTAATGTCAAATAATGTTTACACGACAAGCAAAGTTCGATGTAAAGGTGTCTCCATCCACGACACTATCGTATACTATCAGCCCACTTGGTTTTAGTGTCTGCATATATATATATATATATATATATATATATATATATATATATATATATATATATATATATATATATACAGAGAGAGAGAGAGAGAGAGAGAGACAGACAGACAGAGAGATGGAAAGATATATAGATAAATAGAGAGATAGATATGTGTGTACACTTTGATTTCATATATTCCAGCCTTTAGGTTTCCATGCCAATCCAAAAACTACTTTCCATTTTAACATGTTTAGATTTGTTGCAATTATTTTTATTTTTTTTTAAAAAAAGCTCGGAACCAAATAATTTTATTGAGTAATGGAAAGTATTTGATTGAAATTTTATATGTTACTGCACAGTAAGCTCTACTTAAAGTGCCATAGTAATGGAGCTGAACGACACATCGGACCAAAGAATGCTTGGGACCAGTCTTCACCTCCATGGTACAAATCTGTTCCCATAACCGCGGGGTGTGTGCCACTATATGGTGGTTGCCCCGTTTGTATAACAAACTCATGACAGTACACCCAGATTAGCTAGTGGTCTAAAAAAAGTTGATTTTTGGGTGGCCATTTTGGATTAAAGTTTCTTATATTGTCGTGATCTATTCGCAATCATGCAACGTACATCTTCATACCAAGCTGAGCGGTCTGCGGCGATAGACCATCGGCTTGAAGGCCCCGGGTTGAGTCCCGGAAGGGTCATGTGTATGGATTTTAACAGCATTTGTGTTTTCGTATTGTGTCAGGGGCGAAATCGTAAGGGATAAAAGGATTTCAGTCTGAAAAAATTTGAGAGAATATCCTCCGCAGGATACTTTCATGGGAGTAAGGAATTAGTAAAAATATAGGATATACATTTTATAGCAGGTTTAAAATTATGGTTTGGGTATCCTATTTCTTTTCTGTTAATTATGTTCTTCAATGTTCAAATTTTGATCATTCTCATGATATGTTCTGCTTTCAATGGAGTTTCATGAATATTATACCAAATGTTCTTTACACTCTGTAAGAAACCATTTCTGAAGATAATTTAGGTCCTAATGAATATTATTCACTAGGAAAGGGAAGTATTGCAACTATCTTGAATCCTGAGACTTCAACTTTCGATATGATTTCGAAGAGTAATTTTTACTTTTCATAGTCTTATCGAAATCATAATACACTGGCTGTTTCCACACATCAATTAAGCCTCGAATCATTGGCACCTGTACATTTCTGTGTGGTCCTAAAAATAAATAAACGTTTTGGTCATAGCATACACGCCTATTAACATTGAATTCATCAAATATAGGCACTGAAATTTTTCCACACTCTTTAAGTAGCGCCCTTGCTAAGTCAAAATTTTCAAAATTGGGGTAGGAATACCAGGAAAAAACGGTAATTTTTGCATACAACGTCGAAATGTTGACACATTGGGTACGGGGATTCGAACTTGTAACCGCAGATGATTGTATAATTTATCAATGAGGCGTGTTGTGTTAATGCACGAATGATATCTTAATCAATCCATCTTAGTTTTTTCTTGCCATTCATTAGCATATTTACTTGGTCCTGTATAAAACTTTTTCGTAATATATCCACCACCGGTTATTAACCACTTTATTGAAACGATCACAATATTATAATTTAGAACTGGCCTTTGAAATTAATTCTTTATTATATTTGCTTTCCAATTCTTTTAACTTTGTTTGTAAACATATTATTTTGGCTTTGTATATACATACTGTTAGACTTCAGTTTTTCGTTCTCTTTATGCAAAAAGGAGAGCTCTTCTTTTGGTTTATACCCCTCAATCTTCACAAAACAAATGAAAAATAACATAAACAAAGAGTTATTTTTTTATTTCAGTCACAATAGTTATTTCATCTGGCTGCACCCCAATGTCTGATTTGTTTTTTTCTTTAAACACCTAACTTACGTACATTTAATTCTTTCATTATTTACATCAACACGGTTCCGTATAGTAAATGTAAGTTTAGTGAAGGCACGTCTTGTTTAAACTTTTTCTTGGGTAGAATATTTAGAAGTTCACATTTTAAATTATGTCCATAAGCTTCGGGAATAAAATGATCGGAATAGACGCTGGCGTTTTCAACTTTAAAGATATCTTTCCGACAGCATTTCTTTCGCCAAACTTTCCGCAAAGGAACCGAGGGAAATATATGATAAATAACTTTGGAACCCGTAGTATTTCTACTATAATTGTGACAAATACTTAGTGTAGAATTCGACATGCTTATAGGCTAACACGAGCACTACAGTAATTAATGTTTTCTTAATACAGGAAAGCAAGAATCACTCACTTTCCTGCAAAAATCAAAGAAACAAACAAGGGTGAATGACAAGGACCTTGGGCGAAAGCTGTTTCTGCTCCCGCCGTGACGTCACAATTTTACTGCATCTTCGGTTTTCAAAGAAGGGTAGTTATGACGCGACCTTAAAAGAGGAAAGGAACAGTAGGGTCGACGAACCTTGGAAGCAGAGGGCAATTTCGCACACTGGTCAGATCAAACATTTCCGCGTAACAAAACGAAGGTCCCCCTGTAAAACCTCTTCATTTAAAGTGTTATTGTTAGTATCATAAATTTGCTGAAAGCAAACAATTTGAAGTGTTCGTCGATAATATCTGCTTTTTTTGTCCTGCGCCCGCCTTCCAAACAAAGAGGTGAATTTTACATGACTGCTGTATAATAAGCGAGCTATTGGTAAAATGGTAAAAGTGTACTTTTATGTGTATGTGTGTGTGTGAGAGAGAGAGAGAGAGAACGAGAGAGAAGACAAAAATTATTTGCAAGATGACATACTTCAATTGCCGTTTTCGGTTAATCTCGGTTCATATAGCAAAAAGAATACCGCCACCAGAGAATCCGCCATCTCAACCAGAACTTTCAACTACAGCCTGTAATAACTACAGCCTTATAAAGTTTTCAAATTGAATAGATGGTGGTGGTAGTTCGGTTTCTTGACCTTGTAAAAATCTTCCCTGTCTTTGATTTTGTTTCTCATTATTCCAGCCAGAAATAAAAAAAAAATGAGAATTCCTCAGTTTACAGCAAGGGGAATTAGGGACAAGACATTAAGGATGATATTTCTGGAAGCTCATGTATCACGATTGTTTCATTCAATAGACAGAGGACACTTTTCTATGAAGGCTTTTCAACATGTTTTCTCACAAAGGGGATTTTCCTTTTGCAATCTATATGACCACTGACAATTTCAATCTTGGCCATTCCCGCCAGCGTTTTCATTTTCGAGACGGGACAAGTAGTCTGTCTCGTCTCGTGTCTCGTCTAAAAGGGTTCTGTCTCGTCTCGTGTCTCGTCTCGTTTACGAGACGAGACGAGACGGGACACGAGAAATGTCTCGTCTCGTGGCAACACTATTTGACACCTGTACTGCGGGACGGAGACAAGCTGGCGGTGGCTTAATTATGCTCCGGAAAACATTCACGTGAGCATCTATGTGTCTAGTGAAGCTCGAGCAAGGCACCATGACGGCCAAGGCGTATCACACACTGCTTGCAGACGACGACCATGTTTCCCAACGGTAGTGGCATTTTTCGAAAAGATAATGCACCATATCACAAGGCCAGGATTGTGATGGAGTGGTTCGAGGAACACAGGGACAAGTTCCAAGTGATGTGCTGGCCGCCCAACTCGCCTGATCTGAACCTAATCGAACACAAATGGGATGTGATTGAACATGACTTCAGAGCGCATCGCCCCTCTTCCCGGAATTTACGGGAATTAGATGACCTGTGTGCAAGGGCGCCGATCCTGGGGGGCCGAGGGGGCCCGGGCACCCCCAAAGCTCATGTGAGCTCCCGCATTCTATTTATGAATATACAATATTTGGCATAATTTGAATACAATTTGTCTTAAAATCCTCATATGCCTTCTGCATCTGAATGCCCCCCCACATTTACAGAAAAATCGGCGCCCTTGCCTATGTGTACCAATCAACTCTCTCCAGTGACCTTTCAAGGATCATTGCGTCCATTGTTATCCGTGCCAAAGTTGGACACACTGACAATAAGGTAGGTAGTCATAATATTCTGGCTGATGTGTGCGTATGTTTTAACTCGTATATTTTGTCTCGACTCGAATTTCGAGACGTCTCGACTCGAATTCGAGTCGAGTCGAGACAGAGGCTGTCGAGTCGAGACAGAAACATATTTTCGAGTCGAGACACGAGTCGAGTCAACATTTTCTCGAGACGAGTCGAGACAGGCTTAAATCTCGACTCGACTCGACTCGAATGCATCCCTACAAACACCTCACAAGGCATTTTAGTCAACCCTCACCTATTTTTTTGCCTTTCTACTGTACGTTAAGTGGCAAAAAATGCTCAAATACATGTTTCATTATTTTAAATGAATAATCAAATTAGCAACTTTCATGTCTCTAGCCGTAAGGAATCCCGAAATATAGGCATCTTATAATAATAATAATAATAATAATAATAATAATAATAATAATAATAATAATAATAATAATAATAATAATAATAATAATAATAATAATACAAAACGCTGAAATATATATTGAATTGTTTTAAGTGAGAAGTCCATATACCTAATTCCATGTTTCTAACCTTCAAAGATTCTTAGATATTGATATCTTATTATGATAATTGCAATCCCCGCCCCCTTTTCTTTACACCTCTTTTCCCCACTTTACTGAAGTATCAAAAAATGTTGAAACGCCTTATTTTAAATGAGAAATCAAAATTCAAATTTCTGTTTTCTAACCTTAAGGGATTCGGAGAGATGATCATCTTATTAAAATAATTCCCACCCCATTCCCCCTTCCTTTCTTTGAATTTCCCAAAAATCCTTCCTTAGATCGAAAATCTTATCTACTGTCCGAATTTCAAGTTTCTAGCTTAAGCGGTTTGGCCTGTGCGAAGATCAGGACGACTTCTTTATATATGATTACAACTAGCAGCGTTCACCCCGCTTCGCTGCGGTCACCCCGGAACGCAATAAACTTTGTTACTTAGATAATTTTTACTTTTTCGCTTTCAAGTGATATGATAAAAAACATAGAAGATTGCAGTAAATCTTAACATTATATCGCCTGTCATTTATGTTAACCCGCCCCGCTTCGCTGCGGTCATCCCGGTGCTGGCATATTGTAAAAGTGTCTGTAAAAATAAGCAAATCAATTAAAAAATTTTAAACAGAAGATTCAAGCTATTTTCCGCTGTATATCGCCTGTCATTTATGTTAACCCGCCGAGTGACACGGTCATGCGGGTTGCATATAAATACGTTTATTTTTACCTATGATGAACTAATAACAAAGGATTTGTACGTTATGGACACTTGAATGGTCAATTATCTCAAGACACTGGTAATTAAAAATTAAAGTGATATGATAAAAACCATCTAGGGTCCAAATCCTAATAACCCCCCAAAAATGAAAGAAATTGGTTCAGCCGTATTAGCGTGATGAGCGGACAAAATTTTGTACGTTCTCTTTTATATATATAGATAACAGCTTGTATTATTTCCTAAGAAAAGATGAAATGCCATTAAAAGTCACAATGAATGTTTCTGTGTTGCACCCCAAAAGTCACAGTTCTTTGTTGATGTAGTAGCTAGCGGACGTACCTTTGATATCTGATGCATGAGGTTCTGTGGTTTGATACAAGGTAAGTGAACATAGAACGCACTGCAGTGGTTCAGATCCAACTTTAAACTCTAGTTCTCGTTCTGTAAAGCATCGCTTTTGATACATATCAATCAATCAACCTACCGAAAAGTCTCCTCTTAGATTCAGAGAGCTTTTCGGTAAGGAGCGCTGAATATTCTATATTTCTCTTTATTCAAGGTAAACGTAATTGAAGTTTCGGGTTTTGAATCACACATCATTTTTTTTCTAGGATATAGTTTTAAAATATACATTTTTAGTTCAAAGAGTGATCCATCTTTCCTTCTTCCTACAGCTGTTCGCTCAACGAATAAATCATTCTCGCTCGTTTTTCGGCTTATGGTGACAGTCTCAAGGAACTAGAGACAGAAGTATTCACAATTCCAATATGTCTGTATTAAGTACCATACATTTTGATTAGACTCTGCTAGGCTTGTCACACAGATTGGATCGGCCAGATTGAAAAGACAATATTTTTATTTCCGAAAGTAAACTGGAAGTAAAAGACCTTTGGGGGAGCGGTCGTCCCCTCCAACCCCCACGTGGTCGTAGATCCACCAATATACAGAAGAATAAATTAAACTTTTATCTTTGATGTTTTGCAAGGGTGCCTTACGTAAAAGGCGCATTGTACTCTTCACGGTTTCTTTACCCACAGTAACAGTAAGTATTTATTGTATAGAACTATGTCATACCGAAGAATAAATTAAACCGTTTATCTTTGATTTGGTTTCACAAGGGCGCCTTACATAAAGGACGCACTGTACTCTTCATGGTTTCTTTACCCACAGTAACAGTAAGTATTTATTGTATAGAACCAGGGCCGCCCACAGGGGGGATGTATGGCGCAAGTTGCGCCACTGAGAAAAAATTTGGGGGGATTTTACTCTACTTTCGAACTAGCAATTTTACTGTTGGAATAGCATTAAAACACGATTTTGAGAAGCAAATTTTCAAAAATTTTCCGGGGTGAACCCCCCATACCCCCTGCTTCGATACTCGATGAATGAAGTACCGCGCAAGTAGCCGTATGAAAGGAAAGGTTTGTTTGTTTTTAGATAGAAGGGCCGCCCACAGGAGGGATGAATGGCGCAAGTTGTGCCATCGAGAAAAAAAATTGGGGGGAATAACAAAATTGGGGAAGAATTTTACTCTAATGTCGAATAAGTAAGTTTGCTGTCGTCAGAATAACATTGGAACACGATGGGATTTTTTTTTTTTAATCTCGAGAATGAATCCCCCTACCCCTTGCTTAGAAACTCTATGAATGAAGTACCGCGCAAGTTGCTATATGAAAGGATGGCGCCAAGTTCTGGTGAACAACAGTTACAAACACTCAAGGAATCACTTTCAAATTTAGATTTGAAACTTGCCTATGTTGTCTGTTGAAAATCATAAAATAGTTTGACATAATTGTGAGCTAGTGGTAACCATACAGACAACAGCCAAGTTTCAAATCTAAATTTGAAGTGAGCCAGTGAGTGTTTCTAACTGTTGTCCACCAGAACTTGGCGCCTATTTTTGTGATTTCAATTCTTTTTAAGGCCACTCGTACTTGGCTCTTTTACAGGAATGTTTTTTGTTGGATATCACTTCTTTTTATAGGCTAATTTCGAGGATAACATTTTCTTTTGGTATCAAACTCAATAACTTGTAACTTGCGTCTTACTTTTCATGTACAAGGAAATTATAATAATATTTTGTAAAGAAAAAAATAATACTACTAAATGTAAAAAAAGAATACCTGTGCCATACACAGTGTGTAGAAGTTTTTATACCCTTCAATATCCTTATAGAACATATTTTGTGTTGTATACTACCAAGACTACTAATAAAAGTAATGTCATTTTTATAATTACTACTGTCCCTACTACTACTACAACCATTCTATAATACTACTACAGGAAATAAAAACAACAAAAATAACAATTACTAGTACTATAAAAACTACTGCTATCTGGGCAATTGTTTTTAGAGGACTTGAGTTTTGAGGAGGGAAGAGATTATTAGTTTTGGGGGGGAGTGCGCCATCATCTTTGGGGGGGAGTGCGCCATCATCTTTGGGGGGGATGGGCACCCCCGTATAGAACTGTGTCATACCGAAGAATAAATTAAACCGTTTATCTTTGATTTTGTTTCACAAGGGCGCCTTACATAAAGGACGCATTGTACCTTTCACTGGTTCTTTACCAACAGTAATAGTATGCATTCATTGTACAGAACTATGCCATACAGAACAATAAATAAAACCGTTTATCTTTGGTGAGGTTTCGCAAGGGCGCCTTATATAGAGGGCGCACTGTAACCTTCATGGGTTTTTTACCAACAGTAACAGTATGTATTCATTGTACAAAATTGTGCCATACAGAAGAATAAATAAAACTGTTTATTTTTGATGTAGTTCGCGAGGGCGCCTTACGTAAAGAAAGCGCTGTATTCACCACCAGCTCTTTAGCAATAACAAATGTAAGAATTTATTAGATCTATATATATATAAAAGTTGTACCTTTATTTATAATGAGATGTTTCGGAGGGCGCACCGGGTCATGTCCCGGTGTCCCGGTGGGCCAGCACGGGCCTTCAAAGATCCAAATGTTTTAGGCTTCTATAATAGTAATAAATAATAACTTGGACGGGGCATGCACATCCACAGTACATTAGTGTTACATACTATGATCATGATATGATTTATTTCAAATAAATAGGTACAAAGTTGTCATCATAGGTATTCTGCTATTATTGGCAAGTCACTTGCCGCAACTGAGAAGCTTCCATGCTCCTTAGTCTTCACGTAAGGGATTGAAAATTTGACTTTTTTTCCAGAAAGATTTTATTTCGATAACTGCTTGGATGAGTATCATATTCAACAACATAGAAGGTTTTCAACGGACGTAAAGATCATAATGCAGTTTACAGCAATTTGATATCTCAAACTGATCTGGAGATGTGATACACATGGGTAAAGTTTGCAACACTGGTTAAAATGATGTAATTGCAAGAATTTATTGTAATTACAAGTACCTACATCTGTTTCTGTAATGTTATAAAAGCAAAGAGAATCAAGATACATTACGAACAATCTCCAAATACGTCATTTTTAGGAGTATCACTATCAGTATTCACGTTTTTCATATCTCCTCAACGATTTGAGATATCAAATTGCTGTAACGGCTCCGAGAAGTTTACGTCTTTTGAGAATCACCTACGTGATTAGACGTTCTGTTTATGTAAGAAATTTTTCGAAAAAAAGTCTAATTTTCAATTTCTTGTATTCATTCGAAATAAGCCATGGTCATAGTATTCGACACTAAGGTATTTCGGGTTTGCATTTCCCTGTCCGTCTCACTTCTATTCATAGACAGATCCAGGGGGGGAAAGGTTATTCACCTCCCTAAGTTTTACAATCACCAGTGCTGCAAAAGTCGGTGAGAGAGAAAACAAAATCTTTCACTACCTTCTTTCCTCACCGTTCAGTTCGTCCTGAATTCGCCTCTGCTTTTATTAATACTATTATCAGGTTTCTGAAGTTTAGATGCTTGTCATATTGCAGCATCCTTGATTTGCAACACTGAATAACAAATTTGTGTTGTAAGGTTTCGTTTAATATTTAGATTTGAGATATGTAATAACATGGCATAATGGCGTTAAAAATATAACTTTATTTTATGTTGGCAACACTATTAATTTGTTGGTACTGCAGAGTTTATTAGACAGAGTTCCCTTGTCGTTATTTGCATCTTACAAAATTCCAGCCATTTTTATCAATTAGTTTCAAAATTACATGGGCGTATCAAGATAAATGGTGCATCTCAAATTATTATACTATAAAGTGGAGAAGTTCCATATACTATAAGCCTAATTAATCATTTTTTTCTTTCTTTAAATGTAAAATCTCAAATGATTGTTGTGTTTCCTTCTTTTAAAGAGACTCAAAATATTTTTCAAGTAAAAAGAAAACATATAAATAGAAGATTCGCAATCTAGTTTTTATTTTAAGCTTAACACCTTGCAAATGTGTTCCGATGATGATGAGGATATTGGTTTTAGTTTAGCGTCCTACTCAGCTATAGAGACGTGAACTCAGCGTAACATGAGATACAAACCACTTGAGCTCCAGGCTGGAATCGAACCCGGTCTCCCGAGCCGAAAACTCATACGCTAAACATATAGTCACGAGGGACCTCGAATGGGGCTGCGTAACTAAGGGAGATGCTAATGAGCAAAATAATGGATGAAATGGTGCAACGCTACGAAATGAGGAAACGGGAGAACACCGAGAATACCCACGAGCACGGTGTTTGTCCACCACAAAGTCCACACGGTGCGAGCTGGGATCGAACCAGGGACCCCAAGCACCGAAGTTGAACGCTCTACTACTGAGCCACCGCGCCCCCATAGGAAATTGTTCAAGGTTATGTACATACAACGCTCAAGCGACTGAGACATTTTCTCAGGTCAACATGTTCTCTCAAATTATGAAGTATTGACTGTATCCTATCGTCAACTTTCATATACATGGCTTTTCCGTTCTTTTGAGTAATGCTCAGCATATCCATTCTTCTGAAAACATGATTACATATAAAATCTTCCCTCAATAGTCTTCACAAGACTGGAAATGTGCAGGGGTTCTGGATAATATTTTGTTTAAGCTTTTGTGTCAGTCTTCTACTGCTTTATTTGTTCGATTCCTGTGACTGCTACAATTCCAACTTTCCGGAGAAAAATTTGGATTTTCCAGCCATTGCTCCGTAATCATTGAAGACTTCGACTCTTCGTCTAATCGAACAGCCTCCATGTTGATCAACAAACCATCAGAAATATACTCTACGGGTACTAGTGCCAGTGTTGCACACATCCGGACGTGACTGCGAATCTCTTTAATCTTGGGATTAGGGATGGCCACATTTTTTCGAAAAATACTTTTTCGAAAACGAAAAACGAAATTTTACTCGAAAAACGAAAAACGAAAATTTTTTCGAAAAACGAAAATTATTTCGATAAACGAAAAACGAAAATTTTTTCGGAAAAACGAAAAATTTTTCGAAAAAGCGAAAAGCGAAAAAACGAAAAATGAAATTTCCGAAAATCGAAAAACAGATTTTTCGAAAAAGGCCATCCCTAGATTGGATCGTCCACCAAAGCCGACCATATAGCCACTGCACAACACGGTTCAGAGTTCGGGCCAGAACGTTCTGGGAAATCGACATAAAAACAGATTCTAATTGTATTCTCAGTGCTGATGCAATTTAATAATGTGGAAATTATTACGTTGGATAGGCACTGGTTATTTTTGCTGAAATGAAAGTATATTAGGTTATTTCTTATAACTAGCAAATATAAATTTATACCATGATAATTATTTGGATAAAGGATACGCAGGATTTCACCTTTCACTTTAACTAACAACACTAAACCAGCACAAAAACATATTACTTTACATTTTGGCACTTTGATTGGATAACTGAATATGATAATTAGATTTAATACTCGGCCCATTAATTATTGTTGTAAATGCGAAAGACGCGGTTGTCGCGGATTACCGGTTGAGTTTGGATACATTGTTGGTATCCACAATTTCACTGTCACTGTTCACTCGCTTTGGCGCTGAAGGGAGATCATTTTTGGTTATTCCAGGGGGATGTCCTGAAGGTTGCGGGTTGCATTCTCTCCATCCATTCCGTCTTTTGTTGATAGACCAAAAAATTTTCACTGCTTTGTTGCTTCTCATTATCAAGACGATTTTGAATTTAACAATCATGTATAAGTGATTTGAGACTTCGAGTTTTCTTCCTACAACAACATTTTTAATTTTATCGGAGCACCTTTAAAATGTACCTTGGTATTGCACTTACAACGTACAAGATGTATAATACTATATGCAGTATTCCGTATTTACTTGTCTGGAACAGCCTCCATCGCAACTATTAGCTGTTGTCATATTCGTTGCACCAGTCAGACTAACTAGTTTTTCTCCCCGTTTCCTCACGTTGCTACGCAGTGGAACAGCTCGCGATGCAGTCTGGTGATGTCAAAGTTAAAAATAGCTATGACATTCCATAGGCAGGAATTTTTAGAGACGACGTTTGCTTCCTGAGCTGAATTTTAGCACCTTATTTGGGGAGACGAGAGGATCACCAAGATCTCCGTCGCAGGCGCGACGCACACCCACATATGCATATTCGTTTGTTGGCTGAGAGAAAAATTCTTGAGAGCGCTTTTTATACGAGGTTAACTTAAAAAATTAAAATTTTCTTCATTAATAATCGATCAGCTAAACCGTATAGTTACATGACTTGGGCACTTTTGACAGCGGGGCCCTTTTGATTCGGACCCTTTTTGTTGCCCGTCCCTTTTCACCGGGTCCTTTTTACTTGGGCATTTGTCTTCGCCTTTTTGTCTGTGCCCTTCTCACAGAACTATATATATACAACAACCAGCTGAAATGCGTGGAACAGGGCAGGGGGCAGGTATGATTAAATAGATGATCAATGATCAGGGCGCAAAAAATTAGTTACACCACTGGTCATATCTATTTCTTTCTCCTGATTTCCACTCCTGAACTCAGGATTTTTCGCCGTGAAATTATATTTGCTGGGCCCTTTTGACGCGGAGCTTCTTGAGTCGGACCTTTTTGACGCAGGGGTCTGTTGACTCGTCCCCTTTGACTCGTCCCCTTTTCGACTGTAACCCTTTTGACGCGGGACCGTTTTGACCCGTGTCCTTTTTGAGGTGAGATCCCTTTTGACCCGAACATTTTTGATAGGACCTTTTTCTAGCGACGTCCTTTTTATTCTGGCCCTTTTGACAGCGGGGCTGTTTTGATTCGAATCCTTTTGTCTCAGGGCCCTTTCGACAGGGGTCTTTTTGATTCGGGTATTTCCGTTCTCGTCCTTTTGTCCGTGCCCTTCTGACAGAAATATATATATATATATATACAACAACCAGCTGAAATGCGTGGGACAGGGCAGGGGGAAGGTATGAATAAATAGATGATCAACGCTCAGGGCACAATAAAATTAGTTACGCCACTGGTCATATATATCTTTCTCCTGATTTCTACTTTTGATCTCAGGCTTTTTAGGCTTGGAATTGTATTTGCCGAGCCCTTTGACGCGGGTCATTTTGAAGCGAGACCGTTTTGACCTGTGCTCTTTTGAAGCAGGGTCCTTTTTGACCCGGTTTTTTGACATAAGGCCCTTTTGACTCGGCCTCTTTACTCGCGAGGATCTTTTGACCCGTACCCTTTTGAGGCGGGGTCCCCTTTGACCGGGGTTTTTTTGACATAGGGCCCTTTTGACTCGGACTCTCTTCCCGCAATGATCTTTTGTCCCAGGTCCTCTTGACGAGGGGAACATTTTGACGCGGTGCACTTTCGACTCAGGCATTTTTGTCGCGGGGCCACTTTTGATCTTGCTCTTTTGACGCGGGGCCTTTTAAAACCGAGCCCCGTTTTGACTCGGGCCTTTCCATCCTCGCCCTTTTGTTGGGCCCTTCTGACATGGAACATATATATATAACGCAGCAGCTGAAATGCGTAGACAGGGTGCGGGTATGAGTAATCGATTATCCAGGGCGCAGTAAAATTAGTTACGCCACTTTTCATATCTCCTTCCTTCTCTTCCCTCTACATTATATCTGGAGATGTATGTTCTGACTAATAGGCTACAGTGGCGATTTTAAAAAGTATGGGTATATACGCTATCAATGATAAATGTTATGACTTTTAATATATATAGGGCAATAAATTGAAAAACTCTATATCGGTTTTTTGCCCCCCCCCCCCCGTTCGAAAAAATCCTGCGGGCGTTAGTGATTATCATGTTGGTTAATTACTGTATTATATTGTGCTATACACACAATAAATAAATCTGTGTTTTATTTAATCAGAAGAACGTTATTTACATTTATTACGGACCTTGCTTTACGACAGCGAAACATATTCACGTTTAGCGTAATCAGTTTCCATTATCAAATAAGGATAGTGATTCGAATGAAATTATTGACACATACATTTAGGACCTAGAAAAGTGTCCTGCGAACATGTCGTAGTAAATTCCTGAAGAGTGAAATGCGCTAGTAGCAATTGTTAGCAGTTATTAACTTAACATAGAGGATAATAAATTGGAAAACTGAGAATACGAATCTTTTCAGAGATGACAGTGTACTGATGCTTCAAATCTATGCCTTTACTCCCTATACATACGTTATTTCCCTAGTCAAAATAAAAACTCTTAAAAATTAATCACAATTTCTTATGCAACCATCCCTTCCTTGGAGTACTGCGCGGTCACATACCTGTTACGGCGATGTAAAGGCACTTTTGGCGTCGAGTATACAATTATACAGTTGCTATTGGCGGAGAATAGGTAAAGAGTACAATCACTTTTCAAAAAATATGCATGAAGCCAGTAAAGTAATTAACATGTAGGTCTATTCGGTAAGATAATATGGAAATTTTTCTTACTGCTACTCATTTATTGCCAGAAAAACTTTCAGAAACTAAGCGCAATTGATATAGCGCAGTTAAAACAACTCAAGTTTTTAAAGCTCCTGTGTTTTAGAGCAGTATTCGAATAATCAGTGCCAATTGTATTTCTAAAACACAGTTATATTGATTTATTGGTCCTATATGCGAGCGTATTTAGTTTCATTTTGTTTGACAAAAAATATTACAAGAACTAAATAGTGTTTCTCTAGTAGAGACATTTTCACATTTTAGCTATTTACGTTACTAAACAAATCTGATGGTTTTAATACATAAAATGGCGCCCAAATAAACAGGGTGTAACTTAATTAATATAACAATCATCGGGAGGTGATTCCTGACACGGAAATAAAACGAAAAGTATACACCAACCTGGGTGTAAAAATGGCTCCTTTCGGGGCCTTGATCACCCGATAATTTGTCGAAAAAATGTAAAAACAGCCATAACTCAGCAACAGAACGTCTTATCGAAGTCGGGTAAAAGAGAATCTCCATTGCTTTTAGCCGTAGATTCCATTAGTGTACAATTGAATGTAGTGCAGTGGCTGAGCAAGGGTAATTCCCAAATAAACTGGAGAATTTGAGTATTTTATCAAACATTGAATGAGGGAAATTAACAACAATCAAGTACAAGATTCAAAAATAATAGTACATCGTTCAAGTTAGAAGAACACTTAGAATTCGAAAGAAAGAGATACATATCAGTGATTGATCTATTTTGTCTTAGTACAGAATAAATTCTCGGAAGAATTTAAATGAAACGAAGTCTTCAACGAATCACAGTTATATCTTCTAAGCTAATGGTAACAGATTATGAATGAACGGCTTCCTGTCCAAGTTACTAGTGTGTGAAAATGGAAAAAATAACTTTGATCCAGATTAGGTTTCAAACGACTGTGTATCGGACAGTCAGGCGGCATGTAAGGAAACATAACATGTATCCAAAAATGCAGAGATCATATGGGATTATCGAGTGCACAAGTGATTCTGCACATGACACAATGATTCCGAAATATTGCGGGAAGACATATTAGGGAAAAGTAAGCTGCATTAAAGGGTTTACTCCTCGTAATATGTGGTTCTGTCAAATATGATACTTCTATGCAAAGAAGCAACAAAAATGGACGAGATGTTGTATACGTTGCATAACGATACAAGGAAATGCGCCGGGACAGTATACTTGATTTATCCGTTAGGTGAGTCTTCCTCCAGGGATATTTTCGAGGTGCTTTCCCCTCCCTTGAATTTGGCAAACCGCCCCTTACCCCTGAGCTACGAAATACTACATTGCTATTGTGAATATACCAAATAGCGTCCTACACAGTTGGCGTAGGTCAACTAAAACCTTACCCACGATCCACTGACTCACCACCCACCGTGACCCACTCTGACCCACGACCCACCACCCACCATGACCCACTGTGACCCACTCTGACTCACCATGACCCACCACCCACTGTGATCCACACTGACCCACCACCCACCGTGACCCACTCTGACCCACCACCCACCCTGAACCACTCTCATCAACTGTGACCTACCCTGACTCACCAATATCCATCGTCATTAACTCTGGCACATGATCCACAGTCTCTTCTCTACTGACTAAAGAGTTTACACTCGTAATAAAACAAGGCTGTGAAATTGTTACTAATCGGAGTGTGAATTTCTACGGTCAATCGATCAAGCACGACTCTATTATAATAACGGTGGCTCTGACCTTTACGGTATAAAATGGTAAAGTGTTTGTCAGTGTGGAAATTGAAGCACTTCGAGGTGGGGGGCGTGATTAGTGTGTGCCTAAAATATACTTGCACTAGTAGAGTATTCTTGCAAGTGTTAATTTCTCAACACATTCCAAAAGAAACTTCTATTCGCAGGAAAATAACCCTATACAATATGGAAAAGGTTGTGATTTCTTAGTTCACAGTATTTTTCTCACAAAAGACTTGAAAAATCAGTTTTTCATAGCGTATTAAGGTGCTTGGGTACCCTCTGTGAAAGTATCTCTACAAAGTATGCTCATAATTGTAATTTGTGTAATTACTAAAACAAAACGTTAAATTTAAGTTACAAAAATGGATAATTGCAATTATTATCAATATTTAATCAAAGTAGTTTACCTTCTAGTTTATGAAAAGCAAAGAAGAGACTTCTTAAAAATTAGGTACTAACAAGGGACATCACCCAATTGTCCGGCTCCGATTTCAATGAACTTTTTGTTGCTGATAGAGGACATGTATTCATTACTTGTGATTACAGAAATTTTTGCCATGGTGCATGTTTTCTATTTTTTAATAAGTTTTAAAGGTTGTGATGTGGTTAATAGAGATTATTGCAGAAGTTCCTTACTACCCTTTGTAAACGGAGTATTAATGAAAGAACAACCATGTAGATACGTATAGGGCCTAGCGGGAAGTCGTATGGTACGTATGACTTTGACGGCAGCCATCTTGAAATCCGCCATTTTGAATTAAGGTCAATTTTTTTTTAAATAGGAATAGGGTAATATGATACATAATTTCGGGCTAGAATTTAATCAGTAAGACAATAGTGAAGTTAGTTTTAAGATGCGCCCATTTGGTGAAAAGTTACAGGCATATTAATTGTTTATACTTATTATGTGCGTAAGTCCCTTACCTGCGCTTCTAACCCGCGCATTAATTATAATAAGTAGATAAAGGTTTCGGTAATACATATTATGCCTAGAGGGAAGTGATACGATAAAGGTATCATTAACGGCAGCCACCTTGAAATCCCCCATTTTGAATTAAAGTGAAGTTTTGAAAACTGAAAACCATAGCATGTGGCACCAAGTTTTAATAGTAAATTTTCCCCAAAAGCCAATGGTATGCTTATTTTTGTTCTATAGTTAAGCAATATGAATTTATGACTCTTTTAATGTGCACGAAACGTCCATTATTCGATCTTTCAAATTGGCAACACTCCTAATTTTCATCGCATGTTTTAAGATTCTAACTGGCACTTTGCAATTGTTTCCATGGCTCATGATTTCTAAATTTATTACATTTTTTTAAGAGTTGCGATTTGTCAGTTTACGAATAGTGTTGGGATAAGCATCCAGCAATCTATCAGCAACAAAAATTTCATTGAAATCGGAGCCGGACAATTGGGTGATGTCCCTTGTAAGTTGAATAACACAAATAAGCCACTAGTAATATAAGTATACATTTTCCGTAACTCGTAATTTTGCACCTTAAAACAAATCTGAAATCGGGTTTCTTTCCTGTTCGTCTCCAGAACTTTTTCGTGGTAAATCATCCGCAGCGGAATGATGTCCATCCTTCAGCCAAGAAATAACTAGTTCGTTTGCTTTGAGGTTGTCTAGCGAAGGGCCATTAGCATTGATGATCAACAAGTTAGACAATGTTTGAGCACTTAGTCTATTTCTAATATCAGTCATCTGTAAATTCATAAGGGGAAATCCCCGTTCGCAGTCTGTCGTGGAAATTGATAATACTTCTACTCGACGTAGAAATTCCTGCAGCCCCTCATCGACAATCTGATTGTTAGACTTAAGTCTGATAATGATTTTTCTCGGTCAGTTTGGAAATACTCAGCAAGAAGTATCACCTCTTTATCACCATACAACATCTTTTCCATATCGACCATGTCAGTTGGCAACGTCGACTCATCGAGAACAGAAACTTCATCTACCACACCTTCAATAGGGAATCATGGGCATAAATGGTCAATTAAAGCTTGATGATTTATTATCTATTATATAAAAGAGAACGCACAAATCCTTTGTTAGCTCATCACGCTAATACGGCTGAACCAATTTCTTTCATTTTTGGGGGGTTATTAGGATTTGGACCCTAGATGGTTTTTATCATATCACTTTAATTTTTAATTACCAGTGTCTTGAGATAATTGACCATTCAAGTGTCCATAACGTACAAATCACTTTGTTAGTTCATCATAGGTATAATATCTAAGTAACAAAGTTTATTGCGTTCCGGGGTGACCGCAGCGAAGCGGGGTGAACGCTGCTAGTTTGTTTATAAATTTAATTTTTATAATTTCACATGAAGGTTTGATGTCATTATCAAGTCCCCCCCTTCCCTAGAAAGCAAAAGGGAACAAGGTTCCGAGGAAGTGTTCAGAGGTGCCTGTTAATTACCCCTCTTCTTCCCCTTAAATTACCACACTGCTGTTTGTCATGGGCCAAATTACGGTGAACTTCAATTAAATTATCATAGTATAATTATTTCCTCGTTGAATTTTCGATACTTTTCAGTGGAAAAAAAGATGAAATTTGAAAGTCCCAAATCAAGATAAGTAGACCAACATAAAGGGGGAAAAAGTGTACGATTTTCCAAATAATTATGCGTACAGTCCAAACTTAAAATTTCCGTGTAATTAAGCTTACAGTCTAAATTTTATGTCTATTTTTCTCACAATTTTATGGGTTGATTGCCCTGTGCTGTAAACGCCCCATATAATAAAGATAAGCTTCGGCATTTATTATAGTAGCAAGCAATGGATATATGAAGCGAAGCACTGTATTTTTTGTTTCTGAATTTTTTCCCAAGTAGTATCGATCGTTTTTTCCCAACTAGTATCAATCGTGAATCAAAGTAATACTTTGGCAACTGCGCTTTCATTGTTTAACCGGTTAACTGAAAAGCTCGAGTATATTCCAGATTTTAATTTTACAAATATTTTAAAACCTCGAGTATATTCGGGCATCATACGGCATTATTACTTTTTTTTTATCACTGTTAAACGGTACAAAGATTAGAAGCTCGAGTATATTCGAGGTTTTATTGAAAGCACATTTTAGGCTTACGTAAATCATTGTTGCCTTCAGTAAAAATACTCACACTGTTGCCATTCGTTTTGTTCCTAATTGAATGTTAGAATTTAGCAATAAAAAATAGGTAAAAATTAAAACGCTCCTTTGGAAATAATTGGTAAGTTTACCGGTTAAAGCAAGTTCTATTGTGTAGTTTTGATATAAGACGTATTAGAAATTGCGACCAAGTTGGACAATGCGATCTTCGATCGATTGTCTGAACACTGCCTTGAGTAACAAAATTCTTTTGCATTGAGATTATTTTCGGATGTGCTGCAAAAGTTCGGTCAGAGAGAAACTGATAACCTTTGACCGCCAAAATCCTAACCACGTCCGAAGGAGACTTGGATCCGTCCCTGATTGAGATGGTAGATAAAGATAACTTTCTCTTATGTCTAACCTGTCATTAGTTAGCATGATTTTGAAATTTAAAAAATCCAGTATTTCTGCCATATTTTGAAAACTTTATTTGAAAGAAATATACTCAATGTTACATTGAGGGCGGTAAGGAAGCGAATAAGGTTTAAAGTGGGGCGCCTGACAATTGAAGGTTACTTATAACTCCAGTGAAATTCAGAATAAAAATGAATTACGTATTAAAAAAGAAAGCATACAAAACACATTTTCAGGCTAAGTTACAGGCATTATGTTATTATAAAATAAATGCTACTTCTGAATCTGATATATGTATTAGAATAACAAAACCACTTGCATAAGTTTTTCAAACTATGAAGTTTGAGAAGAACGAAGTTTGTCTACCACTGTTATCTCATTGTTCAATGATACCCGTAATGAAACAATTGGCAGAAAATCATGTAGCCGCTTCTTACGTCAATTCATGAAGAAGAAAATGAGTAGTGCCAATTTTAGGTACCTAAGTTCAGTATTAAAAAATAAAATAAATAAAAAACTCTTGCAACCATACGTAGCACATTTTAATAGTTAAACTTGAAACGAAAATACAGCTGCTTAACCCGAGAAAGCTAACGTGTCGTAAATTTTACGAGCGAGTTGTATTATTTTGATGTTCCTTCCCCCTCGCCCGGCGAAAATGGACTAGTCCGCTGAATTCCGTTTTCTACTAACCCTGCATTGTTGGGCAGTATTTACTTTCCTTAGTTTCCGGCTGTATTTCTATATGAACTCGTTAGCCGGTCGTAAGATTTACGATACATTAGGAATAACGCTTGGATTTTTTAACATTGTTTACTATTATTTTCTACTTCTAGAATCAACTTACAGATACATTTTAGTGAAAATGTTGGTTTTATTTTATAGTATTAATTCAAGGAAAGTTAAAAAATAAATCGAACGGGTATTGGTAACAGTGACCTTATCGAGACTTATAATGCAATGAAAGGAGGCTTTGATGCACTGGAGTAAATGTGTCGTGCAGCCGTAACACCAAATGATGGACCTTGTGTGTCTTCTTTGGCATGATAAACATAACCCTGGTTAATGCCTACTTCATTTATGTTCACAACTTTGTGAAAAAGGGTCAAAAGCCTCTTTCTAGAAGAAAATTCGCCATGAAAATTCACGACAGTCTTATTGAGCCATGGCTTCAAGAACGGATTCAATACTCAAATTTGCCCCGGAAACTCCGGCAGTCCATTGCTGATATCCTGAAAATACCGGTGCCAGAGAAGAATGTTGTCCAGTCCAAAAAACAGATTCGCACAATTTGTAGGATTTGTCCATCAGCCGAGAGGAGAATGACGTCAATGTATTGCTGCCGCTGCAAGAGGCCGATCTGCGGAGAACATCGTGGGAAATGGTGTGTGTACTGCGCGGAAAAAGTTTGAACAACCAAACTTGCTGCAAAAATGTTCACTAATGTGTATTCTTACCAACTGTAATCATTAAAGTCCCAGTTTGTAAAAAGATATGTATGCAGTTAAGTTTTTGTAACCAGTCGTAAATTTTACGATACGTTAGCTTTAACGTAACTTTTTGAACATGTTAGCTTTCCAGGGTTAAAGACGATTGCCTTTGTCTTTGAAATTCATGTGGATAACAATGCAGGGCTTTTCAGAAAGAGGAGGTGAGGTGCAGGGTTTATTAAACAAGACCGTACATATATGTTTGAACCATAGGTAATTTGTGCGTAAGGGCTAAACTCAGTCGTCTGAAGTAAATCGACAAATGATTATGTATTACAGACACAAAGATAACACTAGACTCCCAAGTTTCAAAATTATATTGTGTGTGAAAACAGTTAGTAGAATTAATTCTTTGTCACCTGAGTTCTAGAATCTGAAAGAAATTCAGAGGGAGTTCAAGGTGAATTTCTCTACTCATAAATAAAAGCTGTGAATTTATTGTGTGTTGAAGCAATGACACTTACGCTTACATAACCCATACGCTGATGTTTTATCAATACTTTTATTCCAAAAGTCTGGATTTCGATAATAATCCTAAAAGAAAGATGCACTGTAATCAGATTTTACAAATCAATCCCGAAAGGCAAGGTATGCAATTCCATAGGCCTTTAAAGAAAATGAAGGAAAAATTCTTCTTCACCTTCCTTTCCCCCAATGGATTCATACGCATCGAGAAAATGAAGTGAAATTTGATTAGCTTAACGACCCATGATTATGCTCGTTATGCTAGAGGAGACAGATTAATGAAAATGAAGGATTGTAAAATTAATTTTTGGGCTCTCACTGCGATTTCAACCCAGAACCACGTACAGCAAAGGCAGATGCGCTAGCCAATAGGCCAATAGAGATAACTTCCACAGTTCTCGAGTGGAAAAGTATCGAAATTCTTCCTTGGCTAAAACTCGAGAAAATAATTTATTTGTCAACCGATATACATACACTTAAAACAAACACAAGCATCGTGAGCCTTAACTTGATTTACACTTACAGTTACAAGGTATTGTGAAGTATCTAAGCTATCAACCCTAAATTAATACTTTAGCTATTGACATCTCATTCGTGCGTTTAACAGGTTGCTTCTGTTTTATAATGGAATCGAATAAAAGTAATCAATTCTATACAATCTGCTTAACACACGGTAGAAACTCACTTACGTGCTGTGTTGTTCCTAAATTGTTAATTTCTATGCATATGTTATTATCCACAATACATCTGTATTACTGCAGGAATGGTGAACAATTCCTGTATTCAATAATAACTATATAATTTATGGCGTTCTTTATTAAGCGCAAAGAGATTAGGCTACTTACAACATGTAAACTGCAACTTTTAAAAAGCGTTGGATACACTGCGTACCGCTCTCCGCTCCCCTGTTCCAACGCGCTTACTTTGAAACTGATGTAAACACAACAGCAGCGCCACCCGCCAAAAACCGCACTAATATCCTACCTCAGGTAAGTAGACAGAAACAAATGGAAAAGGAAGGGAAATGGAAGTAAAACGCAGACAAATTCACTAGTCTTCAGAAAATACTGTCTATAATGCAGTGAGCAGAGTGGATCGGTAGGTCACAGTAAGTCGGTGGGTCTCAGTGGGTCATGGTGGATGGTAGGTCATATGCGGTTGACCCACGACCCACTGACCCACTCAGAAAATTGACCCACTCCATTTCTGGCGTCCTAGTGTAGTCCACTTACATTTTAAATTTGTCACTGTTGGAGAAATTTTCTAGAAGAAAGCTCGTTGAAATTAAATCCAACAAATGGGAGAGAAACTTTTTTTCGACGTTCTACCGGTAATGTGCCATAGAGCTGGCTGGAATACCTACGAGGAAAGAGAATGTGAGCTTTTCGCGTACATATAGCAACACGTACATATAGCTCATAGTACTTTCACTAAAAGCATGATGCTTTAGTCGCACACTACAGAAATATCGTCCCTTGTGTGTTTATTGCGAGTAGCTCACAGAAGCTGTCTCGCTGTTTTGTTGTGAAATGGCATCAATTAGCGTGGCTGTCTTGTAGTAGGCATCTATGCAACTTGTGAGTGATATACATAGTCCGATGCTCTGATGTTACGTGTAGAATTAATGAATAACAGGATGGGAAGTGTTGCGTTCAACGGTAGAGCATTGTGTCTGGCAGATATGCACCTCATTTATGGAGAGACAATGGCAAATTGCCCAGAAGCGAGGCGTTCATATCGTTACTGTCGTCCTCAAAGAAGAGTAACTCTGTATTTTTACCACGCCTCCATATTTGCCTTCGAGACACACGGTTTCTTCAATAGAGTGTCCTCATGTCGACAGTTGAATTTAAAGACAGCGTATTGGGAATGATCAGAGACCGTCCTGAAACTAGCAGTAGCCATGTTTAGGGCGTAAAAATCCACATGCCAATCTAGTGAACGATCAGCAGCAAAGGTTTAGTGTAAGCTGCGGTGAGGTATGGTGGATAATTTTGAGATATCATCATCATCATAGGTATTCTGCCTTTATTGGCAGGTCACTTGCCGCAGCTGAGAAGCTTCCATGCTCCACGGTCCTCCGCTAACCTTTTCGTCTTCGCGTATGATCTTTCTGTTTTAATATCATCCATTCATTGTAGTCTCCTTCGCCCCCTCCCTCTCTTTTCCGCCACCATACCCTCTAGGACGTCCCTCATGATACAATCTCTTCTTAGGCAATGTCCTAACCAGTTTCTCTTCCTCTTTCTAATAATACCTAAAAGTGTTCTTTTCTCACCCACCATTTCTAACACTCTCTCATTCGTTTTCCGCTCGACCCAACTAATTCTTTCCATTCTTCTCCACACCCACATTTCGAAGGCTTCCAGTCGATTTTCGTCACTTTTACGTAATGTCCACGTTTCCGCCCCATACAGTACAACACTCCACACGAAGCATTTTATGAGTCTTTTTCTCAAATCTTTATTCAAGGTCCCACAAAACAGACTTTTCTTCCTCCTAAAGGCTTCCTTCGCCATTCCTATCCTTGCTTTTATTTCACGTTCGCATTTCATGTCATTACTAAGAATACTATCCAGGTATCGAAAACTATTTACTTGTTCTATTTTCTCCCCTCCTACTTTTATATTTGACACATACCCCTTCGTTCCAATCACCATGGCTTTTGTCTTTCTAACATTTATTTTCATCCCATATTCTTCAAAGTCCTTTCTCATTTTTTCTAACATTTTATTGATTTTCTTTTCAGATTCTGCAACAAGCGCCATATCGTCTGCAAATCTTATGCATCTAATCATTCTACTTCCTACCGAAATGCCATCATCATCATGTAGGCTCTTTTTCACTATTTCTTCTAGATAGACATTAAATAATGTTGGCGAGAGGCAGCATCCTTGTGAACTCCCCTTCCAATTGCACTCTCTTCCGTCAGTTCTTCCCCTATCCTAACACTTACTTGTTGGTTCATGTATAAGTTTCTTATGAGTCTTCTATCCTTCCATTGATATTTTGAGATAGGTCCTTATTTATTACCGGCCCGCCTGTGTGGGAGTACTATCTTATTTTTACGTAATGTTCTCCCAAAATTGTTAAAAACATGTGCTCTTCAACATAAGACACCAGATGTGATTCTAACATGACAGTGCACCTGCACATTTTTACTGGAATATGCAAACCTACCTAACGAAACATTCCCAGATCGTTGGATTGGGAAAATAAGGACCTGTGTTATGACCACCTCGTTCACCCTACCTCACGCTCCTTGATTTCTTTTTTGGAGGATATGAAACGCCTTTTGTATGCAACACCAGCCACGATAGCAGAAGATTTTGTTGCTCGGGTTAATATAGCTGCGGCAGTCATCTCCGAAATTTGAGGTGTTTTTGACCGCCTCGGAAAAATTTACTTCGGAAATATCATCTTTGCAATACGATCAACAGTCGACAATATCAGACTATGAACTGTTATTTCCTCACAGCTGTTTCGTGTACCCTACTGCATTTCACAAATACTGTACAATATACCTTTGGGTATTTCACAGTTTTCCTACTTTGTACGAAACAGAATAAATGGATAGTTTAAAACTGCATTTTTTTTTGTATGATTGTCCAACACGCGCAACAGCTTCTGTTTCGTCAAGTTTCATTACTTCTGTGCTCGGAGTTATTATCTTTCACGCAATTACGTATTTCGAAGAGGAAACCCCTTAATGTAGTATACTTTCACCCAAATTGTGTTAACACAATTGAATTTATGGGTATCACTGTTGTCATGTGAAGAATCCCTTGTATCCTCATTCATCATACGTGAACTTCGATACCTGGGTGTCTTATGCACAGTCGTTATAAAGCTAATCTGGATCAAAGTTATTTTTTCCAGTTTCGCACACTCGCAACTTGGACAGGAAGCCGTTCATTTATCACTCGTTACCATTAGCCTAGAAGATACAACTATGACACATTAAAGACTTCGTTGACCCCTTTGATAAGGATTTAGCACGTTATATGGATATGTACAGAGATTTATTACCTTTATATGCTTATATTCCCTTTTAAATTTGGGAATTATCAAATAACAAAATTCGGTAAACGTTTTCTAGGATCCATTGTAAATGTTGGTGTCCCTCTTATGACCAACTATTCAAATTTTAAAGGTTATTGACCTATTTTATTTTTTGATACGGATATATAATTGAATGAGTACAGGATCTCTTACTTTTTCATAAGACAGAGCTGTATTCATGTACCAATCTTAAATTTTGGGAGGGGTACATTTCTTATTGTTAAAGCAATAATTCGTAGATGTTCTTAGAATTGGGTGGTATCTCATTCTTTGGGTAAATCATTGTCAATATATGAGTATGATCACGTGGTCAGTTATTGACCTGTGATGGGATTAGGAGTCCAGGACATTGGTACATTGAAACTTTGTAGGATAATTTTGAGAATTGTCAAAATGAAATTACGTCATTAGTTTTGATTATTCCCGCCTATGGACCAAATATAAACGGAAGCAATATGATGTACCACGTGATTGACCTTGATGAGGTAGTGTACAGGGATTCTTTTCCCTTGTTATGGTACTTCTTAGGTTTGAGTACACACTTCTAGAAAACAGTTCGTTCTGCTAAAGTAAACAATTGACGGACATTATTGACCTTATTGAACATATAATGATATGGTTAATTTTAAGACAGGTATATCAAGAGAGGTATTTTTAGATTCGGGAATTCTGATAAACAGAATTTTAACATAAGGTGCGAAATTTAAAACAATACTTTGAACTTAAGTCAGAGCTCATACTCTAAGATCATTGAAGGTGGTTGATTTGCCCTTGAGCTTTAGAAGTCTGATAGCAAACCTTATTGGATATTGTGACTAAAGACAATACATAATACAACACTTTGAAATTTAATCACAAGGTGATGTAATCTGACACTGGCAAAGTTATTGTTGATACAATTTGATTGGCTGATCACTATCTTTCGTGCAATCTGATTGGTTGATCACTATCTTTCACGCAATCTGATTCGTTGATGATTTTCAAATCTTTGCTGCTTTCAGTTTTAAGTTTTGTTTAACATTTTATCGATTACTGTTTAAAAGTCTTGGTTTCGTTCAACATTTTGCACTCTGATAAATATGATCAAAACCGTTTATTTTTTAATCGAATAGTTAAAAACCGGATAAAGTTTGACGGTTAACCGTGAAACGTAAAATTATTTGCTTGAAAATTTTTAGTTTGAAATTTTTTTGTTTGAAATTTTTTATGAAAATTTTTTCGTTTCAAAATTTTTTGTTTGAAATTGTTTGTTAAATTTTTTCGTTTCAAAATTTTGTTTGAAACCTTTTTGTTTGGAAATTTTTTCGTTTCCAAATTTTGTTTAAAAATTTTGTTCAAAAATATATTTTAAAATTTCTTTTGTAAATTTTTTTTCAAAATTTTGATTTTTGTTTCAGAATTTTGTTTGAAAAATTTTTGTTTGAAATTTTTGTTTGATTTTTTTTCGTTTCAAAATTTTGTTTGAAATTCTTTTCATTTGAAATTTCTTGGTAAATTTTTTTGTTTGAAATTTTTTTGTCTGAAATTTTTCTTTGGAAAATTTTGGTTTAAATTTTTTTAAGATTGTGCACTCATTAGTAAAGAACCGGAACTGTTTAGAACAAAAACATCTTGCAATAATTTTTTTCATGATGCAATAGTACACGTCAGAACATGGTAATGGAATGTCATCAGTTTTGCATCATCATATGAGATAGTATTCATGATAACGTCATCATGGCTACTTGTCTACGGTTTCTATACACACTTGATGTGATGAAATCATTTACCAAGATTACTGATTAACAACAAAATGTACCTTATGGAATTTTAGCTAGCCAAATGATCCCTACAGTGTTTGGACTAAGAATCATTGTGAAGCTTGAAAATGATAAGAATATAATTTTACCAGCAAGATATTTACCCATTGAAGCATCAAAACAAGAAGAACTGTTACGTTTCTTAAATACTGGATCTGTATCTTTATGTTACAATGGATTTTTGGGTCGAAATCATCAATTTGAATTTAGTACACAGCCTCATCTGTGAAATTGGTTTCGTCAGCAATCGTGATGAAATCATAAAATCAAACGTCAGTACATTCCTTTCCAATGACGTCGGCAATAGCTTTATGAAATCATCAATGCAAACGTCAGCAAATACCATGTCAGCCCTCGAAATCATTCGAGCAAGTGCGTTTCAGGAGGAAAGATGTGTACTTCTAACGATGAAGAGTTCCTCTTCGCAAGCTATTATCCAATAAATATATTTCAAACAAAACATGCGATGATTGGTATCAGTGCTACAACATTTGAACCTGTGATTCGATTGGGCAAAGCAGAACAATTTGGTGTACAACTGATCTGTGAAGAATGGAAAATATTATGTTCACGAATCGACCAAATGTATGATTATTTTCATGATGAGCTAAATGTGACTATAGTCAAATCATTAGGCTCAAATCATGAGGCGGTGCTACGTACAGTACTCGAGAAGAAGATAGTGCTGTTACGTAAAAAGAGTACATTGCATGTCCCTCGCAACATGGTGTATCTAAAGCAAACGGAATGGAACAAATTCATCAACGTATTCCAGTGTGTTAAACATGCAGTGGAAGTGTGCAACAAAACAAGTATATTCCTGAAAAAGTACTATTTTGAGAAATGTGTCATGCATATTGTATAACATGTATCTAGGTGTTGTGATGGTTGTCAACATCGTTCGTGGGTGCATACCTGTATTGATAAAGAGTTTATTTGTGATCAAATGGACATTGAGCTTCCACCAATTGATATTGCAATAGACCTTAAAAGACTTCAATTGGAATTGAAAATATATGCTAAAGACAAACTAGTCCAAGAAGTTCAAAATACATTGTATGGACAATATCCAGATCCTGTATCTGGTATGGATGTATGTGATTAACCAGTGCAGTGTAATAAAATGATTCATTTGAATGATTTGTGTTTTTCATTTCAAGTACAACCCCATGTTCTGACGTGTACTATTGCATCATGATAAACAATGTTGCCAGAGGTTTTTGTTCTAAACAGTTCCGGTTCTTTACTAATGAGTACACAAACTTAAAAATTTAAAACCAAAATTTTCCAAACGAAAATTTCGAACAAAAATGTTCAAACTAAAATTTTTAAACAAAAAATTCGAACAATTTTTTTAAACTAAAATTTCAAACAAATAATTTTTTAAAACAAAAAATGTCAAACAAAAAATATCAAACGAAAAAAATTTCAAACAATTTTGAAACAAAAATTTCAAACAAAAATTTAAAAAAATTTCAAACAAAATTTTAAAAAAATCAAACAAAAATTTGAACCAGAAAGTTTCAAACGAAAAAAATTTTCAAACTAAAAATTTCAACTAAAATAATTTCACGTTCCCCGATTAACCGTCAAACATTATCCGGTTTTTAACTATTCGATTAACAAATAAACGGTTTGATCATATTTATCAGTGAGTACACAATGTTGAACAAAAGTGTTCAAACCAAGATTTTAAATGTTAAACAAAACTTACAACTGAATGCAGCAAAAATTTGAAAATCATCGGCCAATCATATTGCACGAAAGATAGTGATCAATCAGATTGCATGAAAGATATTGATCAGACATTCAAATTGCATCAACAGTAACTTTGCCAGTGTCAGATTACATAACCTTGTGATTAAATTTCAAAGTGTTGTATCATGTATTGCCTTTCGTCTATAAGTCATAAGATTCAATATCAGATTTCTGAAAACTCAACGTTAATTCAACCACCACCAATAATCTTAGAATATAAGCTTAACTAAAGTTCAAAGTATTGTTTCAAATTTTGCGCCTCATACTAAAATTTTGTTTAGCACAATTCCCAAATTTAAAGAATGGTCCTCTCGATATATCTAAGTCTTAGAATTAATCATATAATTACATGTTGTAGTTAGGTCTCAATGATGTCAATTGTTTATCTTAGCAGAACCAACTGTTGTCTAGAAACGTATTATTTGATAACTTCCACGAATTTTGAAAAGGAAATGAATCCCTGTACACTATTCAATCACATGGTACATCGTGTTGCTTACGTTTATATTTGGCCCATTGGCGGGAATAATCAAAACGAATGACGTAATTTCATTTTGACAATTCTCAAAATTATCCTACAAAGTTTAAATGTACCAATATCCTGGACTTCTAATCTCATCATAGGTCAATAACAGGTCACGTGACCATACTCATATTTGACAATGATTTACCCAAAGAATGAGATACCACCCAATTCTAAGAACAATTATTAATTTAAGAATAAGAAATGTACCCCTCCCAAAATTTAAGATTGGTACATGAATACAGCTGTCTTATGAAAAAGTAATAAATCCTGTACTCATTCAATAATAAAGCCGTATTAAAAAAATAAAATAGGTTGGCAATTTTGTACCCCTAAAAGGGAACGAGGTGGACTACCCAAATTTATAGTGATCTATTTAGGGTCATATACTATAATACAAAATGTTTAAATTGGGCAATTTCCAAAAGGCACCCCTGCCAAAGTTTAGAGGGGGTGGTCCTATGTACGCCTAGGTCATTGACCCCGGGCCAGGGACCAAAGGTCCTGAGGCAGGGACTAAGGGGCCAAAAGTGTCTTCAGGTATCCCCCTTACTACTATGCTTATCCAAGCCGTCTACAAATGTACATCATAAATAAAAGTTTTGTTTCTTGAAATTTAAGAGTTCTTGATTCTGTTGTAGATAAACGTAAACTAATAAAATAATAAAATTGAATTTAGCAAATTAAATCAAGACTTCACACAATTATCTCATAGTCACTTCACAGTTACTTCACACTTTATACAAGCTATGCCAAAGTGTAAAGTTTCTAAGAAAATTTAGAACTGAGGTGGTGAAGAGGGACGAAATAAAATGTTCATAATATAATGAAAATATATTGTTGATACAAAATTAATCCTTATCTGAAGTTGCATCTCAACCTCGTCACAGACGTTAGAATCACGAGAAGCAATTTTCGGTTCAACACTTTTACCATTTTTTTTTGGGAAGGGGGGAAGTTTCCATTTTTTTTCACAGCATTGCATTTTCATAACGATTCTTCATCCTTTGAACTAAACCAACTATTTCTTTGTTACACGTTTTGCAACGAGCTCGTATGGTCGTTTTCTTATCTGATGGAGTTTGAGTTACTTGAATAAATTTGCTCCAAATAATGTCCTTTTTTCTTCCCGTAAAACTCATGTTCAACGATTGCAAATTGTACGGAGGCTGAGAACCAACATTTAGCAAATAATATTTTGTTTGTTTTCTGAATACAACACAAAAATTTGTTTCCATGATAATTATTTTATTTATTTTTTAATATCGGTTCTACAAGTAGTCCAACCTTCGACTACGACACTTTCTCGCAAGTTAACTGAGAAGCATTTAAACAATACAATATATGTTAAAAATAAGGAGAAAAAAGGGACAAAATAAATTGTAGATCACCACATTGACTTGCTGTAGTCACGAGAAATCAAAACATTCACATGGAAAGAAAATAGTTTTCTGAATGGGGAGCACTTTTTGACAATTTTCTTTCTCTGGCAGATTTTTTTTTACAAAAATGAATAAATAAAATAAAAATACAAGGTGAGGCATTTAAATAACGAGATTGGTGTCATAAATGTGATGTATTGCAAAGAAAGTTACAATTGACTGTTATCCCCTTCAATATACTCCCCTCCCCTATCTATACATTGATGCATACGTGCCTTCCATTGTTCAAAGCAATGCTGTAGGTCATCAGATGTCACCTTGTTCAATAACTCTGTCGTTTTTCGTTTCACCTCTTCCACAGACTGAAAATGTGCTCCCTTCAATGCACTTTTCACTTTTGGGAATAGATAAAAGTCACAGGGAGCCAGCTCTGGGGAATATGGAGGATGGCCGAGCACAGGAATGCGCTTGACTGCTAAACACTGATTTACAGGAAGGGCATTATTGGCAGGCGCATTGTCTTGGTGGAGGACCCATACACTGTTCTTCCACAAATCCGGTCTCTTCTTGCTTATTCTTTCCCTCAGCTTGATTAGACTTCTTTGTAGTAGGTTTGATTAACCGTTTGACCCTGAGGCACCCATTCAGTCATGATGATACCCCTGATATCGAAAAAAAAAATGGGCATTGCCTTTACTTTCGACTTGCTCATTCGTGCTTTATTCATTCTTGGCGATGTTGGAGTTTTCCAGTGCATGGATTGACGCTTAGTCTCGGGGTCATGTTGGAAAATCCTTGTTTCTTCACATGTGATGACACGTGTTAGCAAGTCTGGTTCTGCTTTGAGTCGTTCCATGACGTCACAGCAAATGGTCTTTCGAATGTCTTTTTATTCCTAAGAGGTTTTTCGGGACAATTTGTGCACAAACTTTTGTCATGTTTAAATTGTCATACAAAATTTGTCTTACTGTCTCTTTGTTAATGTTCGTCCATGTCTGCGATCATCCGAATGCTCAGACGTCTGTCTTTCCGCACAAGTCCATTAACTTTTTGAACATTTTTGTCCGTTCTTGAATTCAAAGGGCTGCCGGGTGATTCATCATCTTCAACCTTCTCCCTACCTTCCGAAAATCGTTTGTGCCATTCGAAAACTCGCGCGCATGACATAGCATTATCACCATACACCTCTTTTAACGTTGCACAACATTCTGTGGGTGTTTTTTCTTAATATCTCCAGAAATTTGATATTAATACGCTGCTCAACTTTACTGTTCACCATGGTTCCGGCACTACTACGGAACACTGTCCTTTTCATGCAAGGCTGCAAAGAAAAGAAAAGCTTTCAGAATCATGAAACAAACAATGGGTGCTCACGAAGTTTCAAGATCAACAAAACATCATTAGCTACCTCCTCCCCCCATGATCCTGCGCGACAGGAGTTGGGCAGTCTCGTTATTTAATTGCCACACCTCGTATGTTTAAGAGAAGTCTTTAAAAATACACGTGTTTAAAACAAAATGTTTAAAATGTAGGCTATACAAAATATATTTTAAACAAAATCAACTGTTTAAAACAAGTAGTCCAGGAAATCTAGAGCAATTTTACCCTCAACCTGGGCAAAATTGCATCACAAGCTTTTTAAACAGTTTTCGATTCAGAAATTACTACTGAATAACATATTCAAAATCCGACAAAATCGCACCACGGGAACACCCCCAAAAACGGTTTCAAAATGGCGGACCATAGTTTTTCGAAACAATCGTAGACCTTTACTTTGGAGGTTCTAGTAGCCCTCTTAATTGACACAGAGACATTAATGATACCTCGTTGGAACGCTCATAGACCACAAATTGCAACGAAGTGACTTTTGTACCCATCATATCCAACCCGTAGAAGAAGAAGAAGAAGAAAGTGGATTTTAGTTTTTTAACTAATATTTCTTGGATCCTGGCAACACTGTAGTCCTCATACTCCGGCAGAAAAATTCCTACGCGTAGACCAGACCTTGGTAACAATAATATTAAAAAATGAAGGACGTAGGTTCAACAGTAAGGGAGATAAAAATTCGGAACCATGGACAAAGGAGGGTCACTCTGTATATTTTTTACTGTGGTCTAACTTCTGTTTCTTAGATCTAGTATCCTCCCTAACTGTCACAGAGACATGAAGCATACCGCGTTGGAAAGCTTATAAAGCCCCCTTGCCAACGACGTATCGCTTGTGGCCCCTGTGCCCAACCTGTAGAAAAAGAAGAAGAAGAAACCTTGAAGAAATTGGGAAAATCTGTACTTTTACCTTTCTTGGGCTCTGGCAACCCTGGTAATCGTTGGGTATAGGGAGCACAAACGATACGTCGTTGGAAATGGGGTTCCATAAGCTTTTCTACATATAGTCTTGCATGAACCTAGGCACTGAAGAACCATGGCTGATTCCCTTACATGTTTGTGTATCATCTGCACAAGCCTAGATCCTGACGATAACCTCATCACACTTCAAGAAAAGGGAGCTGAAGGAGTGAACAATGGCAGTAAGGCTCGCGGTAGTAACATTCTCGCCGCTACAAGTATGGTGCTTCATGTCTCTTGTCGCAAACGTTACATTGATAAAAAATATTGCGATTGCCCTAGAAAGAAAAAACGTCATCGCCGATTCAAAAACGAGTTACTCGCTCGTCGGATGGGTCCTTCAACAGCAACAGCGACTGCCTGTTTTGCGGAACGCCTGTCTTATTTGATGACCGTCACGTGTTGAAATCAGAAAATGTGCGAGTGAAAACACAAGCATTGCCACAGAGCATTTTAAAGTGTTGCAATGAACGAAACGATACCGGGTCCCAAACTGTCCAAGGTCGAATTGAGTACTTCTCATCTGATTTTCATGCAGGAGATTGTGTCTATCACAGATCATGTAGTATCAACTTTCAAACAGGTAAAGCAATTCCTCAACAATACTGCACCGACAATCAGTCAGCGTCAAAAAATTCCGGGCTGGCCGACCTACAAAGTTTTAATCATTTGTTTTAAACATTTTGTTTTAAACAAAACAACCCTGGTAATAAGACCAGCATGTCTCAAATAAGACCCTATTGGATTTTAGGGTCGAAATTAGCCCTTCAGGGCTGGCGAGATTTAAGGTTGAAACTACTACAATTACTAAGCGGTACAAGTCTTAAAATCATTTAACTGCAGAATTCTTACGAAATTCTAAACTAAGTAAGACTAGGATTTTCGTCCATATTTTAAGAACTTAGGACGTTTAGGAGATTGATGCAAATAGCACTTTTTTCATGGTGAAATGCTTAACTGAAAGATATGACGTCAAGGATTTACACATTCCGGTAGCAGACGGGTTTTCTCGGAAATGTCTGAGAGGGGCAATTAAGTTGTCAATCGGTTTAGCAGGACCTAAGGAGTGTTTTAAATTTGGTCTCATCACTTGTTGACGTGTGGTTATCGAGATATTCAAGATCAAAGTATAAGAAGAGGGAGCCATATACAAATTGTGAAAATCGGTTCTAAAGCATACCGCATGCAGCAGAAGACAGCACAACGTTCTGAAACAGTGAGAAACGGTCAGTCAGAGTTTCAACGAAAAGTCTAAATATTTTTTTTTCCTTTTTTTCTTTCTTTCATTTTTTACGTAACTGTAAGGAACTCCGTGATATGAACATCTTGTTATAATAGTTACCATCCCCATTCTTTCACTTCCAAGTAAAATAACCATAAAATCCTTCCTAAGCGCTATCTTATGTCACAAATTCTATGTACACCCAACCACATAAGTATCTCCCCCCATAAGTGTTCTAATTCCATTACTTGGGGTCCAGGAAATTTGCAGTTGTGAGAACGCCTAGACAGATGCAACCCAACTTACACGTAACTTCTGAAAAAAAATCAAATGAAATCTTTAGTTTTACGTCCCACGGTTATGCCGGTTAGGCTAAAGGAGACGGTGATGATGAGAAATGAATGAAATGGTGGAATGAAGAAAGTGGGAGGAAACAGGAGAACCCCGAGAAAATCCACGAGCACGGTGTTTGTCCACCACAAAGTCCACACGGCGCGAGCTGGGATCGAACCAGGGACCCCAAGCACCGGAGGTGAATGCTCTACTACTGAGCCACCGCGTCCCCTACACGTAACTTTTCTCGGCACTTACAGCAGTTGGTAGCAATGAGTCAAGTCTGTATGCAAGTAAACTTGTGAATAGATGACGCACGAAACATTTCTCCATTCTGGTTCAGAGCGTGTTGTCCAATGAACATCATATGTTAATCTCAATATTGCTGTGTATGTAATGTATTATTTCATTATATACTGTAATTCAAAGAAATAAAAACACTGATCACACATGAATCAGAAAATGCTTGAAAGTAGACGAAAATATCAAATCTAGAACAACTGCTGGAAATAAGTTTGTAAATCACTGTCTCCATTGACAGACCTTTTCCAATTCTCCTTATTCCAACATCCTTTTCTTTCTAGGGAAAGGAAGATCTTGCTTGTTACACTGAGTATGCTTTGAAATTGAAATTGAAACAGGAACACTTGAAAAAGTTACAGCCTGGCCGGGATTTGAACCCGGGTCTACCGATAGAAGTTCAATGCGCTAACCACTCACCTACCACGCCACTTAGCCTTCCACCCAAACTCAAATATAACAAAAACAAATATAAACAAAATATAAATAAGAAAATATAAGCAAACTGCGTGAATGTCTTAATGACTTACTCGAGATTTCCTTCTTTAACTCAAGAACAAGTTACGTAGACATTCCTCAATGGGAAAATATCACAAAAAGTTCTTCAAATTGAGTCTACGTCATCGGCAGAGCCGTAACTTGTGTGGAGGCAATTGCCCCCCAGAGAAGCTCCCCGCCCTTCGTGAGCCCATTTTGAGACAAAATTTTCTTACTTCATATACGATACGAACATAAAATTAGAAATGAAGCATCAAATAGAGTAGCTACATTACTTAAACAAAACAGCACAAGAAAGGTAAATAAAACAAAACTGAGTCGCCGACTCATTTTAGTAAAAAATGTCTACTATTAGGGGCTCTAGAAATAATATTTATTCGTATGGGTTTGAGATTTATCAATACCCTTAATAATGTTGTCATGTATGGAATGAGCCCAGAGAGTAACTAATGGAACCGCAGACCTTGCCGTGCGAGAGGGCCAACAGGCTGCGGGGGGCCATAAAGATTGAGAAAGTTGGAAAGATGGGACCCAAGAATTAGAAAAAACTTTTTCTAGAGGCCCAAATAAAATTGTTAATGCTTGCCCCTCCAAAAAGAAATCTAAGTTACAGCGCTTGTCATCGGTTACAGGGATGGTCCCGATTTACATTACATTTCGTCTTCTAATTTTTAACACAACACAACACAACATATTCTAATTTCTAAAGAAGAAAAGAGGACAGAAATTATTTCCGCATTTTTGGATTGTAAAAATGAAATGCAATTTTTAAGTTTTACGTCCCACGGTTATGCCGGTTAGGCTAAAGGAGACGGTGATGATGAATAATGAATGAAATGGTGGAATGAGGAAAGTGGGAGGAAACGGGAGAACCCCGAGAAAACCCACGCACACGGTGTTTGTCTTTTTTAATTGTATCAACACGTGTATAAATAGACATTTCTATGTTTATGTTCCATAATGACTAGTTTATTTTCTTATATTCATATGAGGAATTTGTGGAAAATTGAGCCGGCGGCACTAGCCGAGTGATCTCGGGCGTTCGCCTTCTGATCATGAGGCGCAATCCACTATGGGTTCGAATTCCTCTGAAGAGCAAGTTCGGAATTTTAACTGTCCTCAATATTTCTGTGTTCGTGTTCCTGTAGCGCTTGGAATGCGTCGAAAAGACATGAGGTGCCAGTGGCGAACAATACTCCGGTTGGGGTGATTTGTTTTTAAAAATTGTGAAAGCAGGGAACTACGATTGCAGCTACTTGGGTTCCAAGCCCGTCGTGGCCATTATTAATTTTTCTGAGAGGGGCTTATTGTGACACTGATCACTACCTGGTAGCAGCGATAATACGAGAGAGATTATCGTTGAATAAAGGTAATATTCATTGTCCGAAAACGGAGAGATTCAATTTAAAGAAATTAGAAGAGAGCCAGGTAAGAGAGAAATACTAGATTGAAGTTTCGAGTAGATTCTCGGCTTTAGAAGATTCGCAGTGCACTAGTGCTGAGGATACCTGGATTGAAATTAGAGATAGCATTAAAAGTTCAGCAAAATAAAAATTGGAACACGCGGAAATACGTAGGAACAAACCATGGTTCGACCAGGAATGCATTAAACTAGCAGAGAAGAGAAAACAGGCAAAATTACGCTGGCTACAAAATCCGAATGAAATAACTACACAAAATTTCGCAGATATCAGGCGGAAAACTTCCAAAACTTTTAGAACAAAGATACGCGATGTTCTGAAAGCTAAAATTAAGAAACTTGAAGATAATAGTAAAAATAAAAACATGTTGGACGTGTATAAGGGGATCAGCGAATTTAAGAAAGGCTATCAACCTCGTGCTTATATATTAAAGAAATCTGACGGTACAGTTCTCACTGATATGGATAACATCTTAAATAGATGGAAAGATTTCTTTGACGATTTGCTTAACACGCAACCAAAAACTAGTGTGCGTGGAGAAAAGGAGATACACACCGCAGAACCGTATATTCCAGAACCAAACCGAATAGAAGTAGAAACCGCTATAAAGAAATTAGAGAAACACATATCTCCGGGTGTAGATGAAATTCCGGCTGAGTTAATTTTAGCTGGAGGCGCAAAATTGTGGAACAAGATACACAAACTCATTCTCTTATCTGGAACAACGAAGAATTGCCACAAGAGTGGAAAGTATCAATTGTTCCAATTCACATTGTTCCAATTCACAAGAAAGCCGACAAAACTGACTGTAATAATTATCGAAGCATTTCTCTTCTGTCAACATCCTATAAAATCCTTTCAAATATACTATTAGCAAGATTGACCCCATACGCACATGAAATTATTGGAGATTGTCAGTGCGGATTTAGACGAAATCGATCAACTATCGACCAAATATTTACCATTCGCCAAATACTCGAAGAAAAGTGGGAATACAATACCCCGGTACATCAACTATTTATTGATTTTAGAAAGGCGTACGACTCGGTTAGGGAACAAACATTATACAGTGAAACCTCTACTAACGGACACCTCTATAAAGCGGACACCTCCCATAACGAACATATTTTGTAATCCCCAAACAATGTAATAGGAAAAAACATATTGGCAAACCTCTCTAAAGCGGACACTCTCTAGCACGGACACGGACAGTCTTTCTTGTCTTTTATAGGTATTATTTACCTCCGTATTACGGACACTTTCTCTAGAAACAAGTTGGAAAGTGCAGTAAAAATACACTTTTAGTAATTCATACGTATGTTCAAAGGAAGAACATGTGGGTGTGGACATTTTGCCTCCTCAATTGTCTATTCAGCAACTCAGAGTAGGGGTCTCTGTTTCACAACACCCTTATATCCTCGCTTGCATTCCACTCCCACCCAACCTGTTTCAGAAACAAAAGTGATTGATAGTTGCCCACTGTTAGGAATAACACATCATTCTACTGTCCCGCTGGAATCTCTAGCCAAAAAGAAGACAAGTTTGGTATTTTTGACCACAGGTACGCATGTTGTCTTTTTTTTAAAAAAACAAAAGTCATTGCTGGACTGCAATCAACTCATAAACTAAAGCGACACCGAAAACGTGTAAGTAGCGACAAGAGTAAATTACAGAGAACTATAACATCTTATTCCCATGTTGTTCCTCAAATTGCATGGCGCAAGATAATGCAGGTACAGTAACATTTCATAAATACGTGATTCATGCCAAAATATTTTTTCTAATTGCATATTACCTTGTTTATTAATTTACGTAAGAAAATATTGAAACCTCTTTAAGACGGACACCTCTCTATAGCGGACAATTTTTCATTCCCCACGGCTGTCCGCTTTAGAGAGGTTTCACTGTACAACGTTCTCACAGAACTTGGAATACCGAGAAAGCTAGTTAGATTAACTAAGATATGTTTAAATGAATCCCAAAGTAAAGTCCGGGTAGAAAAATTTTTGTCCACGAGCTTTAACTTCGAATATGGCCTGAAACAAAGTGATGCGTTGTCGCCATTATTATTTAACTTTGTTCTTGAATACGCTATAAGGAAAATCAAAGATAGCAGCCAGAGCCAAGAGTTGAACGGTATTCACCAGGTTATGGCATATGCTGATGATGTAAATTTAATAGGGAATGATAGGAGAACAATAGAAAGACATGCAGAGATCTTATTAAACGCTTGCAGGGCCATGGGTTTAGAAGTAAATGCAGAGAAAACTAAATACATGGAAGTACTTCGGGACCGTAATACAGCAAATTATGGATACGTTAAAATATTAAATAATACTTTTGATAAAGTGGATAGTTTCAAATATCTAGGATCAATATTAACAGACGAAAATCATATTCACGAAGAAATTAAATGTTGACTTAAAGCAGGGAATTCGTGTTACTATTCGGTTCGAAATCTCTTGTCGCGAATTCTGTCGAGGAATTTGAAGCTTAAAATATACAAAACGATAACCATGCCTGTTGTTCTGTATGGCTGCGAAACATTGTCACTTACTCTGAGGGAAGAACATTGAGTGAAAGTATTTGAGAACAAGATCCTGATTCGGACCCAAGAGGAACGGGAATGGGGAATGGCGGAAGCTTCATAAAGAGGAACTACATAAGTTATATGGTTTACCCATTATTGTTAGGGTTCTAGAAGGCTTAGGTGGGCGGGTCATGTAACTAGAATGGAAGAAAGTAGAAACGCTTTCAAAGACTTGACTGGAAGACCAATCGGAAAACGACCATTAAGAAGACCTAGGCGCAGATGGGAGGACAATATTAAGATGGATCTCGTAGAGATAGGAATACAAAGTAGAAACTGGATGTAGTTAGTTAAGGATAGAAGTCAGTGAAGAGCTTTTGTGAACGCGACATTGAACCTCCGGGTTCCATAGGCCATAGAGTTAGTTAGTTAGAAGGGGAAGATAATGTTTATGTAATTGATATTGTAATTATGTTATTCCTTTATTATTATTATTATTATTATTATTATTATTATTATTATTATTATTATTATTATTATTATTATTATTATTATTATTATTATTATTATTATTACTATTATTATTATTATTATTATTATTATTATTACCACAATGGAAAGAAAAATTAACAGTCAAAGGTATTCATAGGAACAGAAAGATATACAGTATGTCAGATGTTTCTTAGGTTTACAGATGAACGCAATAATATTATTACGTTTATGGATTTACAGATAGAATTATCATTTTATGACGACAAGAAATGGAATATTAATATTTGGTAGCTGATAACAGTAATGCATTTTGTTTCGCCTTTCTAAGTAGAAAGGGGAGGTGACATCTTAAATAGGATCGTTCTCGTGACTAGCGATCCTTATTGTAAGTTCGATCAATATTTGCAATTTGATCACAGGTAGGAACAATTCCTTGGAACTCATATTTGGCCCATACTAAAGCAGTAAGGACGTGTTTTGCCCGTATGTGTTCATCAATTCTTGTCCAAACACTTTACTTGCCAGACAGTTACGAACGAATGTTGATACGGATGGTGTAATTTGTGTTGTTAGCATTTCACCTGTAAAACAAAGGAAACTCTCAACCAACAGACCCAGAGAAATTGAATATTTTTCATGTTAGTATACTCAGAAGTATCGGTTTTGTATATTATAAAAATTTCCTGAATAGCCACACCCGGAATAGAACTCGCGTCCTTATCATTATGAATCTAACGCTTAAGCTACTACTCTAAGACATCACTTTTCTGGGAGAAGGAAAAAATGGAGCTGTAGTGATTTCAGTAATTACACACTTTTACGATTCCAGTGTAATAATGCCGAAACTTTCTGATTTCAGTCATGATAAAATAGTAAAGCATTCTGCAGAAAGAATAGACCAGAGAAGTCAACTTTAAATTGACAACTCATGTATACAGAGGCGCAGCCGTATGCTCTCGGCTCGGGCGATGATTTTTCACGGCACGGCTTTGGTCAAATATTGATATTGATTAGAATCTGGTGTTTCAGGGCACTGGATTATTTTTTTAAAATTGTAATTAATTTAATTAACTAGATTAAATTAAATTAGTTAATTAATTTAATTAATTAACTAATTTAACGAACTTTCCCCACTACGTTGTTTCCTATTTTGAAGCATTTTACTCACTTTTACAGTTTTTCCACTTACTCGTTAAGAACAGGGACAAAAACACAGAAACATGGAGGATTGTAAAAATCACAAACACTGTTTCGCGCGTTCTTTCCTTGCCTGAAGTAAAACAATAAAATATGGTGAAGATGCAATTTTTGGTCTTCTATTTTCTATGTGGTGTCAAATCCGGAGTTGGAGTGGGTCAGTGGGTCAAATGGATCAAGTTTTCTGAGTTGGTCAGTGGGTCGTGGGTCAACAGCATGTGACCTACTGCGATCCAACATCCAGCGTGACGCACTGCAACCCATCACCCACCGTGACCCACTCTGCTCACTGCATTGTAGACAGCAACTTTTGAACAACATATTTTGTTCATCCTCGACCCTAGCAATAGAAACTAAAAACACGTTTCTGATTCGTTGCAGCTTGCGATTGTTCAAACCTTTTGGTGTATGTATTGTGTATTATAGTAGTAAGAAAAAAACATTGCCACTTTGTTGGAATTGAAGAAGAAGAAAATTGAAGAAGCAGTTGAGGTTAAATTTACATCGTGGCAGTCAAGGTGGATAAAACGAGCCCTGCTTCTAACCCACTCCTGCTCCTCCTCTTCCTCCTCCTGCTACTACTACTTATACCGTAGATTTGTATAGCAAAACTGCACACGTAACGTAATCATTTTTTGAGTATTATTTTCATCTTATTTTAATAAAAAAAAACTGTCTTGAAAATTTTTAAAAATAAAATATAAAAATAAAAATTTCCTTGGTCCGGCTTTGAACCCGCACCAAAAGCAATTATAATTACTAGCCCATTGCACTTTTTTATCTTATTTCTTTATTCAAGAAAATTGCGATTACATACTGAAGCACAGACTTAAGCTAAAAGGAAACAGAAAACAAATTTTGAACGTTAATAAAGGGCGTTTACATAATTAGCAAAATATTTTCGTTCTTGTTGAGATGTAAAAAATGACAGACGAGAAATTAAAAGTTTTAGATACAGATCAGTATTTCCTTTGATATCGTCCTCAAGTATTAAAGTTGCAGTAGTTATCGTTAACCAGATAATAAGATTGTGCTTTGGTTACGGAAAATGTTTATATTCAGGAAGCAGCAATATGTTCCTAACAGTGACATATTTTGGGTGCAAACGGAGAATGCGGCTTACAATACAACAATATTTGGACCAGATCACTTTGCTTTCATGACACCCTGAAAGACGATGTTCAATTGTATGCTCAGTAGGGTAACGAGCACAATACATAGTATTACTTAGTCCAATGTTATATTTACGTACATTTGTAACAATTAAATTGTGTACAAGAAGAAACCAAAGCGATTTAAGACTAAAAGAAAGAAATTTCGCCGTAATATTGGTCCAAATTTGCGACCATTGAACAGTCGGAAATCCTGCTGTATTTTAGGAACATATCGAATATTACTATGATAATAACAATATAATTGTTTAACAGTATACGTTTCAATATTCTCATGACTGATTAGAGCATAACTTATATCAAGAATAGCATTTGTAAGGTGTGGGTACATATGAGACCAAGGTAGAACACTGACTGGCGAATCTAAAGATACATAAAAAAGACATTGTTTTAGTAACACAGCTGTGATTGAAGAATCATACACACAAAGTAAAACACATGTACGGTGTAATAATAAGCTGCGGCATTGTTGGCGAATATTTAAAATACGTAAACCCCAATGAGCAAGAGGCTCATAGATAGTTGGACGAGCAACTCTGAAGATTTGTTTATGCCACAGAAAGTATAATGCGTGGCTAGTGATTTTACTTTCATATTTGACCGGTAATGGGAAAATTTGAGCAAGAAACCAGAGTTGAGAAAATGCAAATACATTAAGAAAATAAGCACGACCATATAATGTAAGGTCTCGCAACTTATTAGCATATAAAGTAGAAATTATTTTAGCCGTGACTTGCGAATAATTATAATCTATGGTTTCTTTTATTGTGCGTCGCCAGTGAACTCCTAAAAGTTTAAAACCATCAACAAGAGTAAAAGGAGAGTGATAAAATTGCTCAGCCTCAGAGTGAAAACAAAAAAGTTTACTTTTGTGGTAATTAACAACAGCACCCGAAATACTAGCAAATTTATTAAGCTCCGTCTGAACCACCTGTAAATCTGCAGGGGAATTAAGTATGACATGGACATCATCAATATATGCTTGAATGCAAATGGCCCTTGTTTCAATACGGACACCAGGCAAAAGATTATTAATTTTGTATACTAAGGGTGCAATAGCTAAACTGTATAAAATGGAACTTAAGGGGGATCCCTGCGGGAGACCTCTGTTCACAACCAAATGCTTAGATAAAATACCATTACAATGTATTTGAAGTAAGCGATCGGAAGAAAGCGCTCTTATCATAGAAATAAAATGAGATCCGATACCATAAGACGACAGTAATTGATATAAATAATCGAGATGGAGATGATTCACTAATGCTTTCGGCCACGAAGACCGCCAGTAACAGACACTTCAGTTTTGCTATATTTCTGGTAGTGACGGGAAACAGATAATTCCAACTTACCAGAACCGCATATTTAGCTTCTATGAGTAGGGTCGAGCGTGATTTAAAAATATGCTTCTGAACACTGGTGAATTTGTCTACATTTTACTTTTAAGGCCTGCATTTCCCTTTTTCATTTGTTTCTCTTTATTTACCTGAGTTGACTATCTCTAAGTGAAAAAAGAACTGGATTTTTGCATATTGATATTTGTAATTGTAATAATAGCAATAGGACGTATGCTACTACTTGGCTTTCGAGACACAGCCTGTGAGCTTTAGGGGAGCTAACTACTGGAAACAATACATTTTTGAATCACTGTAATATATAAATTATTATATAAAAATAAATGTAAATATGTGTTCAAAATCATCACGGCTAAATTGCAGACAAATAAATTGGCTTTAGGTATATAGTTAGGCCTTAATCCAAACTGTGATGTTATCATACAGCATTCATTGTAAAAATATCCTAAGAGATAGTGGGGATCGGAATATTTGCGAAAAAAATTGAGTTTCTCACAAGCCGTTAAACTTACGGAGCTGAAATTCAGTATATTAACTCTTTATTGAAAATGAACAGAAGGTCTCCTAGCATTTTCAACATTCTCCTTTATGGGGAGGGGTGCATTTTCTACATATGGTAAATAGATGGTAAGCTAGTTTGTAAAAATTATCGAAAACGATTAATATTAGTTGCGAAACAAGTTGACGATTTCCGAAGTGAGCTCATGTGATTCGGATTCACGTTAATCCGTACTTCATGCCATAAGCGTCGGTGTACCACCGATGGGCAACTAGCGACATCTCGCCAAAAATTTTCCTCCTCGCAGCGACGATCCGCAGTGGCCCCTCTTCAGTTTTAAAAATTATATCACCAGCGGCCCACCACTGGCAGAGACGCGACAAAACGCCAATGAACCACAATATTACTCTCCCAACATATGTTAAATCGCCTATATGCGTAATTTGTTTACACTAAGGAGAGTCTGAGAAACACTAAATAAAGTTTAAAAAAGTGCCCTGGGGTGGGCGCGAACCGCCAACCTTTGGATTACTAGGCGCGTGCTCTTCCAAATTGGCCACGGAGGCGATGACGAAAAAGTCGCTTGTAAAGGCATAAATCCTTGAGGTATTTTTAATTTGGCTAATAAGAGTGCTCCTGTAACCATGTATATTCGACGATAACCGTTTCAGATCAGATAAAATCCATTCGGCATGTAATTTTATAACAAAATGATGCGCGTCTATTTACTTTATTTCGTGATTCTCCCATATTCATTTTCAAATGATCGGGTAGAGTTGTAATCTAAATTCATATAATTAAACGCACTCATCTCAAGATTTTTCACTACATGATGTAGGGCCAGGGGTTACTCTTTAGCTCACCCCGTAGCTCACTTTAGGAACAATTCGTCAGCAAAAAATAATATATAATAATAACCGCATGCACATGACTGGCGATAGTTCGTGTTGGTCCCTTCTTGATTCTCCGCGACAAATCGAAGAAGCGCGGACCAAAATGAATTACTCGCTGCTATGCGTTGGTAACTTCAATACCCCGATTCTAGATATCTCTTTCGACTCGACGAAACCCTGCTGCCATGCGTCCTTCGACGCGTCGGTATAGCGACGATCGATATTCACCGGCAAGTGGACCACTAGGTGTTGGCGACGTTTACGGCATGGGGTTTCTATGTGGAATTCAAAATTCACATTTTAATTTGAATTTTCCAATTGCTACTTTTTATTTTACATGTTTTTCAATATAATACAACTTGTAGAGCAATCTTTAAGCTTTCTAACGGTGTTCGACGTCTCTAGGGCACATATTAACCATTTTATGACAATTTTTAACAATCCCTTTAACTGAAAAATGGCGTTTTTTTTTTGACATTTTTGAACACCCTCTATGGGGACACTTTCAAGGAAAGAGAGGTAATATTTGGGATTTTTTCATCTCCCACTGTATAAAGCTCTGTGCCATTTTTTTTTTTTTTTTTTTTTTTTTTTTTTTTTACAAAAATCTGAGATGGTGAAGTCTGATGACTTGTTGATTTGACATGGAATGTCCCTTTACTCACTTTTCCAGTTTTTCCAGTAACTCTTTAAGAACAGGGAAAAAAACACAGAAACATTGAGGACAGTAAAAAGCAAAAACACTAGTCGCGCATTCTTCCCTTGCCTGAAGAAAAACAATAGAATATGGAGAACATGCAATTTTTGGTCATCTTCTATGTGTTGTCAAATCTGTAAAACCAAACCAAACAAAGATCAATATTAATACACAAAACGCTCAACATCTTAACTATTCATGACATAACTATTGCATGATCCGAATAACTCCAATATATCCACAAATCATCATTTGTCATATTTTACCGAAATACGTCATGACTTTTCCGACAACCTTATAGTTTAAATGTTGTTAATACGCAAAGTTCATTGATCTCATCACTTATTCACTTACTCTCTTATGATCATCAAAACCTTTAGGGTACTTTCCGTAGATATAGAAAGGTGAAATGTAGTATCCAGGCCTGGTGTAGCATGCAAGTAAACAAATAAAAAGCGACAGGATGATATTTCCCTCCGCCAAGTCCCCTTCAATATAGTGTGTTGTTTATTCAACAAAAAGACATGAAACTAAATCAGAAAATTCATAAAATATAAAATATGTAGCCAAGTCTCGACTTTGCTATAATAATAATAATAATAATAATAATAATAATAATAATAATAATAATAATAATAATAATAATAATAATAATAATAACAATATCAACTACGTAAACAATACCTTCCAATAAAGAAAAAATAATAAATGCCATGCCGAGATTCAAACCCGGGTCACTGAAATGGCAGTTCCCTGCTCTCACACTTTGCCATCAATTCCTCAGACAAAGATAAGAAAGTAACTAGTAGTTATGTTAGATAACCATAGCACACACTATTTCTACACGTGTTGATATAATTCAAAGAATATGAAAATAATTTCTATGGTGTTTTCTTCTTTGGAAACTACAAGGTAAAGAAGAATTGTAGGGATGAGCACGAGCGAGTTCGAGCGAGTTTTTACTCAAACTTGACTCGACTCGACTCAAAATAGACATCTTTGAGCTCAACTCGAGAAGTCGACTAAATAAAATTCCTCCAACTCGACTCGAATTTGACTCGAGTTTCGATTCGAGGCGAGTCAGAACGAGGAAAATCGAGCCTAATGCCGTGTGTAGTTCCAAGTACTTTCTTTAAATATCCTACATAAACAACATAATTATTATCAATGATGCTACTACTACTTCTAACTTATTATTATTATTATTATTATTATTATTATTATTATTATTATTATTATTATTATTATTATTATTATTATTATTATTACTATTAAAAGAACACCATTTATAAATATGAAAGATAGGTATATCTGAATACTAAACACTAGTTGACTGCTGACCTCGGTAGTCGTGAAATCTAGGAGCCAAGGACATCGTTCCCGAGGTTCTGGATTTGAGTTCCGGTGAAGCAAGCATCCAGGCTCAAACCAAAAATCGTTACAAATTAGAGGGGGCCGGTCAAACTTGCTCAAAACTGCTTGACCCGGGTTTAGAGTTCTCAACGGCTCGAACTGATCGGCTCACAGCTCATTCCCTATCGAGCTGAACCAGTAGCTCATCCACCCAAGCCAGCTCGAGCCGAACCAAACCGAGCTGATGGCTTACACTAACCAAACTGACTCGAGCCGTTGGCTCACCTGAGCCAAGTAGGTACCTCATCTCAACCGGGTCGCCTCGAGCTGTTCGATCAGTTGAACCGAGCTGAGTCGGTTAACATCACTACCCGGGTTGGGCTGCTTCGGGTCATATCTTCGACCGTGCAGGTCTTAGCCTTGGTGGTAAGAAATAGAGTATACACTTATGTTAGTGCTTACGACATTTGAAGCTGTCTCGTTATAAAAATCCATTGTCGTCTTATTAATCGAGGTGAGAGGAGATGTAAGCAATGTCCCATCTCATCAGTAGAGTCCAGATTTTTATGTAATATCAACCTCCTAAATATGTACATAAATATGTAACAAAAATCGCTTAAAAATGTAAGAAACATGTAATATTACATAAGAATATGTGATATTATATGTGTTACATATTTATGAAAACGTAATATTATCACGCGTATGAGTATGCAGTATTTAAACGAATTATAAAAATAAAAATAAAGGATAATAAAAATCAGACACGAATGAAGGTGTGAATCGGCTAGAGAAAAACAGGAAAGTCCTGAGAAAAGTAATGCATACGGCATTTGTACGTGAGAAATCTCGTGTGGAGTGGTGTGGTCCCGTTTCAAATCTAAAATCTTTTACACTAAATGTGCACCCGTCACCACGGCCCAATCTTGAAATGAATTATACGCAATATACAAATTTAAATACTAAAAGCAACTTAAGACGAAATGTATTGTTTTATGTATATTTATTTCATGCAGGGAAAAGCAGTCTTATATCTTTTAAACAATTCCAGCTAAACTAAGATTGAAGAATATTTCTACTAATTTTTAATTTGAAAAAAGTACTTATAAAGACGTGCCTGCAGTTCAACTGTATGTTGTTGCACAATGGGTTACAAGGTACATTTCAAAATGATCAGAAGTACAATTTTGTCGGCGATCGGATAAAATATTCTTGTATGCAGAGAATGATCTCTCCACATCACATGAGGTAACAGGAGCGTATTTCAACAGTGGGATGTAGTTGGGGGAAATATCTTCAGGGGGTTCTTGTTTCACCACTAAGAATCTCACACGCTGCAAATAGGCTGTCGTAACCCGGGTTTGTTCCAGCACTGCATTTAGTTTCTTTTGAACTTTTTCTCCTACATCTCCACATACACCTTGCAGCAGTCTCTTTGATATGTCTATGATTTCCATGGATTCCGGAAGAGGCTGACCAACAGTTTCTAGCTTTTTAATGTTTGTAGTTAGTCAACCAAAATTGCTGTCTATGTATGTGATATCACACGCTACTTTTGAGTCATTAAACAGTTTGTGAGCAATGCCAATTGACACAGCAGACTCCCATGGAAATGAATGAACAGCAGGATTAATTTTTTGAAAATGTCCATTGTAGAAATGTACTGCCTGTATTGAAGTGCCCCATCGCGTTAGCACAGGCTCCGGAGTAAGAGGCACGACTAGCAGTTGATCTCTGCAAACTAGAACACGTTGTGGCGCCTTAACAAACTTTTTTTGGAAGAAACTAGTTGATTTACTTCGTAAAATTTGTCTCTCACCTCTTCAGCAACACGCTGAAGAGCATGGGCCATACAGGAGAAATTAATTAAGTGAAGGGAAAAACTGTAAGTGCTCTAGCCGCTTTTAACTGTACGCTACACTGTCTCTATAGAGAGTAGTCTGATTTAGCTGGGTGGTAAAAGGGACCGCCCTAATGGTACTTTTAATGTGTTTCATCATGTTTTACAAGCTAGAGAAAGTGTGTAACGTTAAGTGGTACATGGGAAAGTAGTTGAGGGTTTTACTGTAAGGTTAATGACCTGTATCACGTGATCGTATGCATAGTATACTCTGCTTACGTAATAAGTTTTATTCAAATAGAACAGCTATGCTGTGACCAAATTAGTTATTTGTTCTTTCGTACTGTTTATAATAATACTCATTGTTAAATTTGATTATGATGTAATAATTTATTTAAATAGAACATCTATGCTGTGATCGTGTTAAAAATTCCGTAGGAAGCACATTAGACAGCTATACTTAAAACAAAATAAATTTCGAACACAGCCTTTTATTTTATCGTATTATTTTTAATTGGATCGTATTATTTTAATTCGACCGTAACTTTTTATTATTTCGTTTTCATTAAAGAAAACTCAGCATATGTGTTGGATCGTATGCTGAAACATACACGTTGTAAAAATATTCCGAAAATTAAAAACGCGTAAAACAGCGATACTGTGATCATATTAATTGTTTTTAATTGGATCATAATAAAAGCCCGTTGTTAAAAAATTGATTGTGATTATATTATTATATTAATTAATTTATTCTCTCGTAATTTACTCGATGAACAATCTTTGAATGTGATTGAATATTCATTGTGAATTTATTTGTTTTATTGTGATACGAAGGATCCACATAATGTAAAACAGCGATGCTGTGATCATATTAATTATTTTATTTTAATTGGTTCGCATCTTTTATTCTTTCGCTTTGATATGAAGCTCATGAGAACAGCTATGATGTGATTATACTAAAGGTTTGTTGAACAATCTTTGATTGTGATCCAATATTATTTGTTCTTTCGTATCTTTTATTCTCTCGTAATTTACTTGAACACTCTGTGTGATCATACTAAAAGCTCATTGTTATAAAAGGGGAAAGAAACTTTTCATGTGGGATTTATTTTGAGATATCGTATTTTTTTACTCCAACACTGTGTGTGAATGTACTAAAATGCTTGATGCCGGTACATATACAAACCTCGGTCTTCACACATCCTTATTGGCTGAAGTCAGGAGAGTCACTTCGCTTTTCGCGAGCTTTTGAAACCCGGATGTATGGACGGAAATGGAAGTTGCTGACGCAGGGTATTGACCTCATTGCTACGTAACATCACAGAATACCGGCAATGCATTAGCAAAACAAATTTGGTGCCACGGTAAGTAGACATCAGAGAATGCCAACAACTAATACAATAGATATTTGGCGCCGCGTAAAGTGAACACGTGATTACCTTGTGGGTATGAAAATACTTTAAGTTCAGGTTACAAGACAAAAAATATATAAAGGTAATTCATGCAGTCCTATGAGAAAGAGGATCATTACAATATTGAACCATCATCATCATCTGATGCTGAATCAGAAATATACGAATCATCTTCAGATGAAGAATATGATACTGACGCAATAGAATCACCACTACTAAGAGTTTCCAAAACCCCACCTCATCACGATAGTGGTGATAAAGGTAACCTTCGACTTGGTGATGAGGACTTGGACTTTCTTGAGGATGATGTCGACCGTATAGGCGAGAACGTTGTAATTCAAAAACCCATTTCACAAGTCACACGTGTGGTAGTTTGTTCCCTCAACTTCAGAAGCTACAGAGAACTCGGCCTTGTCACCAGTTTCTTTCTCATCAACATCGCCACAAATCAAGAATTTGTAAAGAAAGTCTAAAACAAAATGTACCAATGCGAGAACCCAGAAGGAAAAAAGCGTATTCAACTGGAAACCTGGCAGAGCAGTGTTTCAGAAGGATTCTATTGATTATGATTAGGGAAAGGTAAATATAAATGTTGATTGTAATGTGGAGCCTGATCCTGTAGACGTGTTCGAAAAAACATATGATTTTAATGTTTTTCCACTTACTGTAGAACAGAGTGAGTTATATATGAAGCAAAAGGGCATTCCTTACCAAAATAATTGGAAGATATGCGTGCGTTCTTCAGAATGAATTTGGTAATGAGCTACCGTTGTTTCGTCGTTAAAGATTCTACGGATCCTCACCTTCAAGTGCCATACATAGCAAATATGATGCCTCGAAGATGTTTCGAATTAATCAGAAGTGCGTTCATTTTGCAAATAATGAGGAGACGTTTTCTAGAACGGACCCTGATTAAGACAAAGCATTTAAGATACAACCTGTGATCAATCATTTCAATCACTGCTTTCAGAACGCAAGAAACCCAAGCAAGCAACGATCCATGTATGAACACATCAAGTTCAAAGGGCACAATATAATGAATCTGTACATAAAGAGCAAACCCATAAAATGAGGTTTCAAGATGTGATGCAGATGTGACTCAAACACTAGTTACTTATATCAATGTGACTTGTACTTAGGGAAGAAAACTGACACGGACTGTGAACTAGGAGAGAGTGTAGTCATGGTGCTATCGAAACGTATTGAGAACTTATACTGTGAGATCTACATAGACATTGTTTCAATTCTCCTTTGCTTCATGTGAATGCACAAATGAAACAGATATATTTTTGCGAACGGTGTGGACTGACAGAAAGTACATACCAAAATCTCTAAAGAAAGACAAAGACATGGAATGATGGGAAAGTCAAATCTTGTCATCAAATGGAATAACATATATTATATGGATAGATAACAAATCTGTGGTTCTGCTTTCCAACGTTTTTGGATTCCAATGAGGTAACAACAGCAATCAGAAAACAAAGAACAAGTGCAGCAAAAATACAACTCTCTTGCCCTGAAATAGTCTTTGAGTATAACAACTATATGGGTCGTGTTGATCTCATGGATCAGAATAATGTACCTACGAGAGACAATCCAAGGTGAAGTACTACTTCAGAATCTTTTTTTATTTGCTTCATATATCAGTGAACAACGCTCACTGTATTTACACGCTACTAAAACGGGACATTGATCCTTCGCACAAGGAAATTTCTCCGCTAAAATACAGACAGATAATAGCAAAATTTCTCATTGAGAATTACACAAACAGAAATCGAAGTCTTCCAACAGGTCCAGTACGAAGCAATAGGAATATATTACCAGGCCTAAGTCCAGATCATAGGATGGTAAAAGCTTCAAAAAGAAAGAGGTGTGCCCCAATGTGTAAAGGACAAGATTAAAAATAAACTCACAATATGTGTGACATGTGTGCTGTTCATTTATGCTACACATCATTGCGGAATTGTTTCGATGCTTATCATTCTTAAAGACGAAAGTGTACAAATTTAGAACACATTTAGTGCATCAAATATTCCCTATGGATATGAGTAATATATATATTTCTATATTTCGATCTATATGATTGATCTATACACATTCTCTCTCCGTTGGTTAAGAGTGATTCAAATGGATCGAAAGCTTGTGCGCCTTTCGCGTAAGTCCTGTTATTTCTATTTATTTTAACAATCATATTTTATTCATTTCTAATAAGAAAATCTGGTATTCTTCTAACTGGTAGCAAGGTGTGGATTCTCAGTATTCGTCTGACTGGTAACCTTCCGGGTTATATCTTTAACAGAAACCAAATCTAATCTTAACAGTTGCAAGAATACCGGCAAGATTAGTTTAGGTTCTTGTTATAGATATAGCGCGGTACGTCACCAGTTAAAAGAATACTGCAAATCCATATGTTCCTATCTAATAACATTGCTAACCAGCCATTTATTTATACAATCTATCCGCTACTTATTTATTTTATAAGAGCAACACTGTTATTTGTATAAGCAAAATTTGTATCACTAACATTCTGCATAATAATAATAATAATAATAATAATAATAATAATAATAATAATAATAATAATAATACTCTTAAAATATTTATAAAAAAAAGAAGAGCGACTTATGCTTCATTATTTTAAAAGCAATCCTTTATCGTTCATAGGGACATATTTGTCCCAGGCCATAACGAAATAACCAAGTTGCGATGAACCTGAGGTGTAGATTTTTGAATCTAATATCTTACATTTAGTCTATATTACTCAAAAAATACATTTTTTAAAGCCTAGAAACCTTATGGTCTTAAGGGGTTAAAATCATACAGAGCATATTCATTTGGATATTCATCAAGAGTAACTGTACGTGAATAATTTTGATAATATATACCAGTACCTGATATCAGAGTATAGTAACTTAGAAGGTATAAATCATTATTAAAATCAGGTGTGTGGGGGTTGGGAGGAAATGATATTGAGCCGACTTGTAATCGCAATTTGTTAACGTTAAGTTACGAAGCTCATAGGGATAAAGATGTGATTTCCCATTGAAGGCGGTGTTGAAGACAAACCAATAACCAGGACTTTAGAAACATTACCCAGGAAGAGATTATCAATGTTGTAAGACTAGTTGTGCACGAATAATATAAGGTCTTGCTTCTACTGTTGTGAGAGGTAACTTGGCCGTTTCCGAAACCATTCATAGTGCTCTCAAACAGGTCGGGTTGACCCGACCCGACGCGTAACCCGGGGTCAGCTCGAGTCGGGTTGTCGGGTCGGGTCAGTCGCGTCAGCTTGGTTCCGGTTGTCGAGTCAGGCTACTCGGGTCGGGTTGCCGGGTCGGGTCAGTCGGGTCAGCTCGGGTCGGGTTGTCGGGTCGGGTCAATCGGGTCCGCTCGGGTCGGGTTGTCGGGTCGGGTTATCGGGTCGGGTCAGTCGGGTCAGCTCACTTTGGTCAACTGAGTTAAGGTTGAGCTTAAACTCGGCTGGAGTCGAAAGCTGCTGTTTTTCACTAGCTGCCTAATTAAAAATAGCAATTTTCAATTGATTTTATAGAAGCCATAAATCTATTTTGAATACTTACAGCTAGCGTTTTCATGGTAAATGCTTATTTTTGTACTTGTGTGTACTTTAATTTTTAAATGTGGAAGATTGATTTTACCAATCGACTGTAATATTAATATCTACGCCAATATGGAGTCTGGATTTAGAACAAAAGTAGAAGTTGTTTAAGCAAGGCCAAAAGGAAGATTGGATGTGGATGACCAAGCCCAAGCAGGGCCACGGTAGCTCAGTGGTAGAGAATTCATCTCTGGTGCATGGTGTCCATCGTTCGATCCCAGCTTGTGCTAAGTGGGCATTGTGGTGGAGAAACGCCGTGTAGTGGGTTTTCTCGAGGTTCACCTGTTTCCTCCCACTTTCTTCATTCCATCATTGCATTCGTTTTTCATGGTCACCATATCCCTTAGCCTCGGTGCAGAATCGAGGGACCTTAAACTGAATATTTCATTTTATTTCACCAAGCTCAACGACATCGATACAAGTACAAGATAAAGATTGGATATGCAGGACGAAGTGGATAGTAATCTTGCTCTTGGCCTTGTTTCGATGATCACCAAGTAGCGATGAGCATATTTTCGTGCTTTCCATATAGTATGAAAGACCATAATCAAGATCACACTTGGCCTTTATTTGTACCGATGAGGCTAGCATTCTTGGCTCTTGTATAACATGAAAGACCACCAAGACTACGAAATGCAGGACCAAGACTTGACTGTGCAAGACAAAGAATAAGACGCAGTATTGATGACAAAGACCCAGGGTGCGAATTGTTTGAATTTCATTTGATGGGCTGAAAGTGATGAAATAAAATTAGTACTTTATAATTAATTATCATACTGTATTTTTAAATTTTAAATTACAAAATTCATATTATATATCTTCTTATTTGCAACTATATATACTGTAAAATACGTTTTAATTACCGAGAAAGAAAAATCAAATTGGTGCGGGTCCCGGAATCATAAGAACCTATTTTGGAATGAAAGTTGAAGGGTTGGAAAAAATCACAGGTGTTTTACCGTTTCCTCAACCCTTATCATTGTTTCCGATTTCCTTTTGACTCCGCCAAGAGACTCTTGCTACTGCCTTCCGAGAAGACCCCCTGCCGTCCGAGCAGATTAGAACACTGACCTTGAATAAAAATTTTGTCACATAGAACTAAAGCAAGATAAAAATAAATTTCTCCCACGTGGGACACTGGTATCAGTTATAAAAAGAAATAAGCAAACCTCAAAAGTGCCAAATACAAATCCCCTGCTTGTTCTAGCTAGTGGTTAACGTGTAAGACTTCGGTACACGTGGTTCGGGTTTAATTCCCAATGGGAGTGTATTTTGACGTTCAATCAGTGTCGTGACCATACTGCTCTCAAACGGATCGGGTCGGGTCAACTCGGGTCGGTTTTTCGAGTCGGGTCAGTCGGGTCCGCTCGTGTCGGGTTGTCGGGTCAGGCTACTCGGGTCAGCTCGGGTCGGGTTGTCGGGTCGGGTTGACGGGTCAGGTCATGCAATTATGTAATTTATTAAAATGTTTTGCAGTATTATTATGATACATGCCAACTGATAAATGTGTTTGACAAGCATCAAAAGAATAATTTAATAATGTTTCAATGTATACACGATAAGGATAAGATCCTGATGAAGAACTAATCAATTTATCATTTAACGAAATATCAATTTGACTAAATAATGAATGTATTATAAGAAATTATTTAGTGGTGCAACTGTATCATCTTCTGTTAAATTTGTACCACCAGCTTTTGTAATTTTGCAACGTACATAAAGATATAGATAAGCAGGATGAATAAATTCCCCTATTTATTCAGGAATAATAAATTTAATAGGTCCTTCCGAGGTTAATGCAGAAATATTACGATATTCAGCATTTGTAGTTGGTTCAATAGCTGTTGGTCTCATAGGTATAGAAAAGAAACCAAATTCATTGGTACAATAATCAGAACTATCTGAATTTAGGAGCGACATTATGAAAAGATATCGTTATATGTTTACGTTTTGTTGGTCGTCCAAACTTTACAATTGCAGTAGCCTTCGTTTTTCGTGACCCTCTATTACCGCTACCAGTTATCAACTGCGCAACTTTATTAATGGCTTTTGTCTTTAAATTCTCACCAGCTTATTTGATTCGTGCGCGAACAGATTCTTTAAATGGACGATTTTCAATTCATCACTCACAACTTGTATACCCGTTTGTTATACCTGACGCCCTACAGTTTTTCCACCTTATTTAATAAATGGTAAAGTAAAACGAAATAATCCTTTAAAGAAACTACCTATAACATGTCCCCTTCGATATACAGGTCCTAAAAAATATGGTATTCCACGGCCACGATGATAAGAAACACTTCTTGATCTCATCTCATATTTATCTTACTTAGCAGATGCAGGAGAGCGTTTAAAATGTAGCGATACGGTCAGTGTCTCTTATTGAAATTTCAAATTTCGCCCTACGTGACCTTTTAATAGTATTTCGATTGTGTTAAAAGAAAATTTTGCAAGTGGCATATAATGAATATCTTCAAAGATATTTGTTTGAACTTTCCGGTATTTAATATCATAGACCTTTGCTATACGTAATAAAGGTGCTTTTGTATCACCTAATAATTCATATTGTATAATATATGTATAAATAAAAATTTGACGTTGATATCCAATATCTACGTATGGTTCTTTGAATGCCCGACGTTTTTTCATAAGGTCAGACTTTTTAGAATAACCTAACTGTAAAGCTAATGTAGGTGACAATGTAACTGATTCTACATGTTCATCACATTCAACATGTATTACCTGTCAGGAAAATAAATGTACACCTATTTTTCGAGTCTGGCATTCCTGCGCTCCATCCGTGGAGAGCATGAGAATTAAATCAATCAAATGTTTACTGAGGGGCAAAAAGAAAAGTTTAATCTCAATAAGACATTGCAGAGGGGCACAAGCTGTGATTACGAATAGTGCATAGTGTAAATAAAGGGCGACACCGAAAGAGAAAGCCAGAAACAACTGTTAAATTTAGAAAAAAGAGTAAAAATTGTCGAAGTGGGAATATAAAACACAAATACAACAAATACGCCGACAACTAAACATTCACCATGCCATGATCTTGGTGTAGTAGTTAAGATGCTGGCTTAAAAATGCAAAGGTCGCCAGTTCGAATCCCGTCAAGAAGGACATTTTTAAAAATTTTTGTTAATAATACATACAGCTCATGAGAGGGCAAAAGAGGTCGTATTTAGTTTTTCGTAGCAATTATTATTGGTAATGATTAGTACTGATAATACTTTTTGTCTTTGCGTATTGCTTTTATTCTTTTCTACATTTCGAAAGAGAAGAATATCCGAACATATGCCACCAAAATTTCTCTTATTTTGAATGTAAACGCCATTTGCAATTAGTGAAGAATAAAAATTGAACGTTCCGAAGTAGCTGCAAAAAGTAAAAAGAAAACCATGGAAGTGGATCATACTCATGGTTACTAAAAATACAATTTCTACATACCTTACACCTCCCGTACACGTTTCTACGTTAGCAAGTAAGAGGCTTGTGTTTACGTTAGGCTGGTCAATACGTTTTGCAAAGGGGCCCGGTTTAGCTCTGACGCACCACAGTTGCGAGAAGGGAGCAAAACACTTTTCCTCTCTCCCTCTGTGTGTCTATTTATCTATCTATATGTATATATATAACGCTATTTGTGAATGCCATAACCACCCTAATTTTCAGCGGATAGAGACGAAACTTGACACAAACATTAATTTTTGAAATATCTTGATGAGTTCGTTAACCAGAATAATCAGATGAAAATGTTCAAAATGGCGGCCCTTCAAACTCTTAAAAAGTTCCAATGGAACCAAATTTTGCCCATAAATAGATATTCAGAAAGTTTGAATAACTTTTCTTCTTTTACTGAAATATTTGTGTGCAGAGACTTATTGAAATATTGGACCCGATTAATCGCCTAAAGAAGGTTCACGCCCCTTTCGCTATGGTCAGGCTTTTTTTTTTGCAGGAGGGGGCTATTTTCGTATCGGAACAAGATGATTATTAGTGATGATATGAAAATACACATTGAAAGTGAAGTAACTTGTAAAACATGTTATTTGAAAAATAATATAATAAATGTGCTTTCCTGTAACACAGAGAATTGTAAATCATGTATTTCGAATTAGGGAGCGTGAATGGCGAGGAGTGTTATTTGATTTGCTTTTTAGTAACACATTGCAATGCAAATAAAGGTAGGCAACATTAGTGGTAAGTAAAATAATAATAATAATAATAATAATAATAATAATAATAATAATAATAATAATAATAATAATAATAATAATAATAATAATAATAATAGGTGTTGTTTGTGGCAAGGCAATATCTTCCTCAATTCTTCTTCAAACGTAATGATTGTAACCCATATTTCCCTTACAAACAAAATATTGCCAATTTATATCGAGAGAACGGGAAACTGTAGAGTGATGGGAGCAACGTTGAACAGTATGCACTCATAGTACTCAGAAAAATAAGCGATTTTAATGCAAAATGAACGAAGAGTCATTGTCATGGGTAGACATGGGGCCACGGCAGAGCCCTCTTTAGGCAAAATGTCGATAACTTACATCGAGAGGACAGGAGGTGATAGTGGGATGGGACCAACGTTGGACACCGTGGACCCATAAGGCGCATCGAAAAAATTAGGGGGCGGGCGCCGGCCAGTCTTACTTATTTCCACATAATAATATAAAATTATATTGTCAAAATACACAAACGAGTTAGCTTCTAATATTTCATATTATTATTATTATTATTAAGATCCATCATTCGTAGAAAGAGTAAATATAGTCAGTTAATTTAACTGTGAACGACGGCGAAAAATACGAAGAGTGACTACCTGTAGCGAAAAGTAACAATATTTTCTCTCAAATGGATAAAAAATCAAGCCGAGGTAGATTCGAACTCGCACGGACGGCGCAAAAAGCCAGTGCTTTGTGCACTTTTCTTTTAACTGACTCACCGAACGTGTTTCAGTAACTTACTTATTGCTAATTTTAATTGTTTCACTCGTTTAACTTGCTTTTTCTAATAACTTATAACGAGAGGGACACGAACACAGAAACATCGAGGACAGTTAAAAATCATAGATGCTCCCCCGCCGGGAATCGAACCCGGTACACCATACACCAAAGGCGCACGTGCTAGCCACTAGACCAGCGGGGAGGGCACAGCTCACTCTCTGTGTCGTTCGGGATTAGGACCAGTGTATTGCCAACTATCACTTCTGTGGGTTGTATACTATGATCACATGTTTCATCTTTGCTGGAAGAGTTAAACCTACATTCTATGTAATACATGAGGTATTTAGACCTACATGCTCTTCATATAATGTAATAAAAAGGTCATGCTGGGAATAAGAAAAAGAACATTCCTTGGACAAAACGGAAACTATTTGCATCAGAAATATTTATCTACGAGACATGCGCAGTAGTAAATTTCAGAATAGTTACTGTTTAGTTCAGTAAACGAAGAAGGGGGTATAAAAAAGCAAGTATGTCGCGTCAAGGAGATCGACCAGAGTTGACAGAGGCGGAATCAGATGTGTAGTAATACAATAACTTGGTTAAATTGATAATTGGTTCTTTATTCTCTAGTAGATCGTTTCACAACTTTACGGGAGAGCAGAGGAAGACTTACTAACGCTATCATATAGTAAGCTTTAGTAATACGATCATATAGACACAAATGGATGTAACTGTGAATACTACAACTTGGATTTAACGAAAGCCGTTTAGATATTCAGTGGTATGCAGGGTTGTATAAGACACGAAAAGATAAGACACAATACAATTCTTCGTACCTCAGCTTCCAGTAGCTAGTTACATGCAATTTCTGGTTAGTTAGTGAAACTGCTGTCGGATTTTGATACATGACGTATCGCAGGATACAAAATGCTTTGCATTACTTGTTTGTTTGTAGACAGCTACTAGCTTAGTGTTCTGAAAGCTTTGTGTATAAACTAGGGATATACAATTTCGGAATTATTACTTTTCGGACTCCCGAAAGTAAAACCGGACAAATTCCGGAATTCGGAAAATTTCGATTTTGTAATAATTCCGGAATTCGGAAAAATCTGGAATTGAGAAATTTCTAATTTCGTTATCATTCCGGAATTCGGAAAAATCCGGATTTTTTCGAAATCCGGAGTTTTTCTCAATTCCGGAATTTTCAAAATTCCGGGTTCTTCCCGAGTTCCGAAATTCTTCTGAATTAGGGAGTTTAACTGAATTACATAATTTTCCGAAATCCGGAAAGTGAAAGTTCCGCTTCCGAAAAATGAATTTATTTTGGTTAATATCAATCGTGGCGGAAATAAGGCTTTGACCAGGTAATGGCGACTGCTTTGAAAGACATAGAGAGTATGAGAATTTAATCCGTCATATTTGTAGTTTCGTGTGAAGAAAAAACAAACTTGTGAACCAACGGTTTAAGAACAACTCAAGTTATTAATGTAAACTTTGCCGACATCATAAAAGAAATACGAAAGACATTTTGAATCGAAGAAATATAACATACAAGTTTGCAAGCGGAGACAAAGAAACCTAACGCGGCCAGACTAAAGACGATTCGTTTACCGCGTAGCGATCGCGGTTCAGTGATCAAGGTGCTTGTGCGAATGCAGGTTGCAATTATTATTTTTTTACTTTAGGATTTTTGATGGCGATTGATCAGCGATAACATACGTCTTATTATATTCAGATATTTGAATACTTGGATGTTTCAACACTTGAACTATCAAGTCTTCAGGAATAATAATAAAGTAATATTAGTAATTATTATCTCGTAGAAGATTTAAAGCTAGGAGCTAATTATGCTCAGGTCATACAAGCAGAAACGTGACATTTGGGAAGAATATTTCGGTTTAGTTTAATGTTGAGCCTTGATTTTAATAACTACAGTATATACTTATATTGCTGCTTACGACATTTGAGGCTGTCTCGTAATAATAATAAAAAAACTCTTGTCTTCTCGTTATCTAGACGAGACGAGATATACTAATATTGCCCCACGAGATGCACTAAAATTGCGAGACGAGACGCACCCCTGTCGTGAGCAACACTAAAAGTATTCCACATGACTGCTTACATTTCTCATGGCTTTTGATTTACAGTCTAATCAGGCCATTATTTCAAAACGAGTTAAACGAGCTGAACGAGCGAGCGAGTCATTATCAAATTCGACTCAACTCGAAACTCGACCTCGAAAACAGAGACTTGGCTCGGAACTCAACTCAAGAAAATTACCTTTGACTCGACTCGACTCGAACTCGAGTCGAGTCGAATTTTGCTCTACTCGTACTCATCCCTATTCGTATTGGTATTTTATGTTTCCACTTCAACAATTTCTACTCTTTTTTCTCCGTTTACCTGCTTGCTCTGAAGAGAGAGTTAGCCTTGACCCCGACCCGACTCGAAGGTAAAATGTTAATTCTCATGTCATTTTATTTGTTTTAGAAACGAGATGAGAAACTCCTCTTCTCGTGAGCAACATTAAACCAAACCGAAATATTCTTTCCAAAGGTCACGTTCCTGCTTGTAATGGTATGATCTGAGCAATAATTAGCTCCTAGCTTTTAATCTTCTCCGAGATAATAGTAATTATTTTTAGTTTATTATTATTACTATTATTATTCCTAAAGAATTAATAGTTCAAGAATTGAAACATCCAAGTATTCAAATATCTGAATATAATAAAACGTATGTTATCGCCGATCAATCGCCATCAAGAATCCTAAATAAAAAATACAACGTGCATCCGCAAAAGCACCTTGACCACTGAACTGCGATCGCTACGCGGTAAACGATTCGTTTTTAGTCTGGTTACGTTAGGTTTCTTTGTCTCCGCTTGCAAACTTGTGTGTTATATTTCTTCGATTCAAAATGTCTTTCGTATTTCTTTTATGAAGTCGGCAAAGTTTACATTAATAACTTGAGTTGTTCTTAAACCGCTGGTTCACAAGTTTGTTTTTTTCTCCACACGAAACTACAAATATGACAGATTGAATTCTCATACTCTCTGTGTCTTTCAAAGTAGTCGCCATTACCTGGTCAAAGCCTTATTTCCGCCACGATTCATATTAACCAAAATAAATTCAATTTTCGGAAGCGGAACTTTCACTTTCCGGATTTCGGAAAATTATGTAATTCAGTTAAACTCCCTAATTCAGAAGAATTTCGGAACTCGGAAAGAATCCGGAATTTAGAAACTTCCGGAATTGAGAAAAATTCCGGATTTTTTCGAATTCCGGAATGTTAACGATATTAGAAATTTCAAAATTCCAGATTTTTCCGAATTCCGGAATTATTACAAAATCGGAATTTTCCGAATTCCGGAATTTGTCCGGTTTTACTTTCGGGAGTCCGAAAAGTAATAATTCCGAAATTGGCTATCCCTAGTTTATACACAACCTTTCAGAACACTAAGCTAGTAGCTGTCTACAAACAAACAAGTAATGCAAAGCATTTTCTATCCTGCAATACGTCATGTATTAAAATCGGACAGCAGTTTCAGCATCTAACCAGAAATTGCATGTATCTAGCTACTGGAAGCCGAGGTATGAAGAATTGTATTGTGTCTTATCTTTTCGTGTCTTATACAACCCTGCATACCACTGAATATCTAAACGGCTTTTGTTAAATCCAAGTTGTAGTACTCACAGTTATATCCATTTGTTACTATATGATCGTGTTACTAAAGCTTACTATATGATAGCGTTAGTAAGTCTTCTTCTGCTCTCCCGTAAAGTTCTGATGCGATCTACTACAGAATAAAGAACCAATTATCAATTTAAGCAAGTTGTTGTATTACTACACATCTCCTTCCGCCCCTGTCAACTCTGGTCAATCTCGTTGACGCGACATATTTGCTTTTTTATACCCCTTTCTTCGTTTACTGAACTAAACAGTAACTATTCTGAAATTTACTACTGCACATGTCTCGTAGATAAATATTTCTGATGCCAATAGTTTCCGTTTTGTCCAAGGAATGTTCTTTTTCTTATTCCCAGCATGACCCTTTTATTACATTATATGAAGAGCATGTAGGTCTAAATATCTCATGTATTACATAGAATATACAGGTGGTGATCAGGAAAATGGAAACACCTGTAGTTGGCAACACGTCAGATGTATGGGTTGGCAGTGGTGTCGTGGCGCCCGCAGCGACCAACCGCTAGTAGTGGTGTGTTAAGCCGGTCTCGATACTACGTCAGGCGCAGTGGAACAGCAGTGTTCAGTGGCGGCAGCAGACGGTGGTAGTGTAAAATGGGAGACCTCTCAGATTTTCAAAAAGGGCAAATTGTTGGTGCGCGGTTATGTGGAGTGAATGTGACGGCAGTGGCTACTGTGTTAGGTCTGTCGCATGGGACAGTGTCGAAGGTGATGACGGCCTACACAACACACAGGAAAACCATATAGGGGAAGCGGAACATTGGGCGGAAGAAAATCATGAATGACAGGTCACGCCGGGTATTAAAGCGCATTGTCACGCAAAACCGTCGCGCCACTGCGGAGCAAGTGACGGAGGAACTCAATCAGGACGGAAGACGGTGGTCACACTTAGCGGACGAATCACTGCCAACGATTATGTCGCAATTTTATTAGACCACTTGCATCCTATGGTCCGGATGTTGTTCCCGGACAATGACGCCATTTTCCAGGATGATAATGCACCCATTCACACAGCTGGCGTTGTTGCAGCGTGGTTTGAGGAACATCGGGATGAAGTTTAACACCTCCCCTGGCCCGCCCAATTCCCAGATCTCAACATAATTGAACATCTGTCGTCCGTCTTGGAAACACGACTCCGGCGACGATTTTCACCTTCATCCTCTCTCACAGAACTGATCGATGCCTTGCACGAGGAATGGTGTAAAATTCTACTTGCTATCATTCACGACCTTTATGCCTCCATCCCACGTCGCATCAAGGCTGTTCTGAGGGCGAAAGGTGGTCCGACCCCATATTAATCTGGTAAGTTGCAATTTCGTTCAGGTGTTTCCATTTTTCTGATCACTATCTGTAGGTTTAATTCTTCCAGCAAAGATGAAATATGTGATCATAGTATACAACCCACAGAAGTGATAGCTGGCATACACTGGTCGTAATCCCGAACGACACAGAGAGTGAGCTGTGCCCCCCCCGCTGGTCTAGTGATAGCTCGTGCGCCTTTGGTGTATGGTGTACCGGGTTCGATTCCCGGCGGGAGAGCATCTATGATTTTTAACTGTCCTTGATGTTTCTGTGTTCGTGTCCCTCTCGTGTTAAGTTATTAGAAAAAGCAAGTTAAACGAGTGGAACAAGTAAAATTAGCAATAAGTAAGTTACTGAAACACGTTCGGTGAGTCAGTTAAAAGAAAAGTGCACAAAGCACTGGCTTTTTGCGCCGTCCGTGCGAGTTCGAATCTATCTCGGAAAAAATTTTTATCCATTTGAGATAAAGTATTGTTTCTTTTCGCTACAGGTAGTCACTCTTTTCGTATTTTTCGCTGTCGCTCATAGTTAAAGTAACTGACTATTCTTATTCTTTCTACGAATGACGGATCTTCTGTTTGGCTTCATGTCAAACATGCACACGTAATGAAAAGATTATGTCGATAATAATAATAATAATAATAATAATAATAATAATAATATTAAATATTAGTTGCTAACTCGTGCGTGTATTTCGACAATATAATTTTATATTATTATGATGAAATAAGAAAGGCTGGCAGGCGCCCGCCCCCTAATTTTTTCGATGCGCCTTATCGGTCCACGGTGTCCAACGTTGGTCCCATCCCACTATCACCTCCTGTTCTCTCGCTATATGTTATCGACTTTTTGCATAAAGAGGGCTCTGCCGTGGCCTCATCACTACCCATGACAATGACTCTTCGTTCATTTTGCATTGAAATCGCTTATTTCTCTGAGTACTATGAGTGCATACTGTTCAACGTTGCTCCCATCACTACAATTTCCCATTCTCTCGATATAAATTGCTACTATTTTGTTTGTAAAGGTGATATGGCGTTACAATCATTACGTTTGAAGAAGAATTGAGGAAGATATTGCCTTGCTAGAAGCAACACCTATTATTATTATTATTATTATTATTATTATTATTATTATTATTATTATTATTATTATTATTATTATTTTACTTTCCAGTAATGTTGCCTACCTTTATTTGCAATGCAATGTGTTACTAAAAAGCAAATCAAATAACACTCCTCGCCATTCACGCTCCCGAACTCGAAATACATGATTTACAGTTCTCTGTGTTAGGGGAAAGCACATTTATTATATTATTCTTTCAAATAACATGTTTCACAAGTTACTTCACTTTCAATGTGTAATTCCATATCATCACTAATAATCATCTTGTTTCGATACGAAACAACCGTCTCCTGCTGAAAAAGGCTTGACCGTAGCGAAAGGGAGTGAACCTTCTTTAGGCGATTAATGGGGTCCAATATTACAATAAGTCCCTGCACACAAATATTTCAGTAAAAGAACTTATTCAGACTTTCTGAATACCTGTTTATGGGCGAAGTTTGGTTCCCTTGGAACTTTTTAAGAGTTTGAAGGGCCGCCATTTTGAACATTTTCATCTGATTATTCTGGTTAACGAACTCCTCAAGATATTTCAAAAATTAATGTTTGTGCCAAGTTTCGTCTCTCAATCCGCTGAACATTAGGGTGGTTATGGCATTCACAAATAGCGTTATATATATATATATATATATATATATATATATATATATATATATATATATATATATATATATATATAGATAGATAGATAGATAGATAGATAAATAAATAAATAGCCACACAGAGGGAGAGAGAAAAATTATTTTCCTCCCTTCTCGCATTTGTGGTGCGTCAGAGCTAAACCGGGCCCCTTTGCAAAACGTAATGACCAGCCTAACCTCAACAGAAGCCTCTTACTTGCTAACGTAAAAACGTGGTCGGGAAGTGTAAGGCATGTAGAAATTGTATTTTTAGTAACCATAAGTATGGCCCACTTCCATGTTTTTCTTTTTACTTTTTGTAGCTACTTCGGAACGTTCAATTTTTATTCTTCACTAATTGCAAATGGCGTTTACATTCAAAATAAGAGAAATTTTGGTGGCATTTGTTCGGATATTCTTCTCTTTCGAAATGAAGAAAAGAATAAAAGCAATATGCAAAGACAAAAATATTATCAGTACTAAACATTACCAATAATAATTCCTACGAAAAACTAAATACGACCACTTTTACCCTCTCATGAGCTGTGTGTATTATTAACAAAAATTTTTAAAAATGTCCTTGACGGGATTCGAACTGGCGACCTCTGCATTTTTAAGCCAGCATCTTAACCACTACCCCAAGATCATGGCATGGTGAATGTTTAGTTGTCGGCGTATTTGTTGTATTTGTGTTTTATGTTCCCACTTCGACAATTTTTACTCTTTTTTCTAAGTTTAAGAGCTGATTCTTCCTTTCTCTTTCGGTGTCGTCCTTTATTTACACTATGCACTATTCATATTCACAGCTTGTGCCCCTCTGCAATGTCTTATTGAGATTAAACTTTTCTTTTTGCCCCTCAGTAAACATTTGATTGATTTAATTCTCATGCTCTCCACGGATGGAGTGCAGGAATGCCAGACTCGAAAAATAGGTGTACATTTGCTTTCCTGACAGATAATACAATATTTGAAAAACTAAATCTTATAAATCTTGATACTGTGTTTAATTCATCTATTAAATTATGAATGGTTGGATAATATCAAACAATGACTTTACTTTTCATAGGCTTTGCATTTTTAAATATACGGTATAACATTTTCACCTTTGGTAACATTATAGCACGTTAATGGAATATGTACTTCACTTAACCTCATGTGCCAATCGGATTCTTATAATCGTATATTATTTTTTAACTGATTAATAAAATGTGTTGGGTTATTTGTAGGATTTCTACTAGCGTTTGAAACGAATGTAATTTAAAAACTGTCATCAATAGTTTGAGAAATCATTTTCATTTAAAGTTAAGTGTGAAGTTTGAAGTCCCGAAACGAAATAGTAATTTTAATCCGTGTTCATCTTTTAAGTTTACTTCTATCGTATCAAAATATTTCTTTTCAATTTTAACATAGTGCAGTGTGTGAAACAAAAGATTTTACATGACCGTATTGTACATTACATACACTAAGTATTCGAACTACCGGCCCTATATTTTGTTGTTGTTTTACAATATCAACGCATACATTAATTGTATTGGAAATATTATTATCTAAATTACAAGAAAATTTTCCACGTGCTAATATCAAATCAACATTTCGAACTTTTGTGTATACAACATTTTTATTATCAACTGTATTTTCACTAATAAATAAAAATATGCTGTAATCCCGGTGCAATGCCAATCATACATTGATCGTCTAATTTTAAAGAAAGTTTAATAACAATTTCATTTTTATTTTGTAATTATTGTAAAATACGAACATTCTCAGGAATCTACTGAAGAATACATTCAAAAGATGAATAATATCCTGGTGTTATTGCAACACGATGACGTTCAATTTTATCATCAATAACAGTAGTAATTTTAATTTCATTTTCACCAACATTATAGAAACTCCACGGTATATTAATTTGTGTTAATGCAACACTCCATTCCCCATCACATAAATCAATAGGTTGTGCTAATTTAACTCGAACTGAAGCTGTAGTATTATTATCGAAAAGTAATGTATGCATTTGAAGAAAGAGTAATGTAAGATCGTATGCAAAGTTTGAATTCATCCTGCAGACTGAATAGAATCCTGTCTAATCCACGAATTCATACTTGACGGATATCCCAACCATTCTACAAACATTCAACCGCTTTTACCCTTTAATACTTTTTCAATTAGATATGTTTTTTTGAATTTATAATTACTTTTTGTAATTCTTGTCCATAAAATATCCCTTTAATTTCTTTGTCATTCCAATCTTTTAATTTATAAGTTACAGGATTTGATTAATACATTTATCTACAATAAATATTTCTTGTGACCATTTAGGTAAATATCTTTTTCTAATATATGTTTATACTTACTAACACGGACATAATCACAAGAACTAAGTTTACAAGTCATATTCTTTTTATTTACTGTGATTCCGTATAATGTTTATTTCACTTGATCCACATTGTAATCATTTACTTCTGCAGGCGCCATTTTAATACTTCATTGATATGAATGATTATAATTATTTACAATTTGATCCAAGACATTTATATATCGATAAGCATCCTTTCCAGTAAAGTAACGATACAATTTTTCTTTTAATGTTCGTATAAATTGTTCCGCTAAAGCACATTTTATTTCGGGATGACCAGTATAATGATTAGTTTCATATTCTTTAAACAATTGTTTTACATGACGATTATAAAATTCAAGGCCTAAATCTAAATGTAACCGCCTAACACGTGTAATTTAATTTTTTAATTTTTGTTATTGCTTTGGCCATTTCAGGCCTTTCTTTGTTTTTAAGGGAACACAATTCGCATATTTTGAAGAAATATCAATACAACATAATATATATTTATAATTTATATTACACTTTGCAATATTTTGCATATCTACTAAATCCATTTGTAATGTTTCATTTGGTGCACTAACATAATACTTTTTACGTTCAAAAATATACTAGCTCGACATGTAATGTATAAGCATGTTGAGAAGCTAACCATTTTTTAATTTTCTTTTAAGAAAACTTTGTTTTACGATGTATTCTTTGTATACTTGATAAAGAATCAGGATTTGAATAATGATAATATATTTTTAATTTTGTCATTTACATACTATATTCTCTTCAATGTTTAAATACATTAGTTACTCTTGTAGGACTAGATGATTTTCTTACTTTACGACTACGTTGTCTTCTACTACTACTAATATTCAGTTTTGATGCTGGTGTGGTAATGGTGTACCAATAAATTCTTTAGGAACATGAGCTCCTTCGTGGCTAAGCGGTTAGCGTACGCGCCTTTCGCGCGGGAGACCTGGGTTCGATTCCCGGCGGGAGCTCATGTGGTTCGGATTCCACGTTAATCAGTAGGTCCACGTCTCATATAGCCTCGCTGCTGAACGGGACGATAAACTCAAAATCAACTCAACTCTTTAGGAACATTAAGATCTTGAGTGGAGTTGATTTTAGTTTAGTATCCCTTTCAGCAGCGAGGCTATATGAGACGTGGACCTACTGATTAACGTGGAATCCGAACCACATGAGCTTTCGCCGGGAATCGAACCCGCGTCTCCCACGCCAAAGGCGCGAACGCTAACCGCTTAACCACGGAGGAGCTCCATTAAGATCTAATAAATTTTTAAATTCATGAATACCTATAGGATTTCTTGACTATTTTCTTGTACGAACAACATTATTTTCTAAGACCATAATATTTGAACCGGGTATTGTTTTTCCTTAGATAGTGTTTTCGGTACTGATAGTAAGACGTGTGATATAAATGGTAAAATAGAAGTATTGTTATCATGTTGGAGAGTTGATGATGTTGATTTCGCTTTTTCTTCTTCCACTTCCTGAGTAACAAGTAATGTAATAGGTTTATGTGAAGTTAAAGTATACCGTAAATAACGATGCAAAGCATGTTGATATAATTTGCACTTTTGTTGTACACTGAGATAATGACGTTTTAAAATATTATTCATTTCTTCATCTAAACGTGACTGATGTGATGTTGTTTTGATCTGTACTCTTGCATTTGTACAGAGACGGAGCGTATTGTAGTGTTGTTTCACCTTCAACATCTTGACTTAGACTAAAGAAAAATTTCTATATGCATGTCTTTTACGTTAGCGTACAGATGCATGATTTCATTAGGAAAAATATTTGTACGTATTCGCAATGCATCGTTTCTTTTCTGTGTTAAATCTAATAATAAATAAGTGTGAGGTTCATGTGTTACTTCCTCGAACACATTCACGATTTCCTTAAATTATCGAGGAATTTTTTGCCTAACTAGATATTGCACTTTTAATTTATCACGAGGATTTTTAAATATTATAGTATAATACGTATTTAAACTAATACGACGTCCATGTTTTCCTTCTGGAAATAAATTTTGAATAGTAAATATTAGTCAATTTTTTTTGAAAACGTGGATACTTTGTAATTAAATTAGCAACATCACCATTGGTTTCAGACATTAAATCATTAAGTGTTAATAATGAATTTCCTTTAACTTCAAAATTACTCATGTCGGATATTCCCTCCACAAAACGCATTTTTGCATGCACATTTAATTTTGGTATTACTGCTCCATAACACCATATTATATCATTAAATTTTATACTTAACATTTGATCACGTTTATTAAGTAATCGATTTAACATGTTTTCGACAAAACATGTCTTCTTTGCTTTTGACGGACGGACGATTAAAATAGTAGAGGGATGTTGAAACTTTTACATCTTGTATTCAAATGAATACATAAATAGAGCTTTTGTTTTATATACACACATCCGCACAGAAAGAAAAATCACTAGCATATAAGTATATTAAAGCTTTCGACTTAAAAATCACTGGGAATATAAAAATATTAAAGGTCCTATCTTCCATAGCAAGCGATCCAATAAATGAGTATGCTATGCATAGGATCCAATAAATAAGGTAAGCTTAAATATGAATTTTAATATTTTCACAATCTACGATTGTTTTGTTTCCACAGCAAACGATCAAACAAAAATTGCACAGCAAACGATCCAGTAAATAAGATGAGCATTCTATGCATACGATACAATAAAAAAGGAATAAATAAGGAATAAGTAAGAAAAATAAATAAATAATTAATTAAATTTTATTATTTTCACAATCAAAGGTTGTCCGGAGATTCTATCTAAAACGAACTTGCTAAAAAGGAAAGGACACATTCATATAACACATTCACTCGTTCGTGGGCCTATATCCGTAAGGTACACTTGTATGTTTTTGTATTGGTTCATCGTCACTCACGCCATGTTCGCCAATACGTTTACGTTTTTTGTTGACCTCACGGTGTGTCTTAGTCTCTGTACAGCTAAAGACACGGAACCCTGGTCTACGCACGATACTATTTGGATTTTCAATTACTGTGCACTCTAATTGTCCAGACACTAATTTACAAAAACTCTAAAAGTTAATATTGTGAGAGGTCTTATCATTTAGTGCAATCCCTCTAATTTTGAGTATATGCCGAACATTCCCTTGGGATTTAATGAGGCTATAAGCATAATTTTTGGTGCCTAAACCTATAAATGTTGTGAACTTCCAGCCTTCTGGAATTTCGTCTGTTAGATCACCCAAATAGTTTCCAAGCGGTAGCAACGGTTGCTCATACTTTTATCTGTATGAACATGTATGTCGGTGTCACACTTGCTCTCTCTGGTTCTATAGTTTTCAGTAGTTTGTACAGTTTAAATCTAGGTCATGAAGTAACGAATACAGCTAATATTACATTGGAAAACTATAGAGGCGCGTTTTCAGTTTCAATGTCTCTGTAAATGATAATTAAATGATCATCATTAATTGGGACCACACTTTGAATTTCACACCGTGTCGTTGTTAAATACCGGAGGAACTTGACTTCATACTAACGATTACACTATGTTACATACCAGTGCGTTGTTCCTATTTGCCATATAATGAGTTGAGGTAAAGTTTTGCACATTGCCTCAATCCCGGGTTCGTCCTAATGTTGTCATATTTCAGCCCTTTGCCTTCCTGGGCATAATATTCCTCGATGTATTTTTGTTTGTCTTCTTTAGTTTTACAATAAGCAGAAAACCAGAGGCTTCCTGCTTCTGCTGAAGGAAGGAATTTACATAAGTTCCGAATAAAAAACCTGAATTCCTCTCTTCAGGACCCATGAGTTCGAATTCCTATATTTCGTGTATATCGAGTATTTTGTAACCTTTTTGAAGAGCAAGGTGTAACTCTGGACTACAAAATGTCCCTGTGAGAGCGCACTCACTGTCACTATGAGTACAATCATTAGTGTTTTCCTCCTCCATACATGTACGACAGAGACCGGAAAGAAATCGGCATGCCGCAACATATGGCAAGATTGGAAAATAGGAGACAATATAGTGCATTTCACTACACCATGAATACTTTCCATATCTGGAAAATCCGGCTTCTTAGGTGAAACAACCGGCATAGGTTAACGTGACATGGCCCATGGATACAACGATGTGATATCTAAATTTCTGATGACGTCATCACCCGTACAGTTGACATAATATCAAAACATTAAAGTGCGGCCGCTGTTGTAACAATTCCTCGGAATAGGGAAATCAGGTAGATTAGTGCAACGTTCTTTAACATAGCTTTGTCTGTCCTTATCCATTTTTACTTTCTCATTCCAAGAAAATTCCCAGATTTCATACTGGCTTATACTTATACTTTTCAGGTACATACGGCGGAACATTGTTCGTATATCTTTTCCATCGTATTGTACGAGTTTTGAGCGTCATGCAGAACGGTGTATCGGTTAAAGGGGTAACAGCGCTTACACGAATGCCAGTACAAACACATGAAGTCGAAGGCAGCGCTGAGTCCTTCGTGCCATCCGTCGCCCTTGTACCTACCAATACACTTTCCCCATCTCGCCTAGCATGCTGAATTTCTATCCCCAATTGTTCTTCCATATACATAAGCCATTGCATAGCTTTAGTACTATACTTGGTCTTATGATGTAAACCCAAGGCGGGAATTACACGAGTAGTATTTTCAGGTAAGTGCAAAGTACGATATGTCCGCACCGCATGATTTGCAATGGTGGATGAAGTAATAAAACATTGCAAACCATTCGTTTTCTCCTCAATAATAAATTTGATGATCGCTTCTGCTAGAATTCTAACAATTCTCATAATAAGAGAGCATTTCCTTTTCAAGGTTAAAATCCTCGCCACTTAGCGCACGTTCTTTGAGCAAGGTTTCTAATTCTCGTTTTTTGTCTTTGGTTCGCCCCTCAGGGTCATAAAATTCCAGCGCGGGATAGGGACCAACGTGATTTTGATTTTCTTTTGTATTGAACAAATATGGAAAATCTCCCTTCTTTAAATGTTGATTAAGGCCGAAAAGTCTTGGGAAGCTTGGATAATTTGCAACAGAGGAACAAATAAGTATCTCTGAAAAAATGCGATTTCCAATGTTAATATTAAAAAATTCCGACCCTGAATAAGGACATTAGGAATAATATGCTACTCTTCTATTTGATTTCTAATACAGAAGAGACCATTGTACCGACTAATATTATGCGCGATGGATACTATATGGCTAAAGACAGGACGCTCTACTAACACATGGTTAATAAAAGCAGTCATCGTTTTAGAAGAAAACGAACCATTTCCTACGTTATCACCACAAGAACTACAGGGCTCATCGATACCTTTACTAATACAGGCGTGACAAATATGCTTACAACACACCAACACTACTTCGTGTTCCCTTTCACCGCGCGCATTCGGTGTCTTCAACATCGTTTCTACGTCATAGGCAATATGTATGATCTGTCAGGAAAGTAAATGTACACCTATTTTTCGAGTCTGGCATTCCTGTGCTCCATCCGTGGAGAGTATGAGAATTAAATCAATCAAATGTTTACTGAGGGGCAAAAAGAAAAGCTTAATCTGAATAAGACATTGCAGAGGGGCACAAGCTGTGAATAGTGCATAGTGTAAATAAAGGACGACACCGAAAGAGAAAGCCAGAAACAGCTGTTAAACTTACAAAAAAAGAGTAAAAATTGTCGAAGTGGGAACATAAAACAAATACGCCGACAACTAAACGATCACCATGCCTTGATCTTGGTGTAGTTGTTAAGGTGCTGGCTTACAAATGCAAAGGACGCAAGTTCGAATCCTCGACAAGAACATTTTTAGATTTTTTTGTTAATAATACATACAACTCATGAGAGATGGTAAAAGAGGTCGTATTTAGTTTTTCGTAGCAATTATTATTGGTAATGTTTAGTACTGATAGTACTTTTTGTCTTTGCGTATTGCTTTTGTTCTTGTCTTCATTTCAAAAGAGAAGAATATCCGAACAAATGCCACCAAAATTCCTCATATTTTGAATGTAAACGCCATTTGCAATTAGTAAAGAATAAAAATTGAACGTTCCGAAGTAGCTGCAAAAAGTAAAAGGAAAAACATGGAAGTCGACCATACTCATGGCTACTAAAAATACAATTTCTACATGCCTTACACCTCCCGACCACGTTTCTACGTTAGCAAGTAAGAGGCTTGTGTTTAGGTTAGGCTCGTCAATACGTTTTGCAAAGGGGCCCGGTTTAGCTCTGACGCACCACAGGTGAGAGAAGGGAGAAAAACACTTTTTCTCTCTCCCTCTGTGTGTCTATTTATCTATCTATTTGTATGTATATAAAGCTATTTGTGAATGCCATAACCACCCTAATTTTCAGCGGATTGAGACGAAACTTGGCACAAACATTAATTGTTGAAATATCTTGATGAGTTCGTTAACCAGAATAATCAGATGAAAATGTTCAAAATGGTGCCCCTTCAAACTTAAAAATTTCCAAGGGAACCAAATTTCGCCCATAAATAGGTATTCAGAAAGTTTGAATAGATTTTCCTCTTTTACTGAAATATTTGTGTGCAGAAACTTATTGAAATATTGGACCCGATTAATCGCCTAAAGAAGGTTCACGCCCTTTCGCTACGGTCAGTTTTTTTTTTTTTTTTTTTTTTTTGCAGGAGGGGGTTATTTTCCTATCGGAACAAGATGATTGTTAGTGATGATCTGAAATTACACATTGAAAGTGAAGTAACTTGTGTAACGTGTTATTTGAAAGAATAATATAATAAATGTGCATTCCTCTAACACAGAGAACTGTAAATCATGTATTTGGAGTTCGGGAGCCTGAATGGCGAGGAATGTTATTTGATTTGCTTTTTAGTAACACATTGCATTGCAAATAAAGGTAGGCAACATTAGTGGTAAGTAAAACAATAATAATAATAATAATAATAATAATAATAATAATAATAATAATAATAATAATAATAATAATAATAATAATAATAATAGGTGTTGTTTGTGGGTTTGTGGCAAGGCAATATCTTCCTCAGTTCTTCTTCAAACGTAATGATTGTAACGCCATATCTCCCTTACAAACAAAATATTAGCAATTTATATCGAGAGAACGGGAAACTGTAGAGCGATGGGAGCAACGTTGGACAGTATGCACTCATAGTACTCAGAAAAGTAAGCGATTTCAATGCAAAATGAACGAAGAGTCATTGTCATGGGTACTCATGGGGCCACGGCAGAGCCCTCTTTAGGAAAAATGTCGATAGCTTATATCGAGAAAACAGGAGGTGATAGTGGGATGGGACCAACGTTGGACACCGTGGACCCATAAGGCGCATCGAAAAAATTAGGGAGGCGGGCGCCAGCCAGCCTTACTTATTTCCACATAATAATATAAAATTATATTGTCGAAATACACACAGGAGTTAGCTACTAATATTTCATATTATTATTATTATTATTATTATTATTATTATTATTATTATTATTATTATTATTATTATTATTATTATTATTATTATTATTATCTACAGCGTCTTTTCATTACCTGAGCATGTTTGACATGAAACCAAAGAGAAAATCCATCCTGTAGCGAAAAGAAACAATACTTTCTCTCAAATGGATAAAATATCAAGCCGAGATTGATTCGAACTCGCATGGACGGCGCGAAAAGCCAGTGCTTTGTCCACTATTTTTTTAACTGACTCACCGAACGCGTTTCAGTAACTTACTTATTGCTAATTTTACTTGCTTCACTCGTTTAACTTGCTTTTTCTAATAACTTATAACGACAGGGACACGAACACAGAAACATCGAGAACAGTTAAAAATGATAGATGCTCTCCCGCCGAGAATCGAACCCGAGACTCCATACACCCAAGGCTCACGTGCTAGCCTCTAGACCAGCGGCGATGGCAACGCTCACTTCCTGTGTCGTTAGGGATTACGACCACTGTCTTGCCAGCTATCACTTCTGTGGGTTGTATACTATGATCACATGTTTCTTCTTTGCTGGAAGAGTAAAACCTACATTATATGTAATACATGAGGTATTTAGATCTACATGCTCTTCATATAATGTAATAAAAGGGTCATGGTGTCGGATTTTAATACATGACGTATTGCAGGATACAACATGCTTTGCATTACTTGTTTGTTTGTAGACAGCTACTAGCTTAGTGTTCTGAAAGGTTGTGTATAAACTAGGGATAGTCCGTTCCGGAATTATTAGTTTTCGGACTCCCGAAAGTAAAGCCGGACAAATTCCGGAATTCGGAAAATTCCAATTTTGTAATAATTTCGGAATTCGGAAAAATCCGGAATTTAGAAATTTCTGATTTCGTTAACATTCCGGAATTCGGAAAATCCGGATTTTTTCGAAAGTCGGAGTTTTTCTCAATTCCGGAATTTTCTAAATTCCGGATTCTTTCCGAGTTCCGAAATTCTTCTGAATTCCGGAGTATAACTGAATTCCATAATTTTGCGAAATCCGGAAAGTGAAAGTTCCGCTTCCGAAAAATGAATTTATTTTGGTTAATATGAATCGTGGCGGAAATAAGTCTTTGACCAGAGGCGACTGCTTTGAAAGAAATGGGGAGTATGAGAATTCAATCTGTCATATTTGTAGTTTCGTGTGGAGAAAGAACGAACTTGTGAACCAGTGGTTTAAGAAAAACTCAAGTTATTAATGTAAACTTTGCCGACTTCATAAAAGAAATACGAAAGACATTTTGAATCGAAAAATATAACATACAAGTTTGCAAGCGGAGACAAAGAAACCTAACGTAACCAGACTAAAGACGGATCGTTTACTGCGTAGCGATCGCGGTTCAGTGGTCAAGGTGCTTCTGCGAATGCACGTTGCAATTTTTTTTTCTTACTTTAGAATTTTTGATGGCGATTGATCAGCGATAACATACGTTTTATTATATTCAGATATTTGAATACTCGGATGTTTCAATACTTGAACTATCAAATCTTCAGGAATAATAATAGTAATAATAATAATTAATATTATCTCGTAGAAGATTAAAAGCTAGAAGCTAAATTATCGCTCAGGTCATACCATTACAAGCAGAAACGTGACATTTGGAAAGAATATTTCGGTTTGGTTTAATGTTGCTCACGAGAAGAGGAGTTTCTCATCTCGTTTCTAAAACAAATAAAATAACATGAGAATTAACATTTTACATCCTCAGGGCTAAATCAAAATTTTCGTCTCTCTTTGGAGATGAGAATCGAGACGAGACGAAAAGTATCGTAAACATTTCCCTCTTGTCTCGATTCTCGAAATAGTGTATGTCCATTCTTTAAGTAACAATTGCTCTGTAGACTGAATCTCATAGGCTATTTCGTTACATTGTATTTCAGAGCTCATTGAATTATGCTCTGTGTAGGTATTTTTGTAGCAAAGCTTTTATATTAAATATTTACCTCTGCATATTCTAAAAATTAGTTTATTATATGCCTTACTGTCGCGTGATATTCAGTTATATTTATTACAGTTATTTTCCTCAAAACATACTTTCTACATGACACTTCAATGAAAGGTTCTAGTTTAAAATGTTGATAGTTGCAGAGGTGTGTCTTGAAGGTACGGAGCCCTTTCCCCGAAATCTCTACTTTTAAGTAAGTTTTGCCAAATTTCAGGGCAAGTTTAAAACTATTATTATTATTATTATTATTATTATTATTATTATTATTATTATTATTATTATTATTATTATTATTATTATTATTATTATTATATCAACTCCATGTATAATCTTTAAAAGATATACGGTTTGTATCTGAATAGTAAAAGCTAATTGACTGTCGATCTCGGTTGTCTGGAAGTCTTCAGGAGGCAAGGACATCGGTCACATTCTGGGTTTGAGTTCCGAAGGGGCAAGTATTCGGGCTCGAGCAAAAAATTGTTAAAAGTTATAGGCTTCATCCAAACATATTCAAAACAGCTGGGACCGGGTTTGGGCTTCTCAACGGCTCGAGCGGCTCGGCTTACAGCTCATTCAATATCGAACCGAATTTGAGCCATCGGCTTAGTTGAGCTGAGTCGAAACGTGCTGATGAACTAGTTTCAACTTAGCTGGCTCGAACCGGTTCACATGAGCCGAGTAGGAGACCCATCCCAACCGAGAAAGCTCGAGCCATCGGCTCAATTGAGCTGAGTCGATGGCTTGTTCCAACTAAGCCGGCTCGGGTCATCGGCTCATCCCAACCGAGCCGACTCGAGCTGTTCGCTCAGTTGATACGAGCCGAGCCGGTTGATATCACTACCCGAGTTGGTCTTCTGCTTGGGCTCAAGAATTCGACCGTGCAGATCTCAGCCTTGATTTTAAGAACTACAGTATATACTTATATTGGTGTTTACGACATTTGAGGCTGTCTCGTAATAATAATAATAATAATAAACTCTTGTCTTCTCGTTATCTAGACGAGACGAGATACACTAAAATTGCCCCACGAGATGCACTAAAATTACGAGATGAGACGCACCTCTGTCGTGAGCAACACTAAAAGTATTCCACATTACTGCTTACATTTCTCATGGCTTTTGCTTTCCAGTCTGATCAGGCCAATATTTCAAAACGAGTTAAAACGAGCTGAACGAGCGAGCGAGCCATTATAAAACTGAACTCAACTCGAAACTCGACCTCGAAAACAGCGACTTGGCTCGGAACTCAATTCAAGAAAATTACCTTTGACTCGACTCAAATTGTACTCGAGTCGAATTGAATTTTGGCTCGACTTGTGCTCATCCCTATTCGTGTTTGTATTTTATGTTTCCACTTCAACAATGTCTACTCTTTTTTCTCCTTTTACCTGCTGTTTCTGGATTTCTCTTTCGGCGTCGTCCTTTATTTACACCGTGCACTATTCTTATTCCCAGCTTGTGACCCGCTTCAATGTCTTATTCAGTTTAGGCTTTTCTCCTTACATTGACTTCACATGTGATTGATTTAATTCTCACTTTCCGCGCACGACCGATGAAAATGTTTTATTATTATTATTATTATTATTATTATTATTATTATTATTATTATTATTATTATTATTATTATTATTATTATTATTATTATTATTATTATACTATTGAACTTGCACGGCGAAATTACTGTATAATACGATATCATTTCTGTAATTTTACTCCATTGTATGTTATTTAGTTTATTAATGGGCACTAAATTGTCTCCAGATTAACGAATAAATTAACTACGGCATGCACTTTGGTGGAAATATCATTACAATAAGATTATTGGTTCGTTCCAAACATGTTCATGTAATGATATTTCCACCAAAGTGCATGCCGTAGTTAATTTATTCGTTGATCTGGAGACAATTTAGTGCCCATTAATAAATTAAAAAACATACAATGGAATAAAATTACTGAAATGATATCGTATTATACAGTAATTTCGCCGTGCAAGTTCAATAGTATAATAATAATAATAATAATAATAATAATAATAATAATAATAAAACATTTTCATCGGTCGTGCGCGGAAAGTGAGAATTAAATCAATCACATGTCAAGTCAATGTAAGGAGAAAAGCCTAAACTGAATAAGACATTGAAGCGAGTCACAAGCTGGGAATAAGAATAGTGCATGGTGTTAATAAAGGACGACACCGACAGAGAAATCCAGAAACAATAGGTAAACGAAGAAAAAAAAGAGTAGAAATTGTTGAAGTGGAAACAAAATACAAATACGAATAGGGATGAGCAGGAGTCGAGCCAAAATTCGACCCGACTCGAGTTCAATCCGAGTCGAGTCAAAGGTATTTTTCTTGAGTTGAGTTCCAAGCCAAGGCGCTGTTTTCGAGGTCGAGTTTCGAGTTGAGTCGAGTTTTATAATGGCTCTCTCGCTCGTTCAGCTCGTTTTAACTCGTTTTGAAATAATGGCCTGATTAGACTGGAAACCGAAAGCCATGAGAAATGTAGGCAGTAATGCGGGATACTTTTAGTGTTGCTCACGGCAAGGGTGCGTCTCCTCTCGTAATTTTGGTGCATCTCGTGGGGCAATTTTAGTGTATCTCGTCTCGTCTAGATAACGAGAAGACAAGAGTTTATTATTATTATTATTATTACGAGACAGCCTCAAATGTCGTAATCACCAATATAAGTATATACTGTAGTTCTTAAAATTAAGGCTGAGACCTGCACGGTCGAATTCTTGAGCCCAAGCAGAAGACCAACTCGGGTAGTGATATCAACCGGCTCGGCTCGTATCAACTGAGCGAAGTTGTTGTATTACTATACATCTGCTTCCGCCCCTGTCAAATCTGGTCGATCTCGTTGACGCGACATCTTTGCTTTTTTATACCCCTTTCTTCGTTTACTGAACAAAACAGTAACTATTCTGAAATATACTACTGCGCATGCCTCGTAGATAAATATTTCTGATGCCAATAGTTTCCGTTTTGTCCAAGGAATGTTCTTTTTCTTATTCCCAGCATGACCCTTTTATTACATTATATGAAGAGCATAAAGGTCTAAATACCTCATGTATTACATATAATGTAGGTTTTACTCTTCCAGCAGAGAAGAAACATGTGATCATAGTATACAATCCACAGAAGTGATAGCTGGCAAGACAGTGGTCGTAATCCCTAACGACACAGGGAGTGAGCGTTGCCATCGCCGCTGGTCTAGAGGGAAGCACGTGCGCCTTTGGTGTATGGAGTTCCGGGTTCGATTCCCGGCGGGAGAGCATCTATGATTTTTAACTGTTCTCGATGTTTCTGTGTTCGTGTCCCTGTCGTTATAAGTTATTAGAAAAAGCAAGTTAAACGAGTGGAGCAAGTAAAATTAGCAATAAGTAAGTTACTGAAACGCGTTCGGTGAGTCAGTTAAAAAAAAAATAGTGGACAAAGCACTGGCTTTTCGCGCCGTCCATGCGAGTTCGAATCAATCTAGGCTTGATTTTTTATCCATTTGAGAGAAAATATTGCTTCTTTACGCTACAGGTAGTCCACTTTTTTGTATTTTTCGCTGTCGTTCACAGTTAAAGTAACTGACTATTATTCTTTCTACGAATGATGGATCTTCTTTTTGGCTTCATGTCAAACACGCACACGTAATGAAAAGACGCTGTCGATAATAATAATAATAATAATATGAAATATTAGTAGCTAACTCGTGTGTGTATTTCGACAACATAATTTTATATTATTATGTGGAAATAAGTAAGGCTGGCTGGCGCCACCCCCCTATTTTTTTCGATGCGCTTTATGGGTCCACGGTGTCCAAAGTTGGTCCCATCCCAGTATCACCTCTCGATATAAGTTATTTACACTTTGCCTAAAGAGGGCTCTGCCGTGGCCCCATGAGTACCCATGACAATGACTCTTCGTTCCTTTTGCATTGAAATCGCTTACTTTTCCGAGTACTATGAGTGCATACTGTCCAACGTTGCTCCCATCGCTCTACAGTTTCCCGTTCTCTCGATATAAATTGCTAATATTTTGTTTGTAAGGGAGATATGGCGTTACAATCATTACGTTTGAAGAAGAATTGATTAAGATATTACCTTGCCACAAACAACACCTATTATTATTATTATTATTATTATTATTATTATTATTATTATTATTATTATTATTATTATTATTATTATTATTATTATTATTATTATTATTATTGTTGTTGTTGTTGTTGTTTTACTTACCACTAATGTTGCCTACCTTTATTTGCAATGCAATGTGTTACTAAAAAGCAAATCAAATAACACTCCTCGCCATTACGCTCCCGAACTCCAAATACATGATTTACAGTTCTCTGTGTTAGAGGAATGCACATTTATTATATTATTCTTTCAAATAACACGTTACACAAGTTACTTCACTTTCAATGTGTAATTTCATATCATCACTAACAATCATCTTGTTCCGATAGAAAAATAACCCCCTCCTGCAAAAAAAAAAAAAAAAAAAACTGACCATAGCGAAAGGGCGTGAACCTTCTTTAGGCGATTAATCGGGTCCAATATTTCAATAAGTTTCTGCACACAAATATTTCAGTAAAAGAGGAAAATCTATTCAAACTTTCTGAATACCTATTTATGGGCGAAATTTGGTTCCCTTGGAACTTTTTAAGAGTTTGAAGGGCCACCATTTTGAACATTTTCATCTGATTATTCTGGTTAACGAACTCATCAAGATATTTCAACAATTAATGTTTGTGCCAAGTTTCGTCTCAATCCGCTGAAAATTAGGGTGGTTATGGCATTCACAAATAGCGTTATATATATACAAATAGATAGATAAATAGACACACAGAGGGAGAGAGAAAAAGTGTTTTTCTCCCTTCTCTCACCTGTGGTGCGTCAGAGCTAAACCGGGCCCCTTTGCAAAACGTATTGACGAGCCTAACCTAAACACAAACCTCTTACTTGCTAACGTATAAACGTGGTCGGGAGGTATAAGGCATGTAGAAATTGTATTTTTAGTAACCATGAGTATGGTCGACTTCCATGTTTTTCCTTTTACTTTTTGCAGCTACTTCGGAACGTTCAATTTTTATTCTTTACTAATTGCAAATGGCGTTTACATTCAAAATATGAAGAATTTTGGTGGCATTTGTTCGGATATTCTTCTCTTTCGAAATGAAAACAAGAACAAAAGCAATACGCAAAGACAAAAAGTATTATCAGTACTAAACATTACCAATAATAATTGCTACGAAAAACTAAATACGACCTCTTTTACCATCTCTCATGAGTTGTATGTATTATTAACAAAAAATTTTAAAAATGTCCTTGGCAAGGATTCGAACTTACGTCCTTTGTATTTGTAAGCCAGCACCTTAACAACTACACCAAGATCATGGCATGGTGATCGTTTAGTTGTCGGCGTATTTGTTGTATTTGTGTTTTATGTTCCCACTTCGACAATTTTTACTCTTTTTTTGTAAGTTTAACAGCTGTTTCTGGCTTTCTCTTTCGGTGTCGTCCTTTATTTACACTATGCACTATTCGTATTCACAGATTGTGCCCCTCTGCAATGTCTTATTCAAATTAAGCTTTTCTTTTTGTCCCTCAGTAAACATTTGATTGATTTAATTCTCATATTCTCCACGGATGGAGCACAGGAATGCCAGACTCGAAAAATAGGTGTACATTTACTTTCCTGACAGATCATACATAAACCTGTTAGTATGTACAGGCTTATGTCTTCGGAGAAAACATGTGTGCTTTGTATCAACATACGTACGACATGTTGAACAAAAATGTTCACCACGTACATGATCGGATTTTCGACGCGTTATCAAACATGACACCATAATTAATGAAGACTATCACAAACAGATGTACCCGATTTATTCCGCTTCACATGATTCTCAAAGCACATACCCTTGGCAAACTCTCTATTGCACGCATCACCCTTAATTTTGTTACAAGTATAATCGCGTTCGTGAGTATGTTCTCAAAGAGAACACTGAGTTTCACACTGGTGTTTATATGAATGAACATTATATCCTTCCAAACAATAATAACAATACTTCTCTTTACTTAGAAATTGTTTAATGTTAAGAATAGGTTCGAAATGGCCAACAGTGTCACCTCTCTGATAATAGATAAAAATCTTATTTTCTGCTGGCTCTCCTAGGTAAGGAACTATATATTCCCGATCATTCTTTTCATGCTTCTCATAAATTACAATTTGACACTCGCCTTGCAAATATGATTGGAAAGCATCAACATCTCTAAAGTCACTGCCCCCTTCGTTTCAACGTTAACTCCTACTTTTTGGCAGAGAACTTCTGCTTTAACAAGTCATGTAACTGTTTTTTCTTTTTAAGTTATATAGATCTTATTTTGTGCCGTGCAGCTTTACCTGCAACCAAACAATTGCTAGGGGAAGGAAATAAATATTCTTATATTCTGTGCGTATTAAACGCTTTTCCAAATAATCTTGGTGCTTTGAATATTTTTCAACGGCACTCGATGCATTTCTTCCCCTTTCATGCATGATGTCGGCAATGTGAAACCGAAACTGTATATCGTGTCTTAAAAGAAAGTCCTCATTTGAATTTAATACTCGTTCAATTAAGGTAAGGGCAGCTCTAGCAGAGAAATCGCGCTTTGTTCTCCATGGCACGTACACAGACTTGTTATTTCTACTCTTACTGCTGTCTATGTATAGCCCGATATAATCTGTTGGGCGCGCGTTGGAGATCACATATTTTAACACAAAATCAAATAAACTTTCAATATAGGCCGCTGGATTATTAATGTTTCTTTCTTATCCACAGGTCTAACAGCGATTTCATGGTCCATAAGATGAAACTTACGAAACCATTTTCTGCTTTCTCTAACAAGTTCAAAGTTACTATTGTCTAATTTTCCCCGTCATTATTATTATTACCACTTGTATTACTACCACTAATACTACTACTAGTACCACTTGTACCATTACTATTATTTCTCTATTGCTGGATCAGTGGCGTATGACAGGCCAGGCTGAGGAGATTGGTCCCCATTGCCATGATTATCCTGTACACAATGTTCAGGAGGAGGAGGTATGTATACAGGATTTTGTGCCTGGAACTCTTGCGTGGGTCTATCTAACCCAGTTTCGTCCATATGTTCAACCAATCTCCCCATTTCTTCTTCAACGAAATTTAGATCGTTAATCCCATCTAAAAATGCTGTCATATTACTTAATTGATTTATATTATTACTGAAGTTACAATTTTCTTGACGACTCTCGAGAATTCAGATGGAATTAAACATTGATTCGAAACAAACCGCGTCCCAAAATTGAAAATGTTCGACAGCTTCGAATCCTTTATTCTGTCTACTCGATCTTCCCCACAAGATATTAAATACATAAGCCTCTGCTGAGCGCAATCATAAGTTTCACATGTACGGAAAAATCCGTAAACAGACAAGTCCAATATATCAGCACTGGATACACAGTGCTGCAAGAGTAATATGTCATTACTTTCAGATACACGAAGAGCGCGTAGTGGTGCATCGCATCTCTCCGAGCACCGATGACCCAATCGTTGTAGCTCCATTATAACCTTCCAAACGCTTAAAAGCCTTGGGTACTTGTTGAAACCGCGTAACACTTCTTGTAGGAAAATATCATCAATCATATTGAGTTTTTCACTTGGGCAGAAGAAATCCATCTGAAATGAAAAATAGAGAAACAGCAACTTTGAGTTATCAAGCTCAGTTTCTAATTATGTTAAAAAATATAACTTATTTTAAGGCTGCATTTAAATATTGAGTGTAAGAACGAAACCAATGAAATATTTCCAAACAACAGTTAAATATTGTATAAAAGAAAGATTAATTAGTTATTTTTAACCAATGTAATTTTTTCAAACAACAGTTAAATATTGTATAAAAGAACGATTAATTAGTTATTTTTAAGCTTCAGTTATATAATAATAATATAAGTAAATGCAAAAAGCAGCAATCACACTACTTTATGTATGCAGGAAATTGAGTACAATTTAAAAAAGTCTCTCTCTCCCTTCCTTAATACCGGTTAAAAACAAGCCAAGAAAAAGTGCAAATTGTATGATTTCCTTTTTAACAATTGAATAATTATAAGAAATATATAATACACACCTCTTAATCTCTGGTTAATCTCTAACACAGCAAAATGATGTGATGACTTTGGTAGTCTTGCCGTCCAATAAACAGCAAAAATGGTAGCCTCAGCACATTCTTTTCTCCTACTACAGGTTCCAGTAATGGATCATCAAGGATTAGCTTACTGTAATATAATAATGATTCATCTCAATAAATAACCTTATCTCCTTTAAAATTCTGGAGCAATATTTTTTTATTTAAAAACAACTGCTTAAAAGAGCTTAACAGCTAGACGAAAAAACTCCTATTTGATCTTTTACGTGTGACGGCGTAAGAGGAAATATTGAAACCGGATAAAGAGCTATTATATCATTTCGTATCATGTATGCCGACACGTTCTATCATGTAAGCCGACAGCACTCCTGTCACCGATACCTGGTGTCAAATTTTGGAACTACTAGTCAGTTTACTGTGAAGTGTCATTCACGCCGGATATTCAAGTGTACTTTCTCTCTGCTTAGGTATGTACACTCATTTTGTGATATGTAAATATATTATTATTATAAATAAATATGCATTTTAAACTGCTTAATTAAAATGTGGCTAATGAACATTTTAAATCAATTATGCAGATTTAATAATCAATAGGGTTTGTGTGCCATACCACCGGTTCAGGACCCCTCCCATCAAAAATTTTAGTTTGCTCACACTTTTTTTATCGGCTCACAAATAAATTTGTTCAGAGCTTGTACAAACAATTACGGGGTGGGTTGCCACTAACGCTAGCAATAACACGTATTGTTTCCGCCTTTTAGCATAACAACGTAACTGGTTAATATACGCGTTTTTACCTTAAAGGTTCAAGTTCAAAACCCGAATTAGGCCTGGTATAGTATCGTAAGCAAGCCAGCGCGTAGTAGCCCGGTTATTTTTTAAAACGTACAGTACACATCTTTGTTGTGAAATGACCCAAGTTCAAATCTTACTCACAAAAATTATGTGGTTCGGATTGTTGGTGAAATCGCTACAAAGAAAATGTTCTAAGGATATAAGTTTCTTAACAATGTAACACCTAAAAAATTAACTTGCACAAAAAGTGTAGGTCCACGTCTCATACAGCCGTGGTGTTAAACAATAAATTAGGTCTTAGTTTATGAATTCTACCCATTATTTTTTCCTCTTAACGCTTTTTCATAAAAATATTAGATCAAGAAGCTAAGTTCTACCACACAATGTTCCTTCCTGTGGGTTTTCCCAGACTTCTTTCGTTTCATCCCGCTTTCTTCAGTTACCCATTTCTTAAACGCTGTATAATACCTCAACAGCTTTTTCACAAAAAACATTATTTATTACATCGAAACAAGTTTTTCTTAACTATGTCCATGGGTTTTCCCGGGGTTGTCCCATTTTCTCCCGCTTCTCTTTATGATTTCATTCATTTTTCAATGACTGTACAATACCTCAAAAGCGTTTCATAAAACTCAACTCAACAATTTACCGTTGTATCACACAATGTCTTGTCCCTCTGTATTTTCCCAGGTGTTCTCGCATTTTCCCGACATTTCCATTCTACTATTTTTCAAAAATAGTACATTATTACTGCGCACATACTGTATGAGTTACGTTACTCCTTAAAAACAATGTTTATTATATACAATGTGTTGTCCTGTGGATTTTCCCGGAGTTCTTCAATTTTTCCCACATTCCCAATCTACTATTTTTAAAGATAGTTCATTATTACTCGGCACATACAGTATGTGTTGAGTTACTTCTGAACAAAGAATGTTTATACCATATAATGTGTTTGTCCCTGTGGATTTTCCCGGAATTCTCCCATTTACTCCCACCATTCCCATCCCAACATTTCTTTTCTCAATAGTTTAAACTAGCTCTTAATCCCTTTTCATACAAAAAGAACATAAAATAAAAATCATAACAAGGGAGAACAACTTACATAAATCTTCTAAGATGAAAAACAGTTAAAAAAACAATGACTCGCTGAAATCTTCAAACACACCGTATAACACAGAATAATATTTAAATATAACGAAAAAGACAGGGATCAATAGGTTTTTATAAAGTTTGATTACGGACATTGGGAGGGCATTCACCTGACATTACTTAATATTTCGTCTGCATAAGACATCAATTTTTAACAGGAATTGGGAAATTGTATTTTACAATTTTTCTAAGCAATTTTTTAAATGAAATCTACATAGTTTCTGAAATATTTCGAACACAGGTTGTGATTGCGTCTGCACTTCATGTATAGCCATTAAATTGTTTTGTCAAATTAATGGTTTTCATCAACCATTTTCAAGTAATCAATAACAATTATCGCTCTGTACCAAGTCAAAGTTGATTCCAACAGGGAAGCAATACTATGTAGCGCTAAGGTCAATGAAAACTTGTCCATAACGAAACATTGAGTAAAGCTGTCTACAACATACAATGTCCAACACGAGAAAACGGGTAAGATTAACTGCAAACTATTGCAACCAATACTATGTCCCCACTCATACAACACAGAGTTGCTTCATCTTCGTAGGTCACCCTCACTCTCTGCTCGCATCATTCTCGTAGGTCATTCACATGCATCCACCGTAACCATCAAGAAGGGAAGGTTTCCTTGTAAAGGGTATCAGAGTTCAATGCCTCTGTGACCTCCGAGAATAGTCAACGTAAAGCTGCAACGTCAAAGCCAACACACAAATGCTTCCAAAAACACCAAGTTTACTGGTACATTCTAGTTACTGTTGTAAAGCCGTGAGAGAAGGATGTGCAAAGACCACGGTCTACATTGTGCTTCAAGTTCTTAATACGTTCACACATTTTAGTACTTTCACACTCAATGAATGTTCAAATAAATAAATGAATAAATAAAGATTTTACACCTCACAAAATCTCGACGTCTTTCAGATGGGGAATCTTCAATATTTCTTCCCTACCAATCCACTTTGGCTCCTCCTCCACAAGTTCGCGACGTCTTTCAGATTTTTACAAACGAGCTCTTCACATATTCATACGTAGTGTTCTGAATTTACAAAGTAAATGATCCAATAAAATAAATATTACAAATGAATAAAGAAATGCTCCTCCTCCTCCTTCTAACCCGACTTTCCATTTTAACAAGAAGTATTATTGTAAATAATACGCGAAAGAAAAATAAATTAACAGCGAGTAATTCAAGGCTTTCACATAGGGGTCCCGGGCTCGATTACAATCCCTTTTATTTTATTCCTACGAAACTTCGTTTCTAATCCCACTTTCCATACAAAACGAAATGTAAAAAAGATACAAATTATTTGAATAATTATGAGCTAGTTAAAATATTAGGGTGCACGCCTTTGACGTGGGAGTCCCGGGTTCGATTCCATTTAGTACACACACAAATTTAACAATAGGTATGCTTTGGCATACAATCCAAGGGTTCTAAACAATACAGGAACTATAGGAAATCCGTGGGGTCCCGGGGGCCATGGTCCCTACACAGGTCCATATTTTAACAAGTAATTTTTATACTCTACCTAGTATCAAACCTGAAAAGTAGGGAACAACCATCTTTTGAGGAGAGAGGGACTATACAAGGTGCCAGGGGATCCAAAAGGGTTCTGGAACCATTGGAAGAGTCCTAGAGGGGTCCTACATAAAAACCAGGGGCCATGTTCCTGCGAGGCCACACCAAAGGTCAATAAATACTCACAAAATATAAACCCACTTTCCAGGAAAACACTCGGACCTACTTTCCACATGTATCACTTAACGTTACATACTTTCGAAACATTGTCAAACTTCTCAAAATCCATTAGAAATACATAATTTACAGTTATGTCGGCAAGTCTTTAGCCACCCACTTAAATCATACTACTATAGAGAACAAGGACTTTTTCTTCCTGAACTCCTCCCGGCCACAACATTTTAAGACCATCGTTTACAAAGCGAGCAATCATGGAATGATTCATGCGTTCCAGCAATTTGCTCACAATAAAAAGAATTTAGATGGAGCATCTTCACTTAACTTTCCAATCACTAAATTTGCTACATAACGTCCCAAAACGTCTGTTGTTTCGTCCACAGAAATCCAAATATATGAACTACCTATTTGTGCCCTAATGGTATCTATACCTTCCCTATAACAAACTTCGAGATAACACTTTCGAAGAGTGGATTCGTCAGGAATTATACACCTCTGTACTTCTCCAGAAAACCACGGTATTTTGGCACCTGAACTTTGTTCCAAGGAATGTTTGCTACCACCATTACTTGGCGCAAGTCTTTGAAAAACTCACTCACTGAACCATCTTGATGCATTTGTGTCAAGAGTACTTGTTTTTTTACAGTTCGCAAATTGTTATTTCTTGCATGGAGTGCAATTCGTACATGTTCTGAGATTTCATTGAACATCCAATTTTTTTATCACACACTTGGCACAACACCACTTTACCATCCGTAGTTATCGATAGTTATCCACAACCGCAATTTCGCAGATAAAGTTGAGGCAACCGGAGCCATTTCTAACTTCAACGGTTAATACAGAACATGTGCGTTTTGCAGCTGCAATACTAGAGTACTGTTCTCCTGTCATTCAATTGAACAAGCGAAGTTGTTTGAAAGCTTAGGTTATCTGCTATGATATTGCCATTGTCGCCTGATTCTTGGAACGAACTCTTGCAGGAAATTCCTGGAAGCACACTAGGATACAGTTTTAACTTGAATTACAGGATTTCCTTTCATCGTTTTTCCCGTCCGACCTCCGATAACAATCAAACAGACTTTATTTTAGGAATTTCCTGGCCAGTCGCCTGTCAGGCACATCATCTGTCTTCCTCCAGAGTTGAGAATAAAGGGCGCTGCTAATGTACCCCGGAGGGAGGATATTTACTTGTTTCTTCCTATATTTCTTTTGTTATCGGCGAAAATTCTGCGAAACATGGTTTTACAAATAAAAAAAAAGAGATTTCTCTTTCGGTAAAGAAACGAAAAGATAGATATGACAAAATTGAATCTAGATGCAAGCCTTGCAGAGTTCGGGAGTTTTTTTAATTTTAAATTAAAATTTCAATAAACGCAACACTTTAAAACAGTTTTATGTAAAAAAAATAGGTAGAAATCATAGAAATATGTAATATTGGTCACAGTATGTAAAAATATGTAATATGAAACTTGAGTTGAAGCACCCTACAGGTGTAAGTTACAAACATTTAAGGATCTGAGAAACCTACATATGAAGGAAAAAGTACGTAATTACATACAAATCCGGACATTAGTCCTGAGCAACAGTAAAACTATTCCATATCAGTGCTTACATTTCTTATAGCTTTCGCTTTCCAGTCTAATCAGGTAATGATTTCCAAAAGAGTTAAAACGAGCTAAACGAGCAATCCACTTATCAATCTCGACTCGACTGAAACTTGACCTCAGAACAGTGACTCGACTTGGAACTCGACTCGAGAAAATTAGCTTTGACTCCACTCGAAACTCGACTCCAATTCGCTTCGAGTTTCGAGTCGAGTCGAGTTTTAGCTCGACTCGTACCCATACCTAAAGAATTGTAATGTAAATCTGGGCCATCGCTGAAAACTATGACGTAGCCTTAACTTGAAGAACGTTTCGTGATATGTTCCTCATTGAGGAACGTCTACATAAGTTTTTCTTTGGTTTAAAGGAAGAAATCTCGAGTAAGTTATTGTGACACTCACGTAAGCAACGTCTCTTTAGAGAGGGATAAATCGTTGAATCCTTTTAATTTGACCAACAGAGTGCTCCTTTAACCGTGTATATTCGACGATATCTGTTCGGAATAAGATAAAATGCGTTCGCCATATAATTTTATAATAAATTTACGCTCATCTATTTACTTTATTTCATAATTCTCCTATATTCACTTTCTAATATTCGGCGACAGTTGCCATCGGAATTCATACAGTTATACGAATAATAATAATAATAATAATAATAATAATAATAATAATAATAATAATAATAATAATAATAATAATATCAATTACCTAACCAATACTTATCAATAAAAAAATGTCACGCCGGGATTCGAATCCGGGTCACTGAAATGGTAGTTCTCTGCTTTCAAACTTTGCCATCAATTCCTCATACAAAGATAAGAAAATAAACTAGTAGCTATGTTAGATAATCGTAGCACACACTACTTCTACACGTGTCGATGCAATTCAAAGAATGCGAAAATAATGTCTGCCGGCTTTTCTTTAGAAATTAGAAGTTAGGGTGAGGAAGAATTGCAGTAATGTAAATCGGAACCAGTTAAAACGATGAGGTAGCCTAATCTTGCAGAACGTTTCGTTATATTTTCCTCATTGACGAAGGTCTATATCACTTGATTTTGAGTTAAAGAAGGAAACCTTGAGTAAGTGATTGTGACACTCATAAGGAACGTCTCCTTATACGAGTATTAGTACGAGTATTTTGTGTATAGTCTTAGATGCAATGCTTTTAACTAGCTAATAATTTAGATGGAAGATGAAGTAACGTGGTAGGTGAGTGCTTATCGCATTGAACTTCTATTCGGCGGACCCGGGTTCAAATCCCGGTCAGGTTCTAACTTTTTCAAATGTTTCCATTTCAATTTCAATACATACTCAGTGTGACAAGCAAGATCTCTCTTCCAGAAAGAAAAGGATGTTGGAATTAGAAGAATTGGAGAAGTTCTCTCAATGAAGGCAATCATTTACTAACTTATTTTCAGCAGTTGTTCTAGATTTGATATTTTAAGCTACTTTCAAGCATTTTCTGATTCATACGTGGTCAGTATTTTTATTTCTCTAGACATACAATATATAAAGAAATAATAATTACATACACAGCAATATTAAGATAAATATATGGTGTTCTTTGGAAAACACGATCCGAACCATAGAGATGCATCTTAGAATGGAGAACTGTTTCGTTACTCACCTACTTTACAATTTTACCTGGATCAGGGCTACAAACTGCTGTCAGTGCCGAGAAAAGTTACGTGTAAGTCGGGTTGCATCTATCTAGACGTTCTGACAACTGCAAATTACCTGGACCCCAAGTAATGGAATTAGAGTACTTAGAGAGGAGATACGTTTGTGGTTGGTTGTACTATCTAATTTAAGCAGTATTATCTAATTACGCGTATCTAATTTAAGCACTTTGTAGTGTGCAAAACCAGGCCCGTTGCCAGCCCAAAAATGTAGGGTAGAAGTTATGGGAGTCGATCCAATTATATAGTCCATTTGCAAGACTACCGTGAACATTTTAGGGGGTCAGTAAAAATCAAGGGGGAGAGGCCCCCTAGACTCCACCTCCATACAAGCCTGTGCAAAAGTCATTACATATATTTTCTATCTGAACGTATTTTACTGTAATTCTTTCTATTGTTATAAAAAATACTTTTGACATCTATTCTTTAGCCATAAAGGCTAAATTCTTCTTTATTTTATTGCTTTTATTTTACAAATGCATCAAGATGGTTCAGTGAGTGAGTTTTTCAAAGACTTGCGCCAAGTAATGGTAGCAAAAAACATTCCTTGGAACGAAGTTCAAGTGCCAAAATACCGTGCTTTTCTGGGGAAGTACTGCGGGTGTAGAATTCCTGACGAATCCACTCTTCGAAAGTGTTATCTCGAAGTTTGTTATAGGGAAGGTATATATACCATTAGGGCACAAATAGGTAGTTCATATATTTGGATTTCTGTGGACGAAACAACAGACGTTTTGGGACGTTATGTAGCAAATTTAGTAATTGGAAAGTTAAGTGAAGATGCTCCATCTAAATCCTTTTTATTGCGAGCAAATTGCTGGAACGCACGAATCATTCCATGATTGCTCGCTTTGTAAACGATGGTTTTAAAATGTTGTGGCCGGGAGGAGTTCAGGAAGAAAAAGTCCTTGTTCTCTATAGTAGTATGATTTAAGTGGGTGGCAAAAGACTTGCCGACATAAGACCAAAGAGAAAAATACACTCTACAATTTTGCATCCCTGCACTTTACGCGAAGTCTGCGCCGTTTTCCCGATAAATTGGGAAGAGTAGAATTGAAGATAAAATTTTATTCTATTTTCGTAATTTTCTTGAACATGGCTAATAATTCATCATTTTAAAAAGACACAAAAAAAGAAGCAGAATTTAATCAGCTTTACAACGGTATACAACATGTTAGATTTAGTTTAAAACTAGGCTATATATTAAAGGAATACTAATAGTATGTATGAATTTAATTGCCGTTAGAAAAATAGCTTTTCCGCCGGTTTTAGCTTATAGCAATATATCTGTATTGCAGGCGCTAGCCCATTTCACGTGCGAAGTTTTATGTCCCCTAAGTCTTGTTTTGGAGTTTGTTAAACACCTATACGATTATAAAAACGGTCACATGATCCAGATCATAGTCGTTTGGTTACCATGTTAAAAAACTGACGCCAAATTACTAGATTTTTGTCTAAGTATACCTCCGTACGCAGTGGTCCGAATTTACAGCTTAGTTGCTCATTTCACTACTTTGTAAAGTAAATCGAAAAAAAAATGGAACAATGACGAATATTCAGATACAAGTTTTAAAAACAATGAACTCAAAAATCAAAAAAATATTTTTACAAATAGAAGCATGTATTTGTAAACAAATACGTCGTAATGGATAATACTGAAAGAAATTAATAACAGTGCCAAAATTTTAAATGAATATTAAAAATCTTTCAGAGTCAAAATAAAGATTTAAACAATAATATTTATGAGGGTTCCTGCATTTTTTCAAAATAGTACTTTTACATTTACAGAATTCACAGTAATATTTAAAATTTTCTGTAGGGATATACAGTTTCTCTGAAACACATCTGGCAATTACATTGCTTAGCATATATTCAGCCTCCGATGGGTCATCTGTCACCTTCGGAATCAAAATTTCATCTTCCTTTATGTAGCCATAGTCCAAAGGATTGAGTTTCTAAGACTGTTCCAAAGCACGAATCCATTTGTAGCATTGGAAGTATCTTCTTTCTATGTGAAGACTGATAAATCTTGCAGTACGGGAAAATCTTGGAACTTTCGTAATTTTAAAATTAATTTCTACATGTTTATTTTTCACGAGAAATGGATTTCTGACAAAACCGGAAAAATCACAGCTGGTTCATGAACTAGAAAAAACTATAAATACCGCCAAATTCCGAAATTCCTTAATCATCTGGTAAAGCAACAGTTATAGACCTTATAGCAGTTGCAAGGAAGGTTCCAACTAATTAAACTTGAAGACATGTGAAGAATGTAAGAAGCATTTGGAAAGCTATCCTGACAAGCTTCTCAGACAAGCGAGTGCATCAACATTGCTTTCGACGTTTATAAGAAGAAAATTGTAAAAGCGCTTGAAAGATACAAGCGACCAAGGAAAAAACCTGTAGAATATGGAGCCTCAAATGACAGCACACCGCTTTCTGTAGATACTGACGCTTACTAGGCCTCATCTACGTAGAAACAAAAAATTGTTTTAGTCATACTTTGTTGATTGGATATCCCGGGAAAAAAGATTATCTTACTTCATCTGTTTCGATTTATCTTGGTGGTGTAGTAAAACATGGTCAGCGAGATGTGTTTCTATAAAGAATGGGATGGATGAGAATGAACTTAGTTTGGAATTTGATCATGAAGAAGCAGATTATAGGATTCTAGCCCATATATCTCACATGACACTGACTTCAAAAGTAAGCAACAAGGTTTGTTTATTCTACTGATACAGATGTTTCTTCCTGATGCCCTCTATCACAACCTACAGAAGTGGAAAAGTTTAGTACTGCAAGAACTTTGGATTTCCTTTGGAGTAGGAGAATCATCGCGATGCACTACAGTTTACAAATTGGGAAGCAGAGTACCGCTTGTTGTTTTAACAGCTTTACCAGCTATTCATACTTTAACCGGCTGTGACACTACAAACGGCAGGTTTGAAAGCAGTAGAGTCATGTGCTGAAGACTTCTTATTACATTTTGGCAAAAGGCTACTAAATGAGAACATGAAAAAAAAAAGCAGAAGTTTACGTTCTTGCACTTTCCTTAAGCTTAGGTACAATGGATAAATTACGTTTCCATCAGTTCCATCAAAAAAAAATTTTTTTTTTCGAAACTTCCAAGATTTGGTCCCTACTTCAAGATCTATCAGTCTTGACATAAAAAGAAGCTACTTCCAATACTACAAATGGATTCATGCTTTGGAACTGTCTGAGAAACTCAATCCGTTTTACTATGGTTTCGTAACGAGAGACGGTATTTTAATTCCACGGATGACAGATAAGCCATCGCAGCTTGAAGACTTTCCTAAGCAATGCAATTGCCAGATGTGCTTCAGAGAAACTGTATGTCCCTATAGAAAATTTTAAATATTGCTGTGACTTTTGTAAATGTAAAAGTATTGTAGTTTGAACCAATGTGGAAACCCATATAAATAATACTGTTTAAGTCTTTATCTCGACTCCGAAGGATTTGCAATATTCATTTTAACTTTTGGCAATGTGTTACTAATTTCTATCACTACGACGTATTTGTTTAAAAGTACATATTTATTCTATTTGTTAAAATATTTTTTTGCTCTTTGAATCCACTATTTAAAAAAAAAATTGTACCTGAAAATACGTCATTATTCCACTTTTTTTCAAATTACACTATAATTTAGAACTATAAGATTTGCTTTAGAAAGTAGTAAATCAATGAGCCACCAGGCTGTAAATTCGGATCACTGGGCACGGAGATATACTTAGACAAAAAATCTAGTAATTTGGCATCAATTTTTAAACATGGCAACCAAACGACTATGATCTGGATCAGAGGCGGACCCAGGGGACAGTCGCCTCCCCCCCAGAAGAGGGAACTATCTTATTTTATACATAAATGAAACTCATCCAAGAGTTTGGAGCTCTTTAAAGTAGCAGTATGCCTATTACAACCCACCGCCCCCCCCAGAAGGCCGTCTTGGATCCGCCTGTGATCTGGATCATGTGACCGCTTTTATACTCGTATAAGTGTTTAACAAACCTCACAACAAGACTTAGGGGACATAAAACTTTGCACGTGAGATGGGTTAGCGCCTGCAGTACAGATAGATATATTGCTATAAGCTAAAAACAGTGGTTAGGCTATTTTTGTAACAATTAAATTCACACCCACTATTAGTTTTCATTTAATATATAGCCTAGTTTTAAACTAAATCCAACGTGTTGTATACCGTTTTAAAGCTGATTAAATTCTCCTTCTTTTTTGTGTCTTATTAAAATGTTGAATTATTAGCCATTTTCAAGAAAATTAAGAAAATAGAATAAAATTTTATCTTCAATTGTACTCTTTCCAATTTTTCGGCAAAATGGCGTAGATTTCACGAAAAGTGTAGCAATACAAAATTGTAGAGGATAATTTTATCTTTCCAAAGGAGAAAAGATGATCCAAATCGGTCTATAAATGGCCGAGTTGTGAACGCTTAAAGTGGGTCATGATCCGCCATTTTGAATCCAAAATGGCGACTAAACGACCATGAACTGGATCACGTGACCAAAAGAAATTAACTCTCTTTTAAGTAGGTAATAACACCCAGCAGTCAAATTGAGGGCGCACATAACTGCACACGTGACGAAGGCTAGCGCGTAGACCAGCGTTTCCCAACCTTTTTTAACTTGCGGCACACTACATGTGTAACTTGAATTCTCGCGGGACACCCATATATATATATATATATCTTATTTGTAAATATAAAATACCGTGGTATTTTTCTGTGACTACTGATCTTCTCTCTAAGAAAGCTCGATCATTGGTTTTCTCCTCTGGTAAATCATTATGCTTATTTTTCATTCTAATTTTAAAATAGAAAACAATTGCAATGAAATACAGGACTCGGGTTTTTAAAAATCCACTTTCTCTTTCGAAAACTGTATCTAACCTTTCACTAAAAAGGAAGATCACTAAATAGCGAACAAATAAACAAATCTCCTGCACCTTTAATACACAAATGTAGATAATTTGTATGCATGTTTGCTTTGTTGATTTTATTGAATGATATGTTAAAATTTCAAGTTACGAAATAGTCTGCTACAATAAAGAAGCAATAATTGTCATGGCAATGATAAATACGTTTTTCAACATTAGAAATGTACAGAAAAGTAACACAGTGTGAAACTTAAAATTATAGATTTATAGTAGAGGTTCATGGTAATATGAAGTACAAATATACATTTTCCCCTATGTCTTGCAATTTGGTTTCTATAGAATTAATAATTTGTTTCGATTTCCTCGCGGCACACCGGTTGGGAAACGCTAGCCTACACTATACGTCGTTCCTTGCCAGGCTGATACAGAGATAGTTCTCTTTATTGATTTAGAATAGATTATCTGTCATATTTATATGAAAAGTATACAATGATTAGAAGACCTTTTAGTTTCAGTAATAGTAACACACATGCTACTAACGTGGATTCACACATAGTACTAACAGTAAAACATAGGGCCTACTTCTTTCAATAACATGCATACTCCTCACAGCAGCGCATACAACTTAATACTACTTGTAATAAGATATTCAAAATTATTTGAAATAATTTTAAAACACTTGAGTTAAGTTTGCCTTGGTTTGTATCGTTTAAATCCTTTTAGGTTCTGTTATAAGAAGAAAGGAAATAAAGAATAATCGTGGCTATGTCAAGTTGAAAATGCCAATATTCACAACATTTGCTAAATACTTCAATGACGTTTTTAAAATAATGAATAACTGACAATATGCTGGATTGTGTATGAAAATATTTCGTTTCTGTTACCTTGATAAACGAAGAAAATAATAAATAAAGCACTGACACCCATTAACTGGAGTGGTATTCCTTGATGGTAAAAATGTTTTCGTATGTTTACAAAATTGATTTGTACTGTTCCCTCATTTGTATTGAGATGAGCAAGCTACTTTTTCTTTTCATCTTTAACTTGTAGTAAGTGAGAGCCTATTCAGGTACTATATCTCGCTTTGTCAATCAAGATACTTTTGAAGTACTCAAAACCATCTCTAGTCTACTTGTTTCGTCCGTTGCGAACTTCATGAACAAGTAAAGGTTATCATTATTCGTAATAAATTGTGTCAAACATATCCTTATCAAATCTCCATATTTAATGTAATTTAACATGTATATGTTGAATACTAACAGCATTGTTTTAAATATAGCTAATAACTGAGCAAAGCAAGTAAATAAAACCTTCTGTGGACCAATAATGTGTTTCTTGTCTGAAATTCTTTTTACGTTTTTTGAGCAATCCTTAGCATGTTTTAAATTATACTAAAACAGATATTTTGAAACGGTGTATGGTGACGCAAAGATCATTGAAACCAATGAATGATATGATCCTCATTACAGAATATAATGCACGGTTAATAGAAAACTATTATTTGTCTTTTAAAACAACCACAAAAAAAAATCGTATTTGTTTCTTTGTAGTCAAAAATTGTTCTAAGTTGGCAAGAGTTACTTTTCTTATGTATGTGCCGTGAACGTTTAAATTACACAGTGTTCGTGTTTAAAAATAAAGATTAAGGTGACCAGACTAACAGAATCAAAGGAAAGGGTACTGACAGAATTTAACACTCCGCCTAGATATACGGGCTGTTACGTCGTTATTCGTACCACTAAGGAAGAAGTTTCTAGTTTTTTCTTCTTTTTTTTAATAACGAGTTTTCATTCATTTAAGCTTCTTCCGATTTAGTCTTTATAATATATTTTAATATTTAACAGAAACCCGAATCAATTATCTTTTAAGTTCCCTTTTTTATATTCACTGACATTCTCGTAAAATAGCTGGTCTTTCTTTGAAGAAAACACTGTTGAAGTGCTATTAACCGGAGTCCTGGTCACTCTCTTAGAAACTACTGAAAGGAAGTCGATGCGCGAAGACTTTTACAATTGACCATGCCGCTGAGAAATGTTGACCGAGAATACATATAATGCTGGAATGTAGGTAGATGTCAGGTTTTGTCGGAAATTGTCTGAGAAGGCAATTACGGTGTCAATCTATTCAGTAGGGTCTAAGAAGTGTTTTAAAGTTGGTCTCATCACTTGCTGATCAGTAGTTGCCGATATATTTAATATTAAACTGTAAGGGCGGATTTTGTCGGAAATTGTCTGAGAGGAACAATTAAAGTGTCAGTCGATTCAGTGGAGCCTAAGGAGTGTTTTAAAGTTCGTCTCATCACTTGCTGATGTGTGGTTGCCGAGATATTTAAGATCTGAGTATAAGGGGAGGGAGCAATAGACAAACTGTGAAAATCGGTACCGCATGCAGCAGAAGACAGCACAACGTTGTGGAACAGTGATAAACGATCAGTCACAATTTAAACGAAAGTCTAAATACACATTTTTCCGGTTACATATATATATATATATATATATAACTGTAAGGGATTCCGTGATATGAACATGTTGTTATAATAATTTAAGTCTGCCATATTTTTGTCATGAGAATACGGGACACCATCGATAACCCCCCCCCCCCCCCGCGAAGGAAAACAACTTTACAATACTTTAAAAAAAAACATTTTCATTACATTATTTGAAGTGGATACAAAGAAGTAACGAACAATCTATAGTACAATCTGTTCTGAGGAAATTTTCTGCTTCCAAAGAAGTCTTATGAGTGTTTTGCATTTACATGACATTTTTTCTTTTTCTTTTCTTTTTTGTCTGAAAATGCTACCAAACGAATATCTTATTATTCAAGAATCTTGCAGACGAAGGAAATCCATGAACCTACAAATTCCTACATAGACACACTAGTGCGTATTCTAAAATGATTCAGGAAAGTTAAGTATTGTTCTTAGAAATAATAATAATAATAATAATAATAATAATAATAATAATAATAATAATAATAATAATAATAATAATAATAATAAGAGTGTTTCACCCTCAAAAAATTAGCATACGCAATTTTACTCATATACAGGGTTTTCATAAAATATGAACGGATTTAATTCGCTTATAATTTACATAAAAAAGCTCATATTGAAATCAAATAAAGTGCAAATGGTAGCGGAAGGATTAAATTTGTACCTGTTATCTGCACCAGCTCAGTTCATTCACCGCCACACCTCCAACTGGGCGCCATTTACGTCCACACATTCGCGTAGGCGGCGCTGGAATCCACTCACAGCGTTCCACCGTGTTTGATCCGAAATGCCAGCCACAGACGCCCTGATTTTGTCCTTTAAGTTCTCCAAACCACTTGGCTTCTTTGCATAAACTTCCGTTTTCACATGACCCCAAAGCCAGAAGTCGCAGGGGTAAGGTCGGGTGACATTCGGCTATACCGACAAGCTGATATTGAAAACAGAAATGAGACGGGATTAAAATACGGAACATTTGCCTGTCCCGACTAAATTGACGGAAACGCGGGAAATACGAGTCCAAAAACGGGACTGTCCAGTTATTTACGGGAAGTATGGCAGCTTATAATAATTAGCATCCCCATTCTTCCCCTTCCTAGTCAAATTACCATCAAATCCTTTGTAAGCAGTATCCTATGTCACAAATTCTATATACTGTCTAATTTCAAGGTTACTTTAAGCAGTTTGTAGTGTGCAAAACTTGTATTACATATTTTCTATCTGAACGTATTTTACTGTAATTCTTTCTCTTGTTATAAAAAAAATACTTCTGAGATCTTTTCTCTTATCCATAAAGTAGTGATGGGCAAAGTAGTGATGGTTCACTTCCCGGCCAAGTAAGTTCGTGGTCGACATCATGTCCGTCGGTTTTCTCAAGTACTCAGTTTCCTCCCACTTTCTCATTCCACCAATTCTTCCATAATCATTCAGTTGCTTTAATCATCATCTCCCTTAGCCTACAGGGCTTAATCGTTTGCCATTAAACTATTTCATTTTATTTCAGCAGCGGGGTATATGAGAGTGGACCTACTGGAAACGTGGAACCCGAACCACATGAGCTCCCACCAGGAATCGAATGCCGGATCTCCCACGCCAAACGCGCGTTCGCTAACCGCTTAGCCACGGGGGAACTCGTTACTTTGATTAAAATCTGTATTCTAAGGGGGATGTGGTCGCCAACATTTTTAGGAAAAATTTAGTTTCTCACGATGTTGTAATAAAATTATAATATTTTTGGCATTGAATTAAAAGTTGTAACACTTTTGCAGTAATTCTAAAATAGTATTGCTATAGCATTGAGTCTACAGTTGATTTACTACTTTCTAATTTTTTTTTAAATAGTGGATTCAAAGAGCAAAAAAATATTTTAACAAATAGAATAAATATGTACTTTTAAACAAATACGTCGTAGTGATAGAAATTAGTAACACATTGCCAAAAGTTAAAATGAATATTGCAAATCCTTCGGAGTCGAGATAAAGACTTAAACAGTATTATTTATATGGGTTTCCACATTGGTCCAAACTACAATACTTTTACATTTACAAAAGTCATAGCAATATTTAAAATTTTCTATAGGGACATACAGTTTCTCTGAAGCACATCTGGCAATTACATTGCTTAGGAAAGTCTTCAAGCTGCGATGGCTCATCTGTCATCCGTGGAATTAAAATACCGTCTCTCGTTACGGAACCATAGTCCAACGGATTGAGTTTCTCAGACAGTTCCAAAGCATGAATCCATTTGTAGTATTGGAAGTAGCTTCCTTCTATGTCAAGACTGATAGATCTTGAAGTAGGGACCAAATCTTGGAATTTTCGAAAAAAATTTTTTTTTGATGGAACTGATGGAAACGTAATTAGCCATTGTACCTAAGCTTAAGGAAAGTGCAAGAACGTAAACTTCTGCTTTTTTTTTTTCATGTTCTCATTTAGTAGCAATTTGCCAAAATGTAATAAGAAGTCTTCAGCACATGACTCTACTGCTTTCAAACCTGCCGTTTGTAGTGTCGCAGCCGGTTAAAGTATGAATAGCTGGTAAAGCTGTTAAAACAACAAGCGGTACTCTGCTTTCAAATGTGTAAACTGTAATGCATCGCGATGATTCTCCTACTCCAAAGGAAATCCAAAGTTCTTGCAGTACTAAACTTTTCCACTTCTGTAGGTTGTGATAGAGGGCATCAGGAAGAAACATCTGTATCAGTAGAATAAACAAACCACGTTGCTTACTTTTGAAGTCAGTGTCATGTGAGATATATGGGCTAGAATCCTATCATCTGCTTCTTCATGATCAAATTCCAAACTAAGTTCATTCTCATCCATCCCATTCTTTATAGAAACACATCTCGCTGACCATGTTTTACTACACCACCAAGATAAATCGAAACAGATGAAGTAAGATAATCTTTTTTCCCGGGATATCCAATCAACAAAGTATGACTAAAACAATTCTTTGTTTCTACGTAGATGAGGCCTAGTAAGCGTCAGTATCTACAGAAAGCGGTGTGCTGTCATTTGAGGCTCCATATTCTACACCATGTTTTACTACACCACCAAGATAAATCGAAACAGATGAAGTAAGATAATCTTTTTTCCCGGGATATCCAATCAACAAAGTATGACTGAAACAATTCTTTGTTTCTACGTAGATGAGGCCTAGTAAGCGTCAGTATCTACAGGAAGCGGTGTGCTGTCATTTGAGGCTCCATATTCTACAGGTTTTTTCCTTGGTCGCGTGCATCTTTCAAGCGCTTTTACAATTTTCTTCTTATAAACGTCGAAAGCAATGTTGATGCACTCGCTTGTCTGAGAAGCTTGTCAGGATAGCTTTCCAAATGCTTCTTACATTCTTCACATGTCTTCAAGTTTAATTAGTTGGAACCTTCCTTGCAACTGCCATAAGGTCTATAATTGTTGCTTTACCAGATGATTAAGGAATTTCGGAATTGGCGGTATTTATAGCTTTTTCTAGTTCATGAACCAGCTGTGATTTTTCCGAGCTTCAGAAATCCATTTCTCGTGAAAAATAAACATGTAGAAATTAATTTTAAAATTACGAAAGTTCCAAGATTTTCCCGTACTGCAAGATTTATCAGTCTTCACATAGAAAGAAGCTACTTCCAATGCTACAAATGGATTCGTGCTTTGGAACAGTCTTAGAAACTCAATCCTTTGGACTATGGCTACATAAAGGAAGATGAAATTTTGATTCCGAAGGTGACAGATGACCCATCGGAGGCTGAATATATGCTAAGCAATGTAATTGCCAGATGTGTTTCAGAGAAACTGTATATCCCTACAGAAAATATTAAATATTACTGTGAATTCTGTAAATGTAAAAGTACTATTTTGGAAAAATGCAGGAACCCTCATAAATATTATTGTTTACATCTTTATTTCGACTCTGAAAGATTTTTAATATTCATTTACATTTTTGGCACTGTTATTATTTTTTTCAGTATATCCATTACGACGTATTTGTTTACAAGTACATGCTTCTATTTGTAAAAATATTTTTTGGTTTTTGAGTTCACTGTTTTTAAAACTTGTATCATAAAATACATCATTGTTCCATTTTTTTCGAATTACACTATAGTTTAGAACTATCAGATTTAGTTTACAAAGTAGTGAAATGAGCAACTAAGCTGTAAATTCGGACCACTGCGTACGGAGATATAGTTAGACAAAAATCTAGTAATTTGGCGTCAGTTTTTTAACATAGTAACCAAACGACTATGATCTGGATCATGTGACCGTTTTTATAATCGTATAGGTGTTTAACAAACTCCAAAACAAGACTTAGGGGACATAAAACTTCGCACATGAAATGGGCTAGCGCCTGCAATACAGATATATTGCTATAAGCTAAAACCGGCGGAAAAGCTATTTTTCTAACGGCAATTAAATTCATACATACTATTAGTTTTCCTTTAATATATTGCCTAGTTTTAAACTAAATCTAGCATGTTGTATACCTTTTTGTGTCTTATTAAAATGATGAATTATTAGCCATTTTCAAGAAAAATACGAAAATAGAATAAAATTTTATCTTCAATTCTACTCTTTCCAATTTATCGGGAAAACGGGGCAGAGTTCGCGTAAAGTGCAGGGATGCAAAATTGTAGAGTGTATTTTTCTCTTTCCTAAGGAGAAAAGGTGATCCAAATCGGTCCATAAATGGACGAGCTATGAACGTTTAAAGAATGTCATAATCCGCCATCTTGAATCGAATATCGCGACTAAATGATCATGAACTAGATCACGTGACCAAAAGAAATTAACTCTCTTTTAACTAGGTAGTAACGCCCTGCAGTCAAAATGAGGGCACATATAATACACATGGCTAGCGCCCGCACTTTTATGCGGCCCATACATGTAAACACATGCCTGAAGAAACAGCCCGACTTGCATGAAAAATGATAAAACCACAGGCAAGTTGATCGTGTATGGCCTCGTTCATTCATGTTGAAAGTTTTCGAAATCTTCTGAAAACATGCTTGATGTTTTTGCCGTTCTGCATGCATGTTTACCGTGTATGGGCTCGTTCATGCAAGGTGGTGGTTTTATATTTTGGTCCACCAATCACGACAGCGGAAGAAATCACGTGACTCTCTCCTCCGTCGCATGCCTAGGTCGTTGAAGATGAATGGTCTGCGTTGACAAGGTCGTTGAAGATGGATTATCTACATTATATAACAAGGGATTCTGTGCGTGAATTTATTCAGGTACCGGTATACAACTACCATGTTTGTGGAAAGTAAAATCAAAAAAAGACTATTGTGTGGGCAAGGACGTAAAGAATTCTTCATACGAAAAACTAGAAAAGCTGAGAGAGTTTCAACTTAACCCCACACTTGATGGTGTTAAACGCAGGATAAACACATTGTGCTCCAAGTACAGAAGAGAGCACAACAAGGTAAGAAAAAGCAAATTAGGTGGTTCTGCCGCTGATGAAATTTACATGCCGAAGTTGTGGTACTACAGGGGTGTAGCCAGCAGGTTTATCTAGAGGGGTGTCGTTTCTGAGGGGGGAGCTATAATGTACAAAGCTCAAAAACAGTGTTACAGCTAGAAATTTTGAGGCCTGAAAAAAACGGAAAATTTTCGTTTCCGTCCGAAAAACTAAAAACGCTGTTTTTTAAAAGCTTTTTTCTCCATTAACATTATGTACCAGGTAGTTTTTATTATGCTTAACCAAGAACTACTGATCCGGACCAAACGTTATACCTTTGTGCAAAACTATTTCAATTTAATCCCTTGTACACAGAACCTATCTACATAAGACTGATTTTCCAGCTCAAGTGGTAGAGTGTTGTCTTCGCATTTGGGAGGTCATGGATTCGATTCCCGCTGCCAAGTACCCTGACGGGTTTTCCAGGGTTTTCCTCAGTCCCACCAGGCAAATGCCGGGATGTTACCTACTAAACAGGCCCTAACCGATACCTTCCCAAATTATTTCCATTGTTATTGTTGTTGTTAGATATCCAGCATAAAATGGCCTCTGAACTGTATCTGGTGATTAATAAAAAAATCAAAAAAAAAATAACTCAATTTCTTTAAGATTTCCTGACAAAAAATATTTATTTATTATTGGTGATTAAAAACACCATAATTATTTTATTAACTGCTATATCTCACTTCCTGTTTCACATCAAGTGGGAAAAAAAAGCAAATGAAATCCAAACTAAAAAACTGAATAAAAAATTTTTTCACCATATTTTCCCACCTGATAAAAAATGTGTTTTTTAAAACACACGACAGCATATAAAAATATAATGTACTTACAAATCAGTTTAGTGCCATTGTTTTGTAGCAGTATTTATAGTACCTTGTTAAAATGTTTGTCATCAAACTGACAAATATAAATCACAGTAGATTGTGTAATTTGCTGTTAAAAAAAAATCGAAGTCCATTTGTTTATGTAGTTTATATTGACACAAATCTAAAGAAGAATCACACACACAAAATATTATAAATGGTGTTTAATAATATGGTTCCATTATCGAAACCTTTTCAATTCAATTTGGACATGATCCGCACAGGAGCACTAGATCAATCAGTTGTAGCATACGTGGTAGCAAGGTTGTACTCCCATGCGCAAAAAAAATTGCGCGTATACTGTAACTGAAGATTTTTCGTATTTATTCCATTTTCCTTACGTTTATAGGTAAAATTCAGTTATTAGTATGTGGAGATAATAGAAAGCAATCCATCTAAGGAGATATTTCCAAAAAATATAATAAAATAATAAAAATATAAGCAAAAAACAAAATTATGCTCGGTTTTGTGTATACTGGCAACGATGATTTCTAGGGATTTTTTCAGTAGCAGAGCATGATTGCGGAGGGAATTCAGTAGGGGAGTCGAGGAGTTGGATCAAGGATCAAGGATAGTGGACTAAAATGTTGCATTTATTGGTTCAAACCTAGTGTGTAGATTGCCTGCGAAATATAAATTAGCTTCTGTAACTAAGATGTCGTACGAAAATATAGAATTAAACAGAAAAACTCTTATCTTAAGGTTCGAAGCGATACGGACCATGGTTATGAAGATTATGTCTTTTAAAAAAAAGAGCCAACACCACGTAACCTCAGTGGTTAGGTGGATAGAGTGGCGGACTTGTAGTTATTTCATTATTTTGACACCACATCGAATCCCATCCCATCCCATCCCTTTTTTTTTTTTTTACAAAACATTATAGGAAGTGTATAATTTTGATGTTAATAAGAACCGAAACAATATAATAAGGAAATAATTTATTGATAGTATCCTTTAATCGACGTATTTATTCTGTATTAGAATACGTGTACTATTGGAAACAGTTATTGTTTTCAGTTTATAGTCTTGTATGTTACTTCCCGTTCTTGAACAGCAGACAACTCACTTCGGGTTTGTGTGTCTGGAACAGGAAAAAGAACATACGCGACCTTGACAGCCTATCCACTCTTACCCCTTGTTACATCGACCTGATGTTAAATTATCGTTTATGTGTGCTTGTGTTTTTTGTTTTTTAGAGTATTGACTTTCTCTATCTCTTTTTTTTTTCATATCCACAAGTGCAAGAATGCTTTCGTTGAACGTAACTAAATTATACAGATCTATGTATGCGGAACACGAATATTTCCAAAAGATAGCATGAATATGAACGATAATCATAACATATTTCTACATTATATAGTAGCGTGAAAAACTGATATTAAAATGATATAACAAACAGGCATAAGCTTTTTTTCTAGCATGGCAACACATTAAACGTAACTCATTAAATTTTGGGAATTACAAATTATCACCTTACGTGTCGTTGTATTCCTATTCTTTTTCACGTTCAAGCGACGAAAGAAGAAATTGTAGTAACAGTGATAAAAATCGAATTCGAGATTTCAATGACTTCCAGTTTCACGTCCCCACATATCGAAAAAGTTACTTTGATGTCTGTCCATCTGTTCGTTTGTCGGTTCGTCACGCTTTTACATGCATTCAAATAGAGGCCATACTGTTCGACGTATCTGGACCAAATTCTAGACGAATTTTTTATAACACTTTATCGTTTCGAATTCTATATCCTCCGACATCTAAAAATAAGGGTAGTTTACTGATGAATGAAAATTTAAAATAATTAAATTGTTTCAAAAACAGCTGTAAAGATTTTGCTTATTTTTTTACAAGTATAGTATGAATCATTGCTCTGAAAAAAAATACATAAGGTGTAATTTACTGTATGGGATGCGTTTTTTCGAACAATTTTCTCAATCACATTTCATAAATAATTGTATCATTAATAACCTAACAATATGACACAACTCGTTCGTCCTGTAAACATTCAGAAGGAGTAGTTTACTCTTCTCCGACGATTTTCCCATTAACGCCTGACGCAATTTTGTTCATATTTCATAAATAAATGTTACATAAATAACCTAACGATATGGTATAATTCCATCATCCTAAAAAGCTAGAAGTGGTATATTACTTTTCGGAGCAAGTAATTACCCTACTATTACCCTACGATTTTGTCGAGAATAACTCTGGCAATTTTGTTCGTATTTCATAAATAGCATAACTCGTTTGTCCTGAAAAGATACACAAGGGATATTTTATTCTTCGGGATGACTTTTTTGACGATTTCGCAGAAAGTACTCAGACGCTTTTGCTCATAGTTCACATACAATTATTTCCTTAATAATTCTAATATATGGCATATGTTATTTCTAACAGAAATATGACCAATGGGTACTTTACTTTTGGACATAAGTTGCTTTGAACAAAGTTTTCCAAAACACATTATTTTATTCGCATTTCCCAAATAAATGTTTCAGTAATAGCTGCAGCCTAACACGAGTCAGTTTAAGAAATTCGAGCGAGAAAAATCAGTGCGTTTCATCCGTACCCATTCTTAAATATGGGGGGCGCGGTGGCTCAGTGGTAGCCGGTGGGTGTAGCCGAACGGTCTGAGGCGTTAGGCTGATGATCGTAAGGTGAAGCCCATTGGGGGTTCGAGTCCCTCTGAAGAGCAAGGGTGGAATTTTAACTGTCCTCGATGTTTCTGTGTTCGTGTCCCTGTCGTGTCCAGTAGTCCTGAGAAGTGGTTAAAATAGAAAAAAATAGTCACGAAGTTTAAAAAAAAGTGGTAGAGTGTTCACCTCTGGTGCTTGGGGTCCCGGGTTCGATCCCAGCCCCCGCCAAGCGAACTTTGTGGTGGACAAACACCGTGCTCGTGGGTTTTCTCGGGGTTCTCCCACTTTCTTCATTCCACCATTTCACGCATCTCTCATTATCAACGTCTCCTTTAGCCTAATCGGCATAATCGTGGGACGTAAAACTCAAAGATTTCATTTCATTTTCATTCTTAAATATATTTTTAAATGTTACACCTAATCACAATTTTCCTAACAAAATCGAAACTTCTATTTAAATGTGCCTTGTTGTGGCCAAATGGTTCAAGTGCATTGGTTCTGGATTTGATTCCCGGTGAGAGTTAGTGTATTTTTATACAACGTTAAGGTATAGGTAATAAGTAGGTGCAAAGAGAAAAGTGTTTAAACAAGCTTAACCAAGCTAATGAATAATACAAAGAAATAATACAATATTACGAAATTATAGAAGAAACGTTGTTAATATTAGATATTTGCGTGTGAGATATCCAAACGATGACTGTCAACTCCAAAGGTAAAAAAGTGAAACATCCAATACCAGGTTAATCAGTGGTCTCTAGGTAAAGCTATCCTGCTAGGAAGTTATTGAGATACCAAAAAATGTTGTAATCGCTGGGAGACATGTTAGGAGAATACATTGGGTGAGAGACTTTAACTCATGAATAGTCTGCACCTTTTGTTGGTGTATTGAAGTGCGTAGGTGGTGTGTGTTTGGCACATCGGGTTCCTTTGTTGTTAGTCGCAGCTTTCTAGACCGGATGCAGTTATTCCCGGTAGAAAATACAAGAGAATATACATTTCTATTACTATTAAAGTAAATAATTACATTCATTCCCTCAATGTGACACTTGTTTGTTTAACTGTATACAGACAGCTGATCCGTGGAAGAATCGTTCATAATAATAAATAAAATAAACTCGACAAATATTCTTGTAAATAATAGGTTAAAGCTTTGCGTCACACTGTTCATTTTGCTGGGCACGCCAGTGTGCCCCGTTATCCGGTTGTGGCACACTGGAATATAGGGTATGGCTTTCTAATTTTTCCCAACTATTTTAACTGCTTCAATTGAAATGAATTTATAATAATAAGAGAGTGAATTTAATCTTCTTACCCTTCGATTTAGAAATAAGGTCCGCTAGAATTGTATATATAAAAAATAATAATACTCAAAATTTTATAGAGTAGTTTGTTTTATTCGAAATGACATACTTCCTGCAACTGTTTGGGTTGGAATTATTTGAAGTCAAATCTTTAAGTTTTACGACCCACGGTTATACCGGCTAGGCTAAAGGACACGGTGATGAGAAATGAATGCAATGGTGGAATGAAAAAAGTGGGAGAAAACGGAAGAACCCCGAGAAAACCCATGCACATGGTGTTTCTCCACCACAAAATTCACTTGGTGCGAGATGGGGTCGAACCAAGGATCCCATGCACCAAAGATGAACGCTTTATTACTGAGCTACCGCGGCCCCTCTGAAATCTATTATATAAAAGAGAACGCACAAATCCTTTGTTAGCTCATCACGCTAATACGGCTGAACCAATTTCTTTCATTTTTGGGGGGTTATTAGGATTTGGACCATAGATGGTTTTTATCATATCACTTTAATTTTTAATTACCAGTGTCTTGAGATAATTGACCATTCAAGTGTCCATAACGTACAAATCCTTTGTTAGTTCATCATAGGTATAAAAATAAACGTATTTATATGCAACCCGCATGACCGTGTCACTCGGCGGGTTAACATAAATGACAGGCGCTATAATGTTAACATTTACTGCAATTTGAAAGCGAAAAAGTAAAAATTATCTAAGTAACAAAGTTTATTGCGTTCCGGGGTGACCGCAGCGAAGCGGGGTGAACGCTGCTAGTTATTTATATTAGAGAATGACTACTTTATGAAAACTTGATATCGAACACATTTGTTTAAAAATACCAGCTTTTTGAGAAATATTGCTTAATATTCAGAAAAACCTGTCAATAAAATAATAATAATAATAATAACTATTATTATTATTATTATTATTATTATTATTATTATTATTATTATTATTATTATTATTATTATTATTTTTAATTAGCTTAAATAAAAACTCTCTGGACCTAGTGCATTGGCACAATTCCACGAATTAAAAAGAATGTGTTTACTTCTCATGTAAGTGTAGAAGGACTTAATCCCTGTTGCTTTCAATATACGAAGAAAGTGTCCAACTTTCAAATGATATGCTACATAAAATGCCCTATGCAACATAATGTAGTATAGAGTCATCATTTCAGGTTGCCTAAAGAACACTTTCGTTTCAGCAAGAAAGGAAGAAAATAGAAAATACTGAGTTTTAACCTAATAGAAAGTTTGCAGATTTAAGGGAAAATGCACAGAGTTGTTGGATATAAAATGTAGTTCGGATTAATGGAGTAAGACACCGTAAATAGTTTATTGTTTGAAATATACTGGGAGTGATCAAGCCATTACATATGGAAATATCGAAAGAGATACGTTAATGGTGTTAGTTGCAAACTGTTTTAGAAATGAAAAATTTAAGGAAATCTCTAAAACTCTGATATCACATATCCAAGTTGACTGACTGTTAAGTAAAACTGTTAAATCTGAGTAAAGCAAAAAAAAAAAAAGTATTAATGACCTGTGTTACAGTTTCAGACATATCATTCTCATATCAAAACTACGATAGAAATAAATTATGAATAAAGGTGAATTCACAGTTCTGAAATACCAACAACTGATTTTGCTAGATGTAAATTTTCGGAAAACTTTTTTTTATAAGGCGATTTATTTTTTTGTTTGTTTATTTGCTTCCCCATGCCGTAAACGTCGCCAACTCCTAGTGGCCCACTTGCCGGTAAATGGCGATCGTCGATATAGCGACGCGTCGAAGGATTGCCGCTAGTGTGCCACTAGTGGCAGGGTTTCGTCGAGTCAAAGCAGATATCTAGAATCGGGGGTATCGGGAAGAAAATATTTGCAACCCATCGCATTGACAGCAGAGGAAGATATCGAACTAACGGACAACGAGGAAGTTCAAACAATAATTAAGAAACTAAAAACTAAAAAAGCTCCAGGATTGGATGGTATAGTAAATGAGATCTACAAAAATAAAAAGGATATTTGGACTCCATATCTAACAAAATTGTTCAACACCCTACTTAAAAAGCAGACATTTCCCTCGTTGTGGAAAGAATCGAAATTGCTAAGTTTGTTAAAAAGTCAGGACAAAGATTTAACAGAAGTGAGTTCTTACATTCCAATCTGCCTTTTGAGAAACATCTCAAAATTATTAGAAAGGATAATAGCAAATAGAATTCGTCTAAAGCATAGAAATATCAAAGATGATAGTTTACAATATGGTTTCAGAAAGGGCAAATCTACGGAAGATGCCTTAAATGCATTTGTGTATCAAGTTAAGGAAAGTAGCATGGAAAGAAAATATGCACTGGCCCTGTTTTCTGATATAGAGGGAGCGTTTGATAACTTATGGACACCATCTCTCATTGAAAGGTTAAAAGAGCTAAATTTATCACAATATTTAGTAAATATAGTTAGGGATTACTTCTTGAATAGACAGATCATCATCCATGAAAACCTGGGAAATATCAAAGTTACTGCACAAAAGGGATGTCCGCAAGGATCGATCTTAGGACCATTGATGTGGGATTTGGAATACCAGCCGTGTTTAGAAAGACTAAACCAATTAGAGAAAACTGAAAGAGTAATTGCTTTTGCTGATGATTTGGCTGTAATAATCTCAGCAAACTCTAGAATAGAATTGGAAAGAAAATCAGCACGAATTATAAACGAATTACTTGATTGGTGTGGAAAGTCTAAGCTAAAAATCTCTGAGAGGAAAACGAAATACATGATTTTTGGAAGTAAATTATTAAGAGGACCAATAATTAAAATAGGCAACAGTAAGATCGAGAGGGTATCAGTATTTAAATATTTAGGGATTATGATAGACGATAAACTGAATTTTGGAGAGCATATTAATTATGTTACTCAAAAGGGTCATAAAGTAACTAATAAACTCATTTCATTGGCTCAAACAAATTATAGGCTACCGAGAAAATTAATTAAGACTTATCAGGAGGTAATCCTAAGCGCCTCGATGAACTATGCTTCCAGCGTATGGGCACATTGATTATTAGAGAATAACTCCTTAAAAGCAAAAATAAATCGCCCACAAAGAAACCTTTTAATTCGGCTCATTGGTGCCTTCAGCACGACACCGCACAGCGCTTTGTGTATTTTGATGGGTTTCAAACCAATGTATTTAACAGTAATCCAAAGAGCGGCAACATATTGGTATAAAAAAGGAAATGTAAATAAGACGAAAGAACTTTTAGGGACCAAAGCACAAAAACTCGATGAAATAGAAAGACAAATTCAACAAAAATGGATACAGGACTGGCAAGTAGACAAAACATCAAGAAGATTATTCACGTTTATTCCAGACGTTGGAACGCGACTCAAATGCGATTACTTCAATCCCAACAAAGGACTAATTCATTTCCTAACAGGACATGGTCCCTTTCCAACCCATCTTTATAGAATCAACAAAAAAGAACATGATAGCTGTGAATGTGGAGAACAAGGGACACCTGAACACAGTGTTCTGTGGTGCCCGTTCCTGGAGGAGTACTTGCGAATTCGTGACCAAATTAGACAGAAAGATATAAAAGCTATCTTGGAAGATGAAGAGGATTATAGAATCCTGGCACATGTAGCAGAGGAATACTCAGAACTATGCAGAAAACATTTTACAGAGAAAACACAAACTAAATGAACATAAAATATGGAAAACCGAATGAGTGAGGATTCCTCCCTCCTGGACCGAAGGAAACTTCTGGAAGCGCTGGATCTCCGCGCCCCCAGGAAGGAGGTTGAGTGATGGTGTGTGAGTGCCTAGAGCATTCTCGGTCTTTGACTGGTAAGGAACTCCGGATGCTCTGGGAGCGTATGTGTGATGCGATGGTGACGGAATGAGTGTTAAATCTAGAGCCGTGGGAATAAATATACACTAATATGTAATAGAAACAATCATATAAAAATATCCCAATTTTGACATGAAGACTCGGAAATAGAGCATCATCTCGAAGCCGCTTCGCGATTTGGTTACGATAGCATGCGACTTTCGGTCCGTGGGTACGCGGCGGCGGGATACAACTGACCAGGGCCCGCACTAAGTGCTCCGAGTGTGTCCTGGGCCTCATGTCGATACTCACGGTCCGTTTCTGATGTGTAGGATGAACCGAGATCAATGAATAATACAGCTACATCAACAAATACAGCCGTAATCAAAATTTTAAAAAAATCAGTGAACCAACTTTATCGATATGACACTTAAATGCATTATAGAAAAGTGGTGTGTTAGTGAAGTGATGTGTAGTGTAGTGTTTAGTGAAGTGATGTGTATTTAGTGATTATTAACCACACAGGGGAAACCGTGACACAGGAGAGGAACGCACATACAGGTGAAAATCATTTAGGTGAGAAACCAAGATTAGGAAGAGTATCAGCAGTCAGCAGTAAGCAGACACCGAAGTTATCAGAGTGTGATAACAGGAATTTTTCGTGTTATTTAATAAACTCTTAAAATCAATAAGACGAAAATAGAAAATGTATGTTTTGGAAATATTAAACAATTGTCAACTTACTATATATGACAATTTAGGTAGTAGCTAGATAGCAATCAAATTTGTTACGTAATACGATAATAAAATTAGGTAGGGATTAGATAGTAATTTAATTCTTGTTTAGTTAGTTAATATTGATTAGATAGCTTAAGTCCTTTTGTTTTTCTTTTCGTTTTTCTTTTTGTTTTTAAAATTTTGTTTTGTTTTATTTGTTGTTCATTGTTGTTGGATGTTGAGTGTTGTGGTCTCGTCCTTCCCACCATTTTCCTTGTTCCCTGTCTTCTTTCCAATTATTGCAAATAAAGGATGTTGAAAAAGGCTAAGAAAAACAAAATGCGATGATGATAGCCCGTTTCGGTTAAAGTCTTCAGATGCCGAAACTGAAGAGGCAGATCTGAGCATTACAAAAATAAATAAATAAATAAATAAATAAAATAAAATAAAAATAAAAAAAATAATAAAAAATCGAGGGTATTGAAGTTACCACCATGTAAGAACGAGGACTTCATTTTGGTCCGCGCTCGTTTCATTTGTCACGGAGAATCGTAAAGGGGCCAACATGAACTATCACCAGTCATGTGCATGCGGTTGTTATTATATATTATTTTTCGCTGACGAATTGTTATTATAAGGAGAATACTTGAACTCCAGGGGTCAAGAGTAACTCCTGCCTTTACATCATGAAGTGAAAAATCTTGAGATGGGTGCGTATAATTGTATGAATTTAGTTGGCAACTGTCGCCGATCACTAGCAAGTGAATATGGGAGAACTATGAAAAAAGTAAATAGACGCTTGCTCTACAAGCTGTGTCTTCATAGTCGCTTCCGTGGCGAGTTCGGAAGATTACGCAACTAGTAAACCTAAGGTTGATGGTTCACGCCCAGCTCACGGCACTTTTGTTTTATTTTTTAAAAAATGTTTTTAGACACCTTGATGCAAAGAAATTACGCATATAGGCGATTTAACGTATTTTAGGGGAATAATTTTGTGGTTCGTTGGCGTCCCGTCGCTTCTCTGCCGGTGGTGCTATAATTTTCAAAACGGAAGTGTTACCAATTTTTGGCTGCGGGACCGCCAATTTTTGGGGACATGTCACTAGTTGCCTATCGGTGGTCCACCGACGCTTACGGCATGGGATTTTCCCCTCACGAGTGAGGCAGATTGTAATCGACCAAGAGTGTTTTGGAAAAATGGGAAACATCTTCCGACTTCGACTTCTGAATAATACGTTTAGGATCATGTCGAATCAAGGCTGCGCCACGGGAAGGTAGAACAAGTGAGGCAATCGTTCCAAGCACTACGCTCGAGAGCTTCCGTCTCATTCAAGACTTAGACTCTTCAGGAAAAGTAACAAGTTTATTACTTGTAATTCATTCTTTGAGTCAAAGTATTTTACAATAAACCATCGTTTTGTAAGATATTTTTACGATTGCATACTATTAATTTCGAAAATTGTACTCATAATATAATTTCCCATCATGGATTTGAAAAAAATCAAAGTTGGAACAAAGAAAGATCTTCGATCCACATGTCTCTTCATGTTTGATATGGAAGTCTCATCTTCATTATTGACCCTTAATTTATTTTAGTCCTAGGCAACGCGAATCGACGGGATGGCTCTAAGTGAAAACATTCATTTAGATGGTTAAGTAATCAGGAAATTCCTGCTGTTATTTCACGAAACACAACAGATCTTGAGGGAAAAAAAAAAAACAATTTTGCTTACCAGGGGGAGGGAGTAAATCATCTGCATACGTTTTCTTAACCAGGAAGAAGGCAAGGGCGCCGATCCTGGGGAGCCGGGCCCGCCCAAAGCTCATGTAGGCCACCTTTGTATTTATGAATATACAATATTTGGCATAATTTGAGTGTAATTTGTCTTAAAATCCTTATATATATATATATATATATATCTTCTGCATTTGAATGCCCCCCCCCCAAATTTACAGAGAAATTGGCGTCCTTGGAAGGTCTAGTGAAATGAATAAAAATGTGATAATGTAATACTTGAATAACTCTATCTAATGGAGGAAAGTAAATTAGTATTCAACACTTCTTTCAATTTTAAGTATTTCAAAGATTCTCGTAATTTAGTAGCGTTCCGGATTTGCATTTTTGAAGTACGGGAACTTTATCTATACCTTAACGTGGGAATCGGTTTCGGACCATGCACTTAAGCCGCTTTGCCATAGAGGCACATAGGAGTTTTTCTTTCGATTTCCTTAGGAATATTGCGAATGGTATGACTTAAAACAATGTTTAAAAAAGAATACACATCGACACAATAAGATGATAATCTGATACCTAGGAAATATATTCAATTGTTTTTAATTTGTTCTGACGCTACCAAAACAGTACTTACGCTTTTTTTTTTTTTATTCCAGCCTTTTAATATAAGCATTTCACAGTATTGTCTGTTCTAGGATGATACAATTCTAGTTCATGTATATGCTAGCTTTGGAAATACAGTAGAGTTTCGCTTATCCGACATAAACAGGCAGTCAGAACGCTGGATAATATGGATGTGTTAAGAAAAGACCTATTAAAAGTAAAACTTATGATATAATTTTACATATTACGCATCTAATAATAATGTTTTATAACAAATAACTGCACTGCACTGAATCAGGGACGTATCCAGCGTGAGAGCCTGAGGGCTGTCACTCTCCGAAACTCAAGCACTTTTTAATAAACTTTTTTTTTACCCTTTTTAGGTTCTTTTATATCAGTTTACTAGTAGTCAGTGTCCAAACTTTGGGCAATGTGCTGTTGTCTTGTTATAATTCTAAGAACATACCATAATGCCATTATACCAGGTGGAATTAAAGAATAGTTTTAAATAGGATTAACATTTCTTTTCCGTTCTGTTTTTAACTTTAATATATTAGAACAATACACTCAATGTCTTCTTGCTATTTTTGTTATGCGATATACGTAGCAGACAGTTTTCTTTAGTTACATTTTTCTCGAAAATATGTTTCATTTTGTTTGTGCTATAATGCAGTTTACAAAGTAAATGTAAAGTAAATGCGGTTTATAAATGAAAAGTAGGAAAAAGTTTAAGAGGAGTACAGAACTGTTGCATTATTATTATTATTATTATTATTATTATTATTATTATTATTATTATTATTATTATTATTATTATTATTATTATTATTATTATTATTATTATTATTATTGATATTTTTAAAACAATAGAATTACGTGCTTACGAGGACGTAATTCTACGTAATTAGAATCATACGTGTTGGGCCCACTCCAAATAGAAAACCTGGATAAGTGTCTGCACTGAATGATAGACGTATGAGTCAAGGTGTAGAGGGCGCGCTAGGCAATAGACTCCAGAGCATGAAAAATAGATTAAGACCACAACTTGCAGTTCTTCTTGCCGATTGGTGCTATTTGCAATGAAATATCGGATCATACGGTATGTGGAACAAAGGATGGTCGGATAAGCGAGACCATGATGTATTGGTGTTTCACGCACCTAAACCTGTAAAACGTTTGTATAAACAATTATCTTTCACTCCCTAGCTAAATTTGTGGGTATGATCACACACTTTGCCTCATAAAGTATAGTCTTATAAAGAAAAAATATTTTTTTAGGTAAAACCTAAAGAAAAGCCAACTTCAATATTTTTTTTTTAATAATAATGGCAAACTAGTTTATTTCATCACGATAAATCACTTTTGGTACTAAGATGTCTTTTTCTGTCCGTATATATCCTTCACACTTTGTTGGAGACAAAATTGTTCTTTCCCCAAGAAAACAGGATGAGAGAAGCTATACAATAGCATGAACAGAAAACAATAGCTATTAACAATAGTTCTCTAATCCTTGATAAATACGTCATTACAGCAAAATATCAGTAAGTTGTCCTTATTATATTGCTTCGGTTCTTATTAACATGAAAATTATAATGTTTTGTAAAAAAAAAAAAAAAAAAAGTGGGATGGGATGGGATTCGATGTGGTGTCAAAATAATGAAATAACTACAAGTCCGCCACTCTATCCACCTAACCACTGAGGTTACGTGGTGTTGTCTCTTTTTTTTTTAAAAGACATAATCTTCATAACCATGGTCCGTATCGCTTCGAACCTTTAGATAAGAGTTTTTGTGTTTAATTCTATATTTTCGTACGACATCTTAGTTACAGAAGCTAATTTATACTTCGCAGGCAATCTACACACTAGGTTTTAACCAATAAATGCAACATTTTAGTCCACTATCCTTGATCCTTGATCCAACTCCTCGACTCCCCTACTGAATTCCCTCCGCAATCATGCTCTGCTACTGAAAAAATCCCTAGAAATCATCGTTGCCAGTATACACAAAACCGAGCATAATTTTGTTTTTTGCTTATATTTTTATTATTTTATTATATTTTTTGGAAATATCTCCTTAGATGGATTGCTTTCTATTATCTCCACATACTAATAACTGAATTTTACCTATAAACGTAAGGAAAATGGAATAAATACGAAAAATCTTCAGTTACAGTATACGCGCAATTTTTTTTGCGCATGGGAGTACATTTGGTTATTCCTTACACAGAAGAGGTACGAGAGCACATTCGATAGGTAAAAAATTTACCGTAAATTATTAATTATTGTAAACTTAGTTTTAAATGTCTGAAGCGAGATAGTCTTGCGATGTTTTAAAAGCTGGTCATTTACTGAATCATTTTTTGGGGGGACTAGCCCTGATGGGTTCCCCGTGGCTACACCCCTGTGGTACTGCGATGAACTTTCATTTTTGTCGGATCAGGAAGAAACACAGAAGCAACCTATAAGCGAGCGAGCGAGAGAGAGAGAGAGAGAGAGAGAAAATCATTATTCCAACTACGTTTTCACACTTATTCCTGTGTACTGAAATGTAGAATTAACAGACCTCGATGGTTACCACTTGCCGTTCGACTCTTCGTGGTCCTCCACATTTCTCTAACTACTAGTAAGTCGGGCAGCATGTTGGTACCTGTGTGGGCAAAAAATTCTTCCAACATGTAGGATGAAACAAATCTTTCATGCATGTTGGTCATGCAAGTGTGTACGTGTATGGGCCGCTTTAAAGACATAAGAAATCGTTTTTATCTAAACGAGAACATGTGACAACTTACTCCAACTTAATATTTGTTGGGTAAAGATTCATACATGTCTTCCCTTTGGACAATAGTATACTTTGGAAAAAGAATGTTTGAGAGTTTATCACAATTGTCGGATGTATCACATCAAGCATACTCTACACTACTATCTTGCTAGTGTAACGAGGGAAAGCTTGATTCGTTATCTGTGTTTGCCACAGAATCAGTTTCATCTTAATAGGCGGCGTTGTTAGCATACAGCATGAATTTTATTTATTTATTTTTTTCCTTAATCTTAATTTTCTGGAAAACTATGCATGTGGCTTTACACGCACCCATAAAATAAGGTACACCTCAGTGCAGAGGCGAATCCAGGGGGACGATCGGGGCAATCGCCCCCCAGAAGAGGAAACTTTTTTATTTTATATATAGATAAAATATATAGTTTATTTTTTACGCTCTTAAAAGTAGCTCTAAGTAGCAGTATTAAAACCCACCGCCTCCCCCCAGAAGTCCGTCCTGGATCCGCCCCTGCCTCAGTGTGTCATATTTTTGGACATTTTCTATAATAGAGGGTAATTAATTAAAATAACATTACTTTTGTTTAAAATAAGTTGAACAATTTTAGAAAGCGACAATGAAAAGAAAGGAAAAGAAGAAAAATTGGAATTAGAGGCTGTAGAAGGGAATAAAGGGATTAATATCTCAAAAAAGTAGAAAATGATGCTGAAAAATCAAGTTTATTCCCATCTGAAGCAATATTTGATACATATGGTCCTTCTGAATGCCCAGTTTTATTCTAACAGAAAAAGATGAGTGCCTAAAAGTTCTAACCCTAGTAATTACTTTATTTTCTGATAGAAATGTTAAATATATGAAGCGCTTGGTGCGATATAGTCCTATGCCACAGTTGGATGATTTTCTGACAAATGAGAATTAAGTTTCCAAAAAATTCCGTAAGTCATAGTTTTTTTTTTTTTTGGTTAGTAAATTACATTATAAAAGAAGGCTCAACATTTCTTCTGCCAACAGAGCTCTTAATTTGCATCAATTTAAGCATTAGTAACACGATAAATGTTAAAAAAAGTAAAGTTAGTGTTGAAAATTGTGGCATAGCGTTATATTGCTGCTAGACTTTCTTCTTAAAAAATGGATTATGTGTAAAATAATCCTATGCCACATAATAATAATAATTTCGAGAAGCATGTTAAAGAACGTTTTATAATAATAAATCATTAACACTTTAGTACTTTGCCTTTGAAATATATTATTGATAGAGACGTTAATATACATAAGACTCCTCGTCCCGCACCTTTTGTGTGCAACAAACGATTTTCCTACGAAACGAAGAAAAGTGTATGCCACTATTATGTATCCCATTCATGGATTCGAAGCAGAAAAACACTAATACAGATGCAGTTTTAAATAAACATTTCAGCAACATAGTTCTAAGCCAACATATGGCGCCTATAGTAATTAACTTTCCATTGTTCAATGGTGCAAATAGCTTTCATAACCTTGGAAGGTATCGCCCAATCAGAAATTTACTTTCTCATTTCAATAAACAATTAATATTATTACTATTTCAAACATACGACCGCTTCAAGCGGTAATACACGTAGAATTTCACAAAATAGTCCAAAGCCACATTTTATTTTAAAAATTCTATACTTACACCCGGTTCGCTTTGTTGAAAGAAATCCTTGTCACTGGAATCCAAGGAACCTTCTTCGTCACTACTGCGTAGTAATTCATCAATGTGATTTTCAACATTCACGTATGACTATCTTTTTCTCGTACGTGTTCTGGAGTTACTTTCGCCCCGTTCAGTCATATTGCCTCGATACTTGGCATAGGCTGTTCTTGCTGAAACAATTAAGTGCCACACGTGTGAAGCAAAAAGGAATTGTACCACTTGTTCTGAGATCTATTAACATTTCTTATTAAAATTAAAATTTTTACTGCCAGTTGAAAGCACTACATATGACGACCCACAAGGCACCCTTAGTTCACTTTCGTCCAAAGTGTAGCATAGGACTATATCGCGCCAAGCGCTTCATATATGTCTCTTCTATACTTTTAATTTTTTTCATTTATTGTTACCAATAAAAAGCAATTCAATTCCTCTCTAAGATTGTAAAAAAATATGAACAAACATTGATATCGAGAGAAGGATCATCATGCATATGAACACATTTTTCATCTGTGGAATATAATTCTTATTTTTTAAGATTTGAGAGCAATGCCTTCTTATTCGTTACCTCTCAGTCGTCGTGGGAGAGATACGGAAATACGAATCTAATCTATTAAGATATTGAATATATTAACATTAGTGAAATGCACGTTTATATTAGAAGATTGTTATTCCTGGCCACATATTCAATAACCATTTCCACAATGAGTGTATTGTACCGGTACTGTATCCCGTGGCTAGAGTTGTTTGTTCCTCTTTATATTTTATGCGATTGTATACTTATTACTTGGTTAATCTTTTATTTTCAGATTCTATGGTAAGATCCATTATAAAGGAACACAGTTTACCAGGTTTCCACGAAAATTTGACCAAAATGAGAGTCCTAGGACCTCCATTTCCATGCACTCGATGTGGAAGACTATATAACCATAAATGTAACCTCATGAGACATTTGCGACTGGAATGTGGAGTTGGACCTCGCTTTGAATGTATGTGGTGCCAAAAGAAATTCAAACATCGTCATCACTTAAGAGATCATCATCGAACACATTTTCCACCTGCATATATGGATAGCGGGAGAGGAGACAGGTAGTTAGAGATTATTGTGGATTGCTTGCATGAAACATTAAAGTATCTGTATTACTTTATTTTCAACCATAATTTCATAAATAAAGTCGTGTTGAAGTAAAAATTTATTTGTTCTATATTAGAATGTACTCATAGAATAGGCGAGAGATATCCTTCTGCATTAAATGAGGGTGATCATTTTATGCAAAAAAAGTATATTTGAACGTAATATGTGATGGCAACACTAAAAGTAATATTTTGAACTGTGATATCATGGTTGGGTATCTGTGAGAGAATTTTTTTTTTTTCGGAAGAAAACTTACATACAATGTATACACATGAGCAAAAGTGCATTCACACCTCCAATTTTCATATGCTGCAACGCTAGACAATCAACAATACTGTTAAGGTTTGCTGGTTGAGAACTACATAAGGTGTTCTACAAGTGCACTAGTTTGTTCGAAACATGAGAGTGTTGCAAAAGTAAAAAAAAAGAAAAGAAAGGAAAAAAAAAGAAAAATATCCACACCTCTGCGACGAATAAAAAATCGCTTAGAATACAAAGTTTAATATTTACAGTGCGATTTATATCATGAGAGAGTTGCAGAGAAATTTTATTTAACCTTAGATATACCAAGGGAAAATGAATATTGGTCAAACATTCATTTCATTTCACAGGTTACAGCTTTTTGTAAAATCTTCGAATGTTTTACATTATTCGTTTCAACGTTACCTCTACTAAAACTTTACGAAAAATATCCATCTTTGTTTTATGAGAATATTTTTTAACAGCAAATCCATCCTAGCTCTTATATTTTAAAAATTTACTATTATTATTTTTCATTTACACATTAAAGCTAAAAGATATTTTTTGTGTTGCATTACTGGTTTCCAATGTGTTCAGAAAATGAAACAGAAAAGAAAAATAAATACAAAGGAAAAAGAAAGACAACCTAAGAAAGTAAAAACAAGATGTGCAGCGTGTCAGTTCAATTTGCGAAAACCATTCCATCAGTAGAAAACATGTCATATGTTTTAAATATGACAAATAGTCATATTTTGTATGTACATAACATGAGTTTGCCTAATTTAATCTCCAATTAATGATACAAGCACGTATTTATTTGAAGTACCAGGTATATGCGATATCAAAAGAATACGAGTTCTCTCTTTTAATACGCCGTAATATATAATTCACTATCTATTGCTATATTCTAAGTAATCGAGAACTGTAATTATATAAAGAATAAATAAAAATGAACTAAAACGTAATCAAATATGCATATCGATGAATGTTTCGGATCATATTTCAATTTCAGATATTTCCAATCTCTCTTTCTCTCGGTTAACATGTGCATAATTCTTGTATCTCATCTCTAGATGGAGAACTTTGAGCAAAGAGAAGTCATCATACACCCTGCAAAAACAAATTAAATTTAAAAATATTAAGTTGACTTTGAGTAGGTTTGAACCCACGACCGCCGGATTTCTAACCCACGACACCTATAACACCTCGACTATTCTTTCACTACTGCCGAAGTCTCCCAACTTGAATTCTGTTATAAAATAATGGTCATAGGAAGAAAGAAGAGTGAGAAAATCATTAGGTATCTTGAGTTCGAACCTCCGCCGCAACTATCTTATGATTCTTTTTTTATGTTTGTTAAAAAAGAACCACAAATAGAAGGCAACAATTCGATCATTTGAATTTGGAGCTGACCACGTGATCCTTGTGCTTCAATACTACTGTACTGCTCCACTAAAGTGAACCTGTACAGTTGTCATCATCATTATAAATCTGCACACTTGTTATGTCAGTACGATTTCATATTTATGTTGATATTTCAGTTTATTTTATTTATTTACTTTCATGTTTTAGTTGTTTCAAGTTTTGTTGTAATATTAATCCAGTTTATAGGAATGAACTTCTAATTTGTTTTCTAGTTATAATAGTGTTTTCAAACATTAGGTCAATTGTTCTCTTAATAACAACTCGTGGATACAAGCTTCTTTACCAGTCAAAAATGGAGGCCTTGGAATCCGTCGCGCCACAGATATGGCTATTCCGTCTTTTTTAGCGTCTTTCTACGGTGCAAGTCAAATAGTTAGTTCACTTCTTCAATGGGATAACGACGAAATCACCAATCCAGATGTGATGGACTGCATAGCTAAATGGACAAATTTAGTTGGGTTAGACCCTCCGGCTCTCGAAAAACGTAACAATCAGTCGGCTTGGGACGAGCCCATCGTTAATTGCCATGCAGCTTCTTTATTGCAGACTACAAATAACATCGAAGATAAAGCCAGACTTTTAGCGGTCATGTCCCCAGAAAACGGAGCATGGCTTCAAGCTCTACCATCACCATCTCTGGGCCTACACCTATCCAATGAGAGCTTCCGAGTATCAGTTGCACTACGGTTGGGAGCAGATATATGTGAACCACACCACTGCCCCATTTGTAACACCTTTGTAGATAAAAAAGGATTACACGGTTTGTCGTGCAAAAGCAGCGCAGGCAGACACCCACGTCATTCAAGTGTAAATGATATAATATTAAGAGCATTAATATCAGCAGGGATCCCAGCAGTGAGGGAACCGATTGGATGCAGCCGATCTGACGGAAAAAGACCCGATGGTATGACATTAGTACCTTGGAAGAAAGGAAAGGCATTGATTTGGGACTTCACATGTTCAGACACCTATGCCCCCTCCAACCTACAATATGCCTCAGTACAAGCTGGACTCGTAGCTGCTCGAAGAGCGAAAGAAAAAAGGAATAAATATAGCAATCTACTCGATAACTATTGCTTTGTCGCAATAGCAATTGAGTCTAGCGGTTCTTGGGAAGAAGGAGGCCTCAAATTTATAAAAGAAATCGGCCACCGTCTATCAATTAAATCAGGAGATAATCGAGCAAAAAGTTTCCTCATTCAACGCATAAGCATAGCCATTCAACGTGGGAACGTGTCGGCTATAATGGGAACGTTACCCACTAGTAAAGAGCTAGAAGAAGTCTTTCTTCTGTAATTGCGGAGAAGGGAGGTTAGGAGAAAAAACAAACATCATTGGTGCATCAATTTATGTAGCAACCGAGCAAGGAGTATGAAGAGACAGCTCACAGTCCATAAGTTTATATATATATAAAAAAAACAGCATGAATGCTGTACCGTACGTCAAGACAGTGACATAACATGACAGGTTGGAGCCTTTGAAAGCAGAAGATTTAGTAGTACCTGCCGAACATCATGGGAACAAAATACCGAAGAATAGATATTTACTGTTTCATTTGAAATTTTCATTATAACAGTTTTTTTAATAATCATTGTTATTTTACAATTCTTATGTAATTACTTATGGTTGTATCATAGAAATAATGTAATTAAATTGTTTGAATAAATTAGGTGATATATGTATAAATTCTGCACCTGAATACTTAAAAGAGAAAAGCAAGTTAAAATTTAAATAATATACGTATAAAATTTTTGTTTGTAATGTATAAAGTTTGAGTCTTCTTAGTGAAACGTCAATTTTTAAGTAACTTCGTACATTCTGTGGTTTTGTTATTGGAAGGAGAAATATAATTCCAAAAAATTTATTAAATTCAAGTTAGATGGAAATTTGATGGACTTTGTGAGCAGGCCTGTGACAGTCAAAGGGAATCCGGAAGTACACTGTTTTAGTTCATAACTTTCACTGCGAGAGACAGATGTCGATAGTGTCGCTCCGTCTCGCATGCTAATACTCACTTGTTTAAGAATGTGTCCATCTTTTTCTGATAAGAACCGATTCCAAGATACAACTTTTGGTGAGAATTTATATTTGTATATCTTGAGCCGTCTTGTTTCAATGTGTTTACAATTGATTTCATATTTATAATTAAATATCCGCTTATTTTATAATATGTTGCTTGGTGTATTATGTGTATGGCATTCTTTAAAGCAGTATGGATGACTTTATTGCGGCTGTGTCATTACCGATTGGAAAGAAGTGCTGCTACATGATTTAGTATTTTCCAGAAAATAGGTTTGTTACATTATAACATTATAGGGTAAATAGTTAGAAGTTTCAGTGTTCGAATATCAATATTCACAAATAATAGTTTTACTAACTTTTATCTAAAATTAAAATTTTGCTGGATTTAGGTTCTGTGTGTTTAACGAAGTAATTGAGTTGCAAAGATACACGTAGGCCTATATATTGCTGACTGAACTTTTTTCGTTATTTATACATAAATTTAGCAATACTTAATATGTTTGTATAAGAGCAGAGTGAAAGATAAGTGTAAATTTAACCAAAAAAAGCTGTGGAACTACAAAATGAGTCCTATTACACCTTCATGTACAGATTAAGAATAGGTGAACCAATCTAAAATCTTCGTTTAGTTGAATTATACTTTACTGTCCCTTTCAGTACTGAAACTACATGAGATTCAGACCTTCAATTTAAGGTGGAATTTGAACCATCGTAATGCGTTTATATTTCAATTTACTTCCTGGAAAACTAGGATTCGATTTCAGGCGTGGTTTGGATTCCACGTTAATCAAAATATGTCAATGTTTCATGTAGCCTCGCTGCTGCACGGGAGTTAAGCAGAAAATCAACTCAACTCATTGAATGTACTTCTATCGCAAGTCGAACCGAGGAACATGTGCACTAAAGGTGTGCATGTGAGCCATTTGACCAGTGAGGAAGGCATATAAAAAGTAATTACATATATACCCTGCGTTTGATTAAACTGTATTGTTAGTACCTTGAGAAGTTGCATTTTATAACGGCAAGTTTGAATTAGGAGCTCAATTATTATTGCTGCAATTGCATTTTCTGGGCAAAATGACTCATTTTCTAGAAGCAATCGTACTGCTGGAGTGGTGCAAATTAGCATTTGGAAATTAGAGGTAATATACTATTTATATGCCCCGGGCGCCGGATTGGGAAGTCGCAAAATTGGGCAAATATTTGAGACAGTGGTTTGGTTTGATTGGTCAGGGAGGATCTAAGGCGACAACTAGCGTATTTCCGTCGCTGCGAGGCTTGCACACGTGATTCTAGCCGTTGTGAACTTCCGCTCTCTTGTCGGAACAACTATTTGTTACACACGCAACAATATTATCATTCTATCACCGGTGTGAACATTACATCCTTCAGCTCATTTCTTTTTTAACACTCCTTATATATAATTTACGCATATGTCACATCTGTAAGGTAAGGGGAACCGAAGAATTTCAGCAATCAAAAGTCTTCCCTACGACAGAAGACGTTCTGTTTCTCTCTGAGCGTTATTTATCTTCAAGTATGACCTAGTACTGAAAGAGAACATGGAACATAATAATGGTTATATGACAGTACCGTCAAGAAGTGAGAGAATTGTTGCTTTAGCTTGGTACTAATGGACGTTACATGAAATGCAAAAAGTTGATTTAAAAAAAAGTGTGCAAAAACAAGTACATATAGAACTAATGCTTACAAATTAGGTTAGATAAACTTAAGTATTTTAAACAAAATTTAGTGTAAATAACGCATGCTCTCTGACTTAGGAGTCCTAAGTCTTCGTGTTATTTTTAGGGATCGGGCTTTGCATGTTTCCAGCTAGTTCACGGAAACAATCCACTCGTTCAAGCAACTTAATGAAGAAATATAACTACTACTTAATTAATTTAAAACGAATTTTGTTTTTAAAAAGCACAGTATTCATCAGGCTTTGAAAAACAAAATCCACATGAGTCCTTGTGGGTATTTTTGGTTTAAATTGATTTTGTGAAAGTTTCTTTGCGACGATAATGTTAAAATGTGATTCTGTAATATCATATACAATAACTTGTTTCGGGGCATGGGTGGTTCAGTAATAGATCTCTCACCTGTGGCGCATTGGGTATTTGGCTCGATACAGTAGACCCAAATGGACTTTGCAGTGGATAAACATCATGCTTATGGCTTTTCTCGGTGATCTCCCGTTTTGTCATTCCACTATCATCTACCGTCTCTTTTAGCCTTGATGGATAATTATGCAACATTAAACTGAAAAAGATCTTCAGCTCACGAGCTGGAGTAGTAGCTAGCGAATGCACTTTTGTTGCACCGCTAGGAGTTCTTGGTCAGATTCCTGGTTGTTCGGATTCAAGAACTATCAGTTCACGTCTGATATAATTTTAGCGCTAGAAAAAGAACTGAAATTTCAACAAATAAATGCAAGATTGTTTTCTGTTTAGTGATAGTAGAGGCTTCAAGATGCTGGTGATGTGTTAGGGGAAACTTATATGAAGAGCAATAGAATAGCAGTGTGCAGCGATCTGAACAAACAGTGATAGTGTAAAATAGTTAGCCTCTTATTTCCAATGAGGCCAAATTGTTGGTGTAACGAAAGTGCTATATGTGTTGAGTGTATTGTGAGGATCAGTGCCTAAGATTATTACTGCCAACAAAACTCACGGCAAAACACGTTAGCGAAAAAGAACAGAAGTTGGAATGAAGCCCCCTGTTACAGACACTGCCGAACATTAAAGCTTATTGTCACTTAGAACTGTCGTGCGACTGTGATGAAAGTGACCCAAGGCTGTGAACACCAGTTCTCACAGCCTATGTCGAAATCATTCCACCCCGAATTGTATGATAGGGACATAATGTTTGTTGTACAGCTGAAACTGTTGATAAGGGACCATAAAGCTTTATCACGACACCTATGTTGACGCGAATATGCAGCATTGACTGCTGATGTCTGGAAACGTGTGATATGGTTGGATGAGTCTTCGTTCATTATATTTCAAATCACGACCGTGTTTATATGGTCAGACACCAGAGAAGCGTGTGATATGCAGTGTCTCCGCCCAACCATGAAACATGGTGGACACTTTGTGACCATGTGGGAGGCAATATCTTGGCTTTCATCGGGTTCTATGTTGACGCTTACCGGTCTCGCCCTTGCTGTGATTATGATCCGATTTTGGGGGACCGTTTGTATCCTATGCGCGGGATGGTGTTTCCGGTCAATTATGCCATATTCCAGGATGATACTGCGCCCATTCATACAGCTGAAGCTGTTGTGTCGTGATCTGAGGAACATGTAGATGAAATTGAACAATACCCCTGGCCCGCCGAATAATGGACTAATACCGTCCGACGTAGAGAGAACTACACGCAGAATGATGCAGTATTCCACTCTTGCTAATCACCTCATCTATGACTCCATTAAGTCACATCAGAGCTGTTCTAAGGGCGAAAAGTAGTGCAGCCCTATAGTAATCTAGTAAGTTACATTTTTTCAGGTGTTCCATTGAATTGATATGTATCTGTATATCAGTATTCCTTTGTCGTCAAGCGCGTACACAACTTCAAGACGGGAGACCCGGGTTCAATTCCCGGTGAGCTCATGTGGTTCTAATTCCATGTTAAGCAGAGGTGCATGTCTCATATTAAATAGATGTTGAAAGGGACGTTATGCCCTGATCCAACCAACGAAATAACATAGTAAATATTATTCATCAAATATAAAAACTTGTACTAACCCAGGGTGAAAAATTTCAAAATCAGACGCACTCGACAATCGAAAAATGATGGTCGCCAGTATCTCTCATTTACAAATTATGAGAGCCCCCCCCCCCCCTAGGCCTTTGGTTTGAGAAAGAGATAATAAATTCAGGATAATAAATTTTGAATTGGACAATTATATACATGTTAAAAAGTATCTTAAGACTGCACGTTTGTGTAACGCTCTCTTTGTACTGAAGTACCAGTTGTCGATTGCAGTGATATCAATTTTTTTAAAAATGTTTTACTTTACACCGCTCGACTCATCAAAAGGGCCCGGGTCAAAATTGTTCTGCGACAAATGGGCCCTAGTCAAAAGGGAACTGCGTCAAACGGGCCCCGGTCAAGAGGGGCCCAACTTAAAAAGGCCCGAGTCAAACGGCCCCTCGTCAAAAGTGACCTTATCAAAAGGTCTCCGCAACAAAAGGGCCGAGTCAAAAGTGGCCAAATCAAAACGCCCCTCATCAAAAGGACCCGGGTCCAAAGAGTTCCACGACAAAAGGGCCCGTGTCAAAAAGGGACCTGCTACAAAAGGGCACGAGTCAAACCAGCCCTGCGTCGAAAGAGCCCAGGTAAAATGTGTCCGCGAAGAAAGGGCCAGAGTCATAAGGGCGCTGCGTCAAAAGGGCCCAGGTCTAAAGTGTTCCGCTACAAAAGGTCACGTGTCGAAGGGGAACTGCATGAAACGGGCCTGGGTCAAAAGGGGCCCTGCTGCCGAAGGGCACGAATAAGAACGACCATGCGTCAATGGCCCTGGTTGAAAGGGCCCCACGACAAAAACACTAGAGTCAAAAGGGCCCCGCATCAAAAAGGCACAAGTCAGAAATGGCCCGGTAAATAGGTTCCACGGGTAAAAAGCTTGAGATCAAAGCAAGAGTGGAGATGAGGCATGCAAAAGGGGATAGTGTCTCCTTAGTAAGTTGAAGTGTTTGTGAAAAGAAGGAAAAATATCTGTAGTTATTAGTAACAAATAGGAAATTTGAATGGTGATATTAGTTTTGTTTGCTTCTTGATTGTTCTGCAACAATCGCTATCGCTTAAGTCGTTCTCCATGAAAGTTTGCTTGCACTCTCGTATTTCGGAGTTGGTTTTCTCGTGACATAGCCCAATCACACTTTATCTATTGTTGACTTTCCTCTTAGTTCTAAAATTCCATTTTTACCCCTGGATCAAAGTATAGTATAAAAATATTCTGTGAAAAAGATTAGATTAATTTTACTGTGAGAAGACATGTGGATCTATATACAGGGTTAGTGAAAAGTATTGGGACAGAACAATATAAAGGACATGCGTGGACGGATTAAAAATAAATGTTACAATTGGTATTATTGCAAAACCTGCATTAATTTGGAGTGTGATCATTATGGAAGGCATCTCGAATTCCACCATATTATATATCACACAATATTGTTTTAAATGTAAAAGGTTATGATTTTACTCTTCAGCTTAGGCTTGAATATTCCCACAAATGAGAATGTGAATCATTTTTGACACATCATCTGTTTGAGACAGAGTGTGCTATGTTTAACATATGTATCTAATAGAAAAATGTATCATGATAGGGCAGTAACAAAGAGACGCACAGATGGAGGAAAATCAAATGTTACAATTTGGCATTGGTGTAGAAACTGCGTTAAATGATTTAGTGTACATCATGGCAGCCATCTTGAATGCCGCATATTGTATAACAAACAATATTTTTAAATAGAAAGAGGTATGTGTGTCACATAAATTGATGCTATAATCTTCCTACAAACTACATTTATCGTCCGTTTCAAAAGCATTGGAGTCTACATTATTTATCATTTCCGTAATTTATCCAGGCTAGGGATGCGCACGAGACAAGATTTGAGATTGTCTCGTCTCGAAAATGTGCTGTAAAAGTGATGTCTCGACTCAAAAAATATATATTTTTCTATTGGAAGAGCTGTGTCTCGACTCGAATTTTGTCAGGAAAATTCTGTCTCGACTCGACTCGAACGCATTCCTAATCCAGGCGAAAATACGCCACTATCATAATAATCACGACTTGTCGCGGTGGTATTCATAACCAAAAGCTCAACTAAAAAGAGGAAGTGAATCCTAAGCAAACTACAAGAAGGATGTTGAAACAACCATACAAACTTCCTCTGGCTAATAGAAAAAGGAAAAGAAATATAGTTACATGTTTTTGCCTTTTGAGTACTCATATCTTTTTAGGGCATATATACTTGACACAGCATGTCAATTAAATTACGTAATACGTGACCTGTGCGCATGAAAATGAAAAATATTTGTGAAAAGTAAACAGGAGGTACTAGTTGCATGCTGCACTTGTTTTATAACAGTTAACTGCGTGTTCTACTGCCGGAACTGACCTTGATAGGTGCGCCTTGACTGAACGCGTTGTAACAAGAGGGCAACTACAATTACCCATGGGTCTCTTGCAGCTATACAGCGAGCTGTGTGCGTTCTGTGCAGGGGCAAATCCAGGGTAGCGACCGTTCCCCCCAGAAGAGGAAACTTTCTTATTTTATATATATAAATAAAACCCATCCCAAAGTTTGAAGCACTTAAAAGTAGCAGCATTACAACCCACCGCCCCCCAGAAATCGGTCCTGGATCCGCCCCTGATGCAAGCATCCCTTCCTTAGAGTACTGCGCGGTCACATACCCGTCACGGCGATGTAAAGGCACTTTTGACGATGAGGTTACAAACATATTATGCTTTTTAATCTCGTTCTTAAAATCAGTTTTAAGTGAAATACATTGAAGTCTTTGGTTCATTATCCAACGGTATGTACTGTGATTTATCAGAAAGGAGGGGGGAATAGAATTTTCGTTACATTATCCTCATTTGTTGCGAATTCAATGGAATTTCGAAAGTAGGAGAACGGAGTTGAGACTCGGGCTAAGGTCTGCGGTTTACTGTTACGGTAAAAGTGATATTTAAAAGTTTATATGTTTATGATCCAGGACTAGTTGAGTAGTGAATTAGTTATCACACCGGCACGATAAGATGGATACTATTTTCAATTCTTATTGTGGTCCCATATGTTTCTTTTGTTTTATTTTGTTGGCACATAATTATCCACCAAAACTAAATATTGAAAGCTGGATTATTTGCAATGGGAAGTTACCAATTACCCTTTTTATTGCGTCTGGAATTAAATGTTAGTAATTAAAACGATTTCGATAAACGCTGTTATCTTCGTCGCTAGATTTCGTTCACTTACTCGCAAGTAATTTCTTTCAACAACTATTGAAATCTAGAGTTGAAATTGGCTTGCCTGTTGGCCTATTCGATAACGTGATGAGTACTGTGTTCTATTCCCATGGAAAAGATTTGAAACTTGAACACATTATTTTGGTTCGGTTTTCACCTTCCACTGTAGGTCTACGCCTCATATAGCTTCGGTGCTGAAGAGGATAAATAATTCCAACATATACCAAACTACACACTACTGGTTGTAAGTACAGAATATAATTACCATACACCCATATATCACTATTTCAGTTCTGATGTGACTGATTGAATTTTGATAACTGTAGAGTATGAACTGAAGTTTAATGTTCTATTTTCTATTTAGTCTTCTGCTACGGCAGCAGATATTTGACACCTGACTATAAGCTTCTGTATTCTGGAAGCACATGATTTTTCTTTACCAGTCCCTGAAATTTCGTTATAATTCTAGATCTTCAAGTTAAACTCTTCCGAAGAATTGTAATGAAATACGCTTATTATCGAGATGAGCCGAGACTTTTACCCGTTATTCCTGTTGGTAGAGGGCTCTTCTGTTTAATACGATTTCCTTCATTGGATCAAATATGTAGAAGTTAGGCGAAGACAAGTTAAGTCTGTATGACTGGTGTGGCCATCTATGAAATTGCTTTAGAGTGCGTTTGTTTCATCTTGGGACGCTTCCCGTCTATAGGATGGATCTGTTTGCAAACGCATTGTTGCCACGCCACGGTTAAGTTGACGGTTACAATACGCTAGGAAACACCGCAAAACGCGACACCACTTACAAATCACAGTAACACACCTATTCGCCTGTGGCAACTGAGCACTTCAAATACCCGCCAAACAGCAACGACCTCATTTGATGAGCTGACTGCACTGCCTTCTACATCCGTCCGCTCCCTCTAACTGCCTGCTCAATCAGCCAAAAAAATGCGTGTACCTTTCATCACGAATTCGCCACTAGGTGGCAGGTCCTACCATGGCATCCTAGCGTTTGACAGTCAATGCTGTTGCGTTGCAGTTTGACATCTATACGTACACAATACATGCTAATAGAAAGAATGTAAAGAAATCTAAATGGTTTGCGTAAAAGATATAATATGCGGTAGTCATTGAAGAAGAACAAAAAAATATTTGTTCAAATAGAAACGCATTTGTTGATGTGACGGCTGAGGCACAAAAATGAAAGAATACGCTCAATCATACATTGGCCTAAATAGAATAGGTCTATATATAATTTTATGCTTTCGTGTGAAGGAACTCTGATGCTATAAGCAAGGGTGCCGATCATGGGGGGCAGGGGCCCCGGCCCCCCGCATTGTACTTATGAATATGCTATATTCGGTATAATTTGAATGCAATTTGTCTTAAAATCCTGATATATGTCTTCTGCATCTGAATGCCCCCCTCCCAAATTTACTGAGAAGTCGACGCCATTAACTATAAGAGTAATTACACAGGGTGGTTCAAAAGTAGGTATACGCCTACACCCCTGCATTGATCAGATATACCCTCTAACATTCTAGCTTATAGGTTCATTTGTTTCGGCTGTTCCGAGCTTAAGATAGGGCCTATAAGTACAAAGACATTAAGAATAAATAATGAAACTAAGTCTACCTTATGGATAGCAATAAGAAATGATATAAAAAGCAATGGGTTGATCAGTAAGTTACTGTATACCTACTTTTGGGCCACCCTCTTATATATCATAAGGAAGTTTAAACCCCAACACTAGTCATTACTAATACAAACGTGAAACACAAAGAATTGTACCTTTTCTAATAAACTTTGGGCTATCGCAAACCACACAACATGTTATATAAACTGTTTTTACTCTAAGCCAAATTGTACATTGTTTTAATATTAAAATTAGTATTGCCCACGATACGAGACAGTCTGTCTATGAGAAACGAGATGACAAAGCTGTCTCACAATATAGCAACAGCTTCTTGAGATGAAGTAGCTTAAATCTTGTCTCGAGAGCAACAATATCCAATATATACAAGAGAGTATCGTTTCAGACTGTGAAACTACAGTAGAGTTCCAAGCTATGCAGATTCAATACTATATTGAAGACACGGAGTATATTCTTGGGACTGAATCCATTACTGAGAAACGTTTCGCAAAATCTCTTATCGTTTTTGCTATATTTATTTATTTATTTATTTAGCCTGTTTTGACTTACAATATGGAGAGTATCTCCTATAAGTTCTACAGTTGTCAAGTACCGTATATAAATGCAAATTGTAATTACAACTTATTACACCATTTGAAGTACAAAATTATAACAGACATGACATGTTAAATTTGTTATATCATTACATCATATTCATACATTGTCATCATTTGCAAATTCCTGAACTGAATAATATTTAAATATTATTCATAGTATTTCATTGAAACTGGACGTAGTACTAAATTTCTTCAACTTCCAGTTTTACTAAAATATAGGGGTGCAGATGGGCTATTTTCCTGAGACCATGAGTCAATTTCCGAAAAGTGTGTGGCTATCTATCACCGTTTTGAGTTATACGCTTTACTGTTGAAACCGGAAGTGGTCGAATTCAACCATTCCGGCTTAAGTAGAAGGTAGTCCAAGAAGATGGGAAATATTCCTGGGGCACTGAATCGATTCCCGAAAACTGCATATCGATAGCTCTTGCCGTTTTTGCTCTGATACCTGTCAACGGAAGGATATAGCCGTTCTATAAGACTGCCAACACTTATACATAGTATAGTTTGGAAGTCTAATACTGAAGATCTTTTTCATTTTGTAACTCCTTGTTAATATACCCCATTGTTGAACTCGTCAAATGTGTAGTATACAGTTAGTTTATTGACTTAGAGAGTTTCGTATATGGAACTGCCAAAGGCTTGAGGAAAAAACGGAAAATCTAGTATCCCTCATTTATACCCCTATTAATGTTCTTACGTAATTCATTATCGGATGGTATTTCATGAAATAGCACTCCATTGTATTCCAACTTGCCTTTTCTTGCTTTGCAGAATGATACTCAACAATATAAGACCATTTTCTTTTCTAAACTATTGGAAAAGCGTGGTCATTCCTATGCAAACCATAAAGATTTACTCACAAAAATGGGCAGTACGTGCTGCACTCTAGCGTCGAAATTAGAAAACAAGCGTTCACGCGGGAGGCAATGGTTTTTGAAAAGAATGAACAGGCAGGTAAGTGAATCGAGGAGGCGGTGGCTGACTGACAACTAACGTCACGTACACGACAAAAGCAATAAGACGTCTATTGGATTAAAACGTTCACTTGAGTGCTAGAAGAAAATACTTTAAAGGAAAACCAAGTGCACTGGCGGGAAGTGTGAAAAGATAAAACAAACGTACTCTAATATCTTACAACGTTTTGGCTACTATATGTCGACGGCTGGTTAATCGGTCCGATGATTTGAATGACATAATGAGAGAATTACTGATACTTGAACCTTCCAACACCAGATGTATGTTCACTTTGAACTAGTTATTAAAGTCTATAACAGATGTGTTTGGGCTATATGGATAATTAAGAGACGCGCCTCATAGCATACATAAGTAGATATGAATGTCCTTAATTACTTTCTGTCAATACCAAGTTCAATAGAATGAGTCAAAAGTGGTTAAACACCCTCATAATCTCGAATAGAGTTACTTTGTGTGATGTGTTAAAATAAAAAATAGCGAATATTGGCTAATCTTATATTTTAAGATTATAATGATTTTAGAAATAAGACAGGTTACCATAATCGAATCCCACGAAGTAATTTAAATACATATATCTCATTCTCTTTTTTATCTCTTTGTTATCTCATTTATTTTTATTAGCTCTTTATTTTGACAGGTATCAGAAGTGAACAGAAGCATTAAGCTTATACAGAAACCTGAACATTAATTGGGTGGAATAAACGTCATAGCTCTTATTTCTGCATTTGAGAGAATGCGATGAGTCACAAATACCATAGTTTTTGGTTCTCCCTCACGTGGAGGAAACAAAAACCATAACTGTTCTGTTGTTACTCCTAGAAGCTTTTAAGTCTTCACGTCCTTGTATCACATAGTGACAACAATGTGAATGTCAGTATTAATGCTCGCAGTCACAACACTCTTCAGGATTTGAACCAGTGTTTCCGATTCAACTACGCTATGTGTGAAATAGAAGGAAATCGGTTGTCTCCACCTACTTCACAGTCCCTTAATCATGAATAGAAGACTCGAGTATCTGTACAGTCTGTACGACAGAAGCAGTCATTATTGACAAAAAAAAATAATATTTTTTATTTTATGTATGAAATCTGTAACTAGTATTAATCATTTATCGTTAGATTGCATGCCTATTTCTACCATTATACAAGTTTGTAGATAGGTGCATGTATTCTGTTTGTCACTGCTTACAAAACTAAGCGTAATGAGCTTTACCCCATATGAATGATATTCTTATTTAGCTATTCCGGGCTATCGACGTGGAAACCAGTAACTAGCAAGAAGGTAGCTCCAGATAATTAACTCGAGGAGCTATAGGTCTACTTTGAGTGTTAATCTGACTGTGTACCAGAATATTGCTAGACTTATGACTCATCCTTATCAAAAAATTGAGAACAAAAAGTAATTATTGGTTTATACATTTTTGTTACCGTAGCCTCTAATGGAAATTGATGGTTTGCTTTCTTTCGTGTTTATTTCCATGATTTTCTATCCTTTACTGAGTTAAAAAGTGTGTAGTATTTTGTACGCTATACATCTTACAAATATTTGAGTATACACATTTGTTTGTGGAATGTACAGATTTGTATCCTATTTAATGGGATTTGTATTTGTATTGCAATCTTATTTCCACTTTGAAATTATCAGTGCTTAAATGGATGTCGTGGAAAACGTGGACAATTTTATAAAGTTTTTGTATCTGTAAATTGAAAAATGAAAAATAAAAGAAAGAATAAGGCGGAAATAGTAAAATGAAGACAGCTCTTTTAAGTTGTATTGTTATTGTGTAATAAGTGCATAGTACTAATGTTAAATAAAAGGAACTGCAGTAATTATGATTCTTATTTACAATCATCAATTTCTCCTAATCATGATTTACTCCCGTTACAAATACTAGAGCTCCATCACTATGGGCTCAGGAGCTTCATTGCATAATAATGTTCACAGAATTTGCGGATTCCAAAGCAACGCAAAAGTAATTATTACATCTATGTAGATTTTCCCAAGTTGAATGTTATCTTAAATTATTCTGGCAGAAATGTCAACCTTTTAGTTTTCGAACAGCAAGGAAGGAGTGACTGTTTTAGGTGAGACTGAAATTCAGGTAAGTTTTTTTTTTTTTTTTTAATTCTCGCCAAGGCATGCAATCATGATGAGATGGGTGATAATGGTGAGGAAACGGAAGAACCCTGAGAACATTTATGCACGCGGTGTTTGTCCACTACAAAGTTAACTCGCCGAGAACTGGAATCGAACCAGAGAGCCATGCACTAGACGTGAACGCTTTACCATCGCGCTTTCCGGTAAGGTTTTCAACACAATTAACATGTTGAACCAAGCTTTGTTAGGAAATTTATTGATTTCTTACTTAGGGAGAGAGGATAAGAAACAATCTACAACGATTACTTTTTAAGAAAACAGAGAAATTTAAAGTAAATAAACAGTCCTGCGAGCTGGGAATGTAAAGACCACTGGCGCAAATCCCGGGAGAATGAGGGGAACATGTCCGCTCCAACCTTAAAACTGAGGGGAACTGTCCCCCAATAATCTGATTTGAAATGTGTTTTTCGGTGAGAAATGTGTTGATTTGTGTCCGATTGCCACAAAGGAAAGTGCAATGAAATTGATGTCCCCCCAGAACAAGCCTCAAATCTGCCGGCCTCCCAATGTTGAAGACAACTCTGCTCCCCTGATCCTCCACAGCATTGTTTTTCAACTTCATAAATATTTTGAACATCGCTTAGAAAAAAATATGGGAACGGTCTTTCCCGCCCCACCCATCCAATATTGAAGACAGATTTGCGCCGCTGGTAAAAACACCTGTATTATGCGCAAGAAGAGCAATTCAATGCACTCAAACAAGACATAAGAGAATTTTAAATGAAATTTTAATAAATGTACATATTTAGAACTATAGTATTAATAGTTACCTAACATTAATTAAAAAATAGCTATAATTACCTTCTAGCAGCCTTAATTTGGAAATGTTTAGCTTTACTATTTGATTCCGATCAAAAGCGTGTTAGTATTATATTTTAATTGTGTTATTGCGTATATATATAACTTTATTTATTAAGAAATGGGGGAAAATGTTTGATTTTTCTTTCACTGTATCTTTTGTAGGTACGAAATCAATAAATTTAGAACAATGAAAATGTGAGAGTACAAGAGGTCGTATTCCGGTCTATAGCTTACTGTATCGGTATACTGTCCAGACTAACCCTAATTCAATGTTCAGGACAGCGCAGAGCCAATGGGGGAGGAACTGGAATTGTATGATAGCTCACCGGCATTATAAGAGTAGAGAAAGATTCGATTGCCAGACAAGTCTAGCATTTTTTCTCTTAGAATTTTATTGAATTCGTACTTAAAGCATAGAGTGAAAAAAAGAGTGTCTCCAATTTCTAAATTATACGAATATGATACACAATAACCACACTTCAACTCTTATTAATATGACCTTCGATTAAAATAGTCGGATTGGCGTGGGAGACCTGGGTTCGATTCCCGGCGGGAGCTCATGTGGTTCGGATTCCACGTTAATCAGTAGGTCCACGTCTCATATAGCCTCGCTGCTGAACGGGACGTAAAACTCAAAGTCAACTCAACTCAAAATAGTCGGATGAATAAAGATAGGAAATTAGGACTACTATAAGGGCATCGTATTTGCATTTTGAATTTAATGGCAAATATTATTTATAAACTACGTCAAGGTGCTGTATGGATACACTGCTAATGTTGGTAACTAGTCTATGCCTATGGATCTACTGCTTATATTGGTGAATTCTTTAGGTGGATAGTTACACTGCTGGTGAGTAGTTACATTATCCTGCCAGCGAGAGTAGATGTCGCTACAAGCGCGACGAACATGATACGCTTGTTTTTCCATGTAGTTACCAATCTTGCCGTTAGGCTATGTGATCTGTGTTTGTGAGTACCAAAAATGGAATTATAGCTACGAAGCAAAACCACCGGTAACTTGTATTTTTATTCATATTATATTTAAAGCTATTTAAAGGGGAACATTACAAAATGATGTTTAGCTAAGCAGTTTCATCTTGTCCAGGAGGTGAACCCTTCTGAATACATAATCTTTCCCCAAAATGAATCTGTACTAAATTTAATGAAATAATAAGACTAACTGGAATTCTCAGTTTTAGGCCTAACAACTAAATCAACAGTTCTTTCGACAAAACATGTTTTCATTCAATATCATATTCAGTATCCCAGGATGATACAGCAATTTAGATAGATATACATAATTCATTACTAATATGATATTACTAATGTATTTTCAAAGTGATGGAACTAAATATAATTGCCGTATTTTAAAATAAGAGAAACAACAGTAAATAACCATATGGAGTCTCATCATCTACAACATGCATAATTAATTACTATCTAAAAGATAAAATAAAAATACTACGAAATGAATAATAAATAAAGGGCTTGTGTATAGCCCGCTCCCCCCAGTTCTTTGTCACCGGAACTGGAAGAGTCACTACTACTACTTATATCGAGAACAGAACCCAACCAACCCCTGCGGGGCTTCTAACCCGTTCCTACTACTACTACTTCTATTGCTACTAACTACCACTACTACTATTACTATTGCTACTAACTACTACTACTACTGCTACTGCTACTACTACTACTACTACTACTACTACTACTACTACTACTACTTATACTAAAACTTCCTTACCACAAGATTTACATCTTAAATCTTTATAACATGCGATTCCGATTCATTATGAACTAGTATGAATCGTTAGAATCACTATGATTCGTTAAAAATCACTGGGGGGAGCGGGCTATACTCAATCCAAGAAATATATGAAGGAGATATATATATATACATAAGATGAATAAATAAATAAATAAATAAATAAAAAGTAACTACGCATTTATTAATAAATAAATAAATAGCGATTAAATAATTTGATGAGACAATGTCCATATTATAAGCTAAGACAGCGTCTTTGGTTATGATAATTTTAGTTCCACTGACTATTAAACTTTTGCCTAATAGATTACCAACTGAACTTGCTTATCTGGGACTGTACCAGTATGTTTATCTGTAATTACATTAGATACATATATATATAATATTTATCTTGTACTTTCTGATATAATTTACTATGATGGCTTGTCTTGTATTTATGTGTCAAATTATTCTATGTAATACATGTGTCAAATATGATTTCGTGTCATATTTCTTTATAATGTCTGCTAATACGTTTTATTTCAGCAATAATTTCGTAATCCATTCTTATTCGTTAATACACGCCTTTGATAAAACTTTTGTTACATTTTGTTTACTGACAAGCTGTATTGTCAATTCTGATGAGTCGTACATGACTTCTAAAACCAATATCTCGGTCGTTCACTATCCGACGGACTAGAGATAAACTTCTTTCCGGAGAACAATCCGGTGGCGATCTATGGGCCGTGTTTGATGTTCCTAGTTTTAACAATTGTAGACAGAGGGCGTCGAACAGAAAATCACCGTTGCGCAACAACTGCCACCTCCAGTCTGATGTAATGTCACGTCTGTCAACGGTGAGGATGTTTTCGGGGCTGCAGACCTGGACATCGGAACCAGCGCTTGCGTGACCGGCATTACGGGCAGTGGGGTAGGACACTACGTCGAACAAACGTTTGTTTACTGGCGGATATAAGTCCTTGACCAGGTAATGGGGACTGCTTTGATACCAAATGCAGAGTATGAGAATTAAATCTTTCACATTTGTAGTTAGGTGTGGGTAGGAAACAAAATTGAGAACCAAAGGTTTGAGAACAACTCAAGTTATTAATAGAAATTATCCGAAGATTATTGACTTACATCATCATAAAATAAATACGAAAGACCTTTCGAAACAAAAAAATAACATAATTATGTAGTGATCCTGGTTTAGTGGTCAAGGCGCTCGGCCAGCAATCAAAAGGTCGTCGGATCGGATCCACGGAGGGCGTTTCTTTCTTTTTTTTTTTTTTTTTTTTTTTTTTTTTTTTTTTTTTTTTTTTTTTAGAATCTTTGTTGGCGATTGATCAGAGATTACACAAATTTTTATTTTCAGATTTTGAATGCTCGGATGTTTCAATACTTGAACTACCAAATCTTCAGTTTTGTTATTATTATTATTATTATTATTATTATTATTATTATTATTATTATTATTATTATTGTCTCGTAGAAGATTAAAAGTTAGGAGCTTGTCGCTCAGGTCATATCATTGCAAGCAGAAACGTGACATTTGGCACGAACATTTCGGTTTTGTCTAGTGTTTTGCACGAGAAGAGGAATTTCTCATCTCGCTTCACAAGTAAACAAAATCGAGACGAGAAAGAATATTTTACGTTCGAGATGGGATAAGACTAACTCAAATTATCGTCTTGCTTTAGAGATAAGAATCGAGACGAGACGAAAAGTATCGTAAACATTTCTCGTCTTATCTTGATTCTCGAAGAAGTGTATGCCCATTGTTTAAGTAACGATTGCTCTGTAAACTGACTCTTAAACACTATTTTGATACTCTGTTTTTTTGAGCTTATCAAATTATGCTCTGTGTACGTGTTTTTGTAGCAAAGCTTTTATAATTACTTATCCTAAAAGTAAGTTTATTATATAGCTTACTTTTCAGTGATATTCAGTTATTTTTATTACAGTTATTTTCCTTAAAACGTACAGTAGAATACTTTCTACATGAAATTTTAGTGGAAAGCTTTCATTTAAGATTTTGCTAGTTGCAGAGATGTGTTCTGGAGGTCCAGACCCCTCAACAAAATCCTGATTTTTCTGTAAGTTTTGCCTAGTTTTAAGGCAACTTTAAAAATTTTAATACCATTATTATTATTATTATTATTATTATTATTATTATTATTATTATTATTATTATTATTATTATTATTATTACTGAAGTTTTGTGAATTGCATGGTTTGCCCTGTTCCAAAAATGTTAAGTGCTTCTTTATGGTTGTTTTGGTCGTAGCCCGCTCATCTCTGGAGTGTCCCTGCATCTATCCCAGCTTCCGCCCTGTGCCCTGTGATAATTGTGCTATAGAAAGCCGTGTGTGTAGGTTTTCTCGTGGTTCTATTTCCTTCCACTTTCTTCAGTCTACTATTTCTTTCTCTCTCATCTTCGACGTCTCCTGTAGCTTAGTCGGCACAACCATGGAACGTAAAACTTAAAACGTAATTTTTCTTAGGGCTCTTGTGACTTTAGTAGGCCTACTTTCTACATGAAATTTGACTGGAAAATTTTCCTTTAAAATATGTTCGCTGCGTTACGAGTCACCGGTGGCTCGTGCGATACATCGTTTCTGTGCGCTTCAACGAGAGAAACGGTGACACGTATAACACTGAGATCCAAACTCAGTTTTACACTACCGCAGCGAACATGTTGACATCTAGCTAGTTGTAAGGACGTGCGCAGGGGATATGTCCTAGTCGTCAGAACACTTCTGTCCGATCCATACTATTTTTTAACAATTACCTAATGTCTGGGGAGATTTTACAGATTGTAATACAATATATCCTCACACGGAATTTGTCTTCTATACAGGGTGTTTCAAAACAACACCGACAACGTTTGGGAGGTGATTCCTGACACCATGCTAAGACAAAAGGTAGAGACCAAATAGGGTGCACAAATGCTTCCTTTCGGATTTATAGGCTATCGAATACATGAAAAAATGAACTTTAAAGTCCAATAGCTCCAAATCTATGGGACTTACCGTAGTTTGGTCAAGACCTGACTTAGGAACTAGTATGTGCCCTATGAAATATCCAAGTATTAAAATCCTTTGGTACTTCTGCAACAATTTTGACAAACACCACAATTTTGGTGGACAAATACCATGTGTATGGATTTTCTCGGGAATTTTCTGTTTGCTCAAACTTTCTTCATTTCACCATTTCATTACTGTGTCCTTTAGCCTAGGCGACATAACTGTGGGACGTAAAACTCAAAGATTTCATTTCATTTCTAAATAATAACCTAATGCATTCTACAGTGCTCTATTTCCCAATAATAGGGTAAAGATTGATTATATACTTGCAGATTGATATGCCATAACATTGATTATTAATGCAAAGAAATGTACCAACATCTGCCAGGTAGTCGCTACAAGAAAGAGTGATATATATTTCGTTCAAATAGTGTTCTCTATGAAACGAGACGAGAAATAAGTTTTCTTGTCTCGTCTACTAAATTTTATAGGTCTTGTCTTGTCTCGATCCTCGAAGACTTCTTTCGTTCTTGTCTCGAAATTTTATTCTTCCGTTTTGTTAATTTATGTTTAAAAAAAATCATGATCTAATTGTTTTTCTTAATTTCAACTGGAAGTTATCACAACCGTTCTGCGTCACGATTGGTCCACGAATAGTGTGATATAACAACATTTAAACCATACTTATTATTGGAGTAAATTGTGTAATGACTTGTATATTTTAAACGTAGATAAATGCTTTTCATTGTTTTCGTACCATCATTTTACCAATTTGTAGTTTTTTACATATGAATCATGTGACACTAAAATAATGTTTGAGATCTAAGACTTGGGTGAATTAGTGTTACCGACAGGACTCGAGGAATTTCTCGTCTTGAAAACGAGACGATAATTGTTGTGTTTCTTGCCTGGTCTCGAACTTAAAAAGGTAAAAAGATACAATATCCAGTTTTTGTTTTCTTGCGCCACAGTGAAATATTTTCCAGTGTAAACTGCCAATGCACTTGTAGGGATGTTAGTTTCAAATGCAAATTAATAAGTATCTATGACATTTTCATTCAAGAGGTCAACCCTTTGAAACTTCGTTCCACAACACGACTACAGTTATTAAGATCTTACGTGTTCTTATTCCTGTGATAATTCAGGTTTGAACTTCCTTATAGTATTACTACTTATAATACCAATTCAAATATTATCAAAACCGGTGGCAAATTTAGGATCTTGTTTCGAGGGGGGAGGCCTGAGAATCAGTAAGATGCATTTGTGTTGTGCGTATAATGCGAAAAATAATAGTGAAATTATTTCGGGGGGCTTCGAGTTCGATAGCCCCCCTAAATATGCCACTGATCAGAATATATTTGTTATAATTGTTAGTGCATAAATGTAAATTAACCTTCATAATATTACTAAATACTTATGTTCATTGCATTGTTCACATAGAACAATATCATGGTGATGGGGCAAACTTTTTTAGCGCTGTATCTCACAAGGGAACCTTCCGAAAATGATAGTTGCAGGGAAAGATGGGACCTATGCCAATTGAAAGAGCTGTAACAGAGATGTTCATTTCCAAAAAATTAGCTGCCCATAGCAATAGGTTCAAGAAATATAAGGGGTGGAAGTTCGGGAAACAGCAAGTTTGGACAAAGGGGGAAAAGTGCAAATTCCGCAAAAAAAGGGGGGCACGGCAAAATACAATGCTGACAAGTGATATATAGAAAGAGACTTGTCACAATAGGTAACAAAACAAATGAAGGCCACCAGTAGGGTTAACAGTGTTGCCAACTGCAATGAAAAGTACATGTTTTGCAAAGAGCACTATATGAAGTGAATGCAATATTCAGTGTCAACCTGTAATGTAGAACATAAGATATGACGTGTATAATCAGTGGTACAATCTAACAAAAGAAAATAAAAAAAAACAGAAATACGAAAAATACGGAAAAGACGAAGTTAGCCATAATGCGCCACATTGGTCACGAGCTGTGCATATTAGAATGAACAAAACAAGAAAGCACCAACTATGCAATAAACCGACGTACCTAGAGTCGAAAAGAAAAACGAGTTCCAAAGTTGGCAACACTGGCCATGAAAATCCAGACAATTCTAATATAGTTAGGCCACTCGCTTCACAAAGGCCAATTCCGGCTACAGGCATTAGCCTTCGCATCATTTGTACATGCTCGTCAACATTGTAGCGTGCAATTGTTCGATGAGACAATGGTCCAAACAGAATATACATTTGCAGTGTCCACAGCGGAATACTCCCAATCCGTCACACATGGTACAATGATCGCCTGTGAATGTCTCGAAACAGTACTCTAGAGGTGTCGGAACCTTTGGTGTTCTTTCTATCACATATCCACACCTGTAGAAAGCAAACATAATCAAAGGCTTGATCTGCTCTGTGCTGCTGTCTGGAGTACTATCACCGCCTATCCTGAGTGTTCCACCTAACTCTGCGACTGAAATAGTTTCAAAGCGAAAAAATGTGCCACATCCAGTTGCGCAGGAATATACCCATGTCAGCGAGCGACAAACTTCTGTGAGACGCAAGTGCCCCCAAGTGCCCCATCATAGGGTCCCAGGGGGCCAACTTCAAAATTTCAAATAGCACCATCGGTCGAGTTATATTTCTTTCGATAAATCTTGGAATATGCAACAACGCACATCAGAAATATTTACTATATGGGATTTCAAAATGGCCGCCAAAAATGTCTGCTCGGTGATAAGAACAACGTGCATTTTTGGCGGCCATTTTGAAACCCGTTCTTCATATAGCAAATGTTTCTTATAGGCGGTATTGCATCTATCCAAAGAAATATCATCCGCTTCCTGTTCCCATTTGAAATGTTGCGGTTGACCCCTCGAGCCTTATGATGGGGGCCCTGGGGGACTTGCTTCTTACAAAGTTTTCTTGGTCCTCGACATGAGTACATTCCTGTGCAATTGGATTTGCAAGATCTCTTTTCGCTTCGCAGCAATTTGAGATCGCAATGTTCAATGTCATGTTAAGACCAACATATATTTGTGGAGGTCATTTTGAAAATCATGCTTCATATAGCAAATGTTTCCTATAGGTGTTGTTGCACAGTCCATGATCTCTCAAAAGAGGTACCACTCGGTCTCTGTTGATATTTGAAAGTTTGATGTTGGCTCCTGGGGGCACTTGCTTCTCACAGACTTTTATCACCCCCTGACATTGGTACATTCCTGCACAACTGAATCCGTCACATTTTTGTTCATTTTGCAAATTTTTTAGATCCCAAAGTTTGGTGGGACACCCTGTATATTTCTACATACGACCCAGCCATGACATAATGTTCACTACTTCTATTATCGGTTGTTGGCTCAACCCAACCATTTCATGTTCCCCGACTTGACATTGCCTCAATCACTCTAGCATTGATGCATTCCGAGTGATGCCTGTTGCCGGAATTTTCTTTTTGTGAAGCGACTGGCCTAACTATATTAGACTTGCCTGGATGTTCATGGCCAGTGTTGCGAACTTTGGAACTCGTTTTTCTTTTCGACACTAGGTACGTCGGTTTCCTGCATAGTTGGTGCTTCTTGTTTTGTTCATTCTAATACGCACAGCTCGTGATCAAATGTGGCGCATTATGGCCAACTCCATCTTTTCCGTATTTTTCGTACTTCTGTTTTTTCTATTTTCTTTTGTTAGATTGTACCACTGATTATACACGTCATATCTTATGTTCTACATTACAGGTTGACACTGAATATTGCACTCACTTCATATAGTGCTCTTTGCAAAACATGTACTTTTCATTGCAGTTGCCAACACTGTTAACCCTACTGGTGGCCTTCATTTGTTTTGTTACCTATTGTGACAAGTCTCTTTCTATATATCACTTGTCAGCATTGTATTTTGCCGTGCCCCCCTTTTTTGCGGAATTTGCACTTTTCCTCCTTTGTCCAACCTTGCTGTTTCCCGAACTTCCACCCCTTATATTTCTTGAACCTATTGCTATGGGCAGCTAATTTTTTGGGAATGAAAATCTCTGTTACAGCTCTTTCAATTGGCATAGGCCACATCTTTCCCTGCAACTATCATTTTCGGAAGGTTCCCTTCTCAGTTACATGAGTTACACGTTATTCGCCTACATAAATAAATTCTTCGTTTCTGAATTAACAGATTTTACAAGTAATTTTTTTAAAAAAAAAAATGGCACTCCATTCTTGTTCTGCACTTTTATCTAATTAAATTATATGATGAGCGAACTGTGAAGATCTCTCTTCAACGCAAGTGTTATATTAATAAGCCGGGAACTAACTGCTTAAATATTTTTTCCTTTCCTCTTTCAAAAATTAATAAAATCACTTGTTATGTTCTGCCTTGTCATTTATTTATTATAAATATTATTGTTTTTCAAGTGTATAGTGAATATTTTATGGGCTATCTGGGAAAGGATATGACAAAGTTTGTCCTCTAAAAGTTGCATGACATTTCCCACACAGCACTCTGACGTCCAATGTACATCCATTTTACGTTCGGACAAGGATTTACGGGATGTCCAGTGGACGTGTGGTTTTGGTCCATACAACATCTAATGGATGTACACGGGAGAGTACAGGTGGCACAGTTGCCATGTGTCCACTGGACGTCCAGAACGTACATATTAGGTACATTTCTGGCACCAAAACGGACTAATTATGGGCGTGCGGACGTCCAATTGACGTTCAGAGGACGTGGGGTTTTGCTCCATAAAACGTCCACTGGATATACACAGGACGTCACTTTTGGACAATTGCTATGCATCCACTGAACGTCCATGACGTACATATGTCCATTTTCTGAGCTAAAAAGGACCAATTATGGACTTCAAATTCACGTGGAGGATGTCCATATGTGGATATCATTGGAACCTGAACGTACAAATTGTGACTATTTTTGGTCCCTACACGGACCAATGATGGACTTCCACTGAATGTTCTAAAGGACTGCCACAGAAGAACTATTTCACTCGAAGCCCGCTATGGAAGCCATACTATCTAGAACCAATCTATTTCTAACAGACGTTACACTTTTACCATATCAAAGTGGCATCTAAATAAACCTTATTCCATCAATTCTTACCATCAGTCAATAAGTACACACGTCAATATTTACACTATAAAGTTCTATGTGCAAAGAAACAATGAGAGACTACTATGGTCATGTTTTTTTTTTTAAGAATACGTTTAGGTTAATCAAAATTGCCGAACGTAATATGGACAACCAATGGATGTTACGCATAAGTCAATGTACTAAAACTGGACGTTCTGGATCTAATATGTACGTCCACTGGCTGTGATGTGCTCTGTGGGTTAATGTCCTATCGAACGATTCCAACAGTTATACCACTTTCCATTTCATATTTTCAAGTTGCCCCCGTTGGAGGTATTCACGATACGCCACTGGTCTCGCTACTATTTTTATTGCATTCTACACATACGATTTGGTAATGCAATTTTTTGTTTGACGGCTCTACGTGCAGTATTAGCTGCGATATAGGCCTGGTACGTTCTTATTGAATTAGTTTGCGGGAAAACAATGATAACACTCATGTGAGCTTAATTATCGAAAGAGTTCAAGTTTAAAACAACAACATATTTAGGATGCTTTTTTCTTTCTTTTTTTTTAAAAAAAAATCTTGAATTGTTTCCGCAATTCAGCTCACATGAGTGTTATTGTTGTTTCTTGTAACCCTGTAACCAACTCACGGGGATTTAAAATTAGAGTTATCATTGTTTCCCCCCGAACTTTTCAATCAATTCTGTAAATCAGGTTTTCAGTCAAAATCAAGTAAAAAAAAAATTCACTTGCTTATCTTTGGAATGCCAATGTTGGGTCCAAATGATCTAGATCCTCAGAAATATTGTAATATTTATTTATTTTGTATATTACTGTTAGGCACACGCCTGAAATTCCATGATTTGTTCTTTCATCTTCCCAAATATTTCTTTTAAAGTTATAAGTTTTATTTTTTAAAGTTACATTCCTTATTTTGGAAGAAAAAATATTGATAATAATGCTTTTAGTTTTGCGTTTCCTCTGTTGTGTCTCATCTTCTTCACCGCGCAAAAATCAAGACTTAGGCTAAAAATGGTCGAAAAACGAAAATAGAGAAAGTGCATCCTGTTTGACAAGGGTTCTTACAAAATACAAATAAAAATATGTGTAGGCAGATAAGGTTGTCTCATTTCTGACAGCAGCCAGTCTTGCCTTCCGCAACCCTTTCTTCTTCCGAATCATATGATCAGATTGTCAACTAACATAATTTCGAAGATATCCACTCTCCACATTATTAGATGAACAATCTTTTCTCCTTTCATAACTTGTTATCCTCCCCTACCAACTTTTTGAAGATCAGTGAGGAACAATGGTGTGAATGAATCAGGAGATATTGTATCGGCAACTCCACGATCAGGAAAAGAAACCCTGGTGATTCTCCAACACCTGAATTTGTGTTTATTTTTATATTATTTCCAGCGTTGTCACATTTATTTTAAAATGTAATATTAACGAACTATAAGAGCTAGATTAAAAATAAAAAAGTGAACATGTAGTATTGGGGTAGGTTTGAACTACATACGACAAATAGTTTTCATAATATTTTGTAAAGAAGTTCACCATGTTATTATATAGGGATTGATTTTCTCAGCTCAAAACGTTAGACACGGCCTTAAGAAAGGCGGTTATGTAGCTTATTTATCGCCCCTCTCTTACTAATTATCAGAAAGTTTAGTGTGGTTTTTTTTTATATGCAAATGGATACACGGTGGATTTTCCGTTCACCTGCCACTTTACATACTTGCACAAGACCGTCACTGTGTTGAAAACAAAAACTATTCTCATCACTGATTATAACAATTATTTCGTTTACCTTACCACTACAGTCTTTCCTGATATACGGAGTGCACCATTTATAAAGTCCCACCTCTATAATAGAGGAACAAAGAGAGGGAGAGAAGCCAAACTTTGCAGAAAGCAACTATAGGAAGGGAGACATCTATCCATATATTGGGTAATATCACCAGATAAACAGTGTTGCCAACCCAGTATAAAGTTATGTTTTTTTTTTAAATGGAATGAATGAAATTTAATTTTATAATTTGAAAAAATGAAATGAAATCTTTGAGTTTTACGTCCGACGGTTATGCCGGTTAGGCTAAAGGATACGGTGATGATGAGTAATGAATGAAATGGTGGAATGAAGAAAGTGAGAGGAAACGGGAGAACCCCGAGGAAACCCACGCACACGGTGTTCGTCCACCACAAAGTTCACTTGGCGGGGGATGAGATCGAACCCGGGACCCCAAGCACCAGAGGTGAACGCTCTACCACTGAGTCACCGCGGCCCCAATTTCATAATTTGAATCAGCAATAGAAACAAAAACGAAAGACATGACTCACAGATCAGTGTTGCATACTTTTTGAGAATAATGTTAAACATGTGTCCAATTTAAACGCCTTTAATGTACACAAGAAATGAAGTAGTAATTATTTGTGCACACTAAATTAAATACTGGTAAGAACTCGTTAAGATGACTTCAAGTTTAGAAAGATCAGTTAAATAGTGTTTCCACAACAGAAGAGAGAAAATTTGAGTTCGGAAATAGTGTAGTAACTTGGAAAAGGTCCCTAGTACAGTATGGTTTAAAATTTATAGAGCAAATGTCATAAGGAACATTGTCACGTTTATTTGAGATTGATAAGTCAAACACTTACTGAGATATTCGGTACTTTGTAAAAGCTGAGGATTTTGTGCTGCACAAGATGGTAACACTGTTTCAAATTTCCCTGTTTTCCCTCTGAATTGGAAAAATGTTAAGTAGTAATCTGCGACAGTAGTTATATTCTGTGACATATCGAACTAAAGCAAACCATTTAAAATAAGGAAACACAACATTTTTTTTTGTTTCATGAATGTTGTAATGTATCCTATGAATAATTGTTTCTTGATCATCATAAACTATAATTCTTTAATTTAATGTCTTGCTCCTGAATATAAGTTCGAAAAGACAATAACACTTAAATATTAATAATTGCCAAATTTTAATTGCAAATACATAGGCTAAGCTCTGTTAAATGGTAACAAATTTTTGACATCATCCAATATTTATACGTACTGTTCTATTTTAGGGGAACATAGATAACTTATTTTGTATTTCATTCACCACGAAAGTAACTCCAAATAATTTACGAATTGTTTTTTAAGAAGCGAGTTGCATTTATGGATTCATAGGTGTCTATTCCCTTATGAGGACTCAAACGTTATGGGTAAAAATACAGCACGTAGATGTATGCCATAAAAGCTATAATGGAACAAACACTAAGCAACCTGTGTTAGGTGGCCATTTAAAGCAAGAAATGTATCTGATCGGTCAAGAAAGAAAGAACCTGGTGGGTCCATGAACGGGTGCATCCGTAGTGAGCTGGCGAGTAAACGAGTACAGTGTAAAAAAACACGATCAAACCTGTGTTGGATGGCCACAAAAGCAATGAAACATTTAACCAAGTCAGAGCAGAGAAAAATAGTTGAAAGTCGAGATGTCAATATGGACCAGGCACGTTACCAAAGGTGGGTATGCTTGTAAACAAAATAGTGTAAACAAAACCCATGGATACTATGTTATCTACCACAAACTTACTGGACCGGAAATCATACCAGGGACCCCATGCACGAAATAGAGGCGCTCTACCACTCAGCCACCGTGCCCTTGCAGCTTAACTTTAAGAAAGCATTACCACACAATTTTCCGATTATGACAATCAAAACCACCATTTTTGTTACATATTTGCTTTTTCTACAATGCTTCACAGTAATTGAATACAGATTTATGATAAGCTGCAAACTGATATGTCGCAAAAGCGATTATTCTCAGAAATATACGTACAAACATATGGTCTCTACAAACATATCATCCATTTGAACAGAACGAATTGAAAACTCACACGGGGTTGTGTCCGTATGGAGGAGGCACGTCAGCAACAGTGTGTATGCGGGTAAAGGAAGACAGGGGCGAGAAACGAGCACCAACCTGTGCTACGTGGTCATTATGATGTAACATAATCTTGGAGTTCAGGATAAGCAAACGTGGGACTGTATCTGTAGAAGGGAAACAGGTATGTAGGTAAAAGTAAAACCGAAATGCTTATTTTTGCTTTGCGTTGATGCAAATTGTTACAAACTGAGAGGGTCCAGGTATAAGTACGAGGGTCATTTCAAAAGTCTTGTACAGCCCATGCACGACTCTTTGAGTGGTTTGATCAAGTTCACTTTTAGGTTAGTTGTGGGTCAGAGTTTGGGCTTGATTATAGTTTCTGTGTTTGCTGGTTTGCGTAGCTGTGTTGTGAGAAATGTGGTGATCCTGACTGAGGTTGGGTTTCTCATGATGACAAGCGTTCGTATGTCAAAATCGAAACTCTATGTGGAAAGAATCCAAAGGAAATTTACTATGCTTTGCGAGAATTTTGTGGAAATAGTTTAGCGGATCATAGCACTATATTACAGTGCTCACCTCGTTTCTGTGATCGTGTAAACACTGTGGACAACCCAAGAAGTAATAGACCATCAAGTGCAACAGACTACACCTCTGAGGTGATTGTGAATGACATTTTGAGAAAGGATCGACGAAATCATGGAAGAAAATTGCATATGAGGCCAGAATGTCTGTCACTTCAGTTTACAGAATCATTATTGAGATACTGTAGATGAGGATGAGATGGGTTCTTCATGATCTGAGTGAAGAGGAAAAAGCATGTCGCAAAAGAATCGCAGAAAAATTGCTTCAACATTACCAAACAGAAGGAGATCAGTTTCTACAAAGGACTTTTGTAATTGATGAAACCTGGATAGGAGATTTTGAACCATAACTGAAGTCTCAGTTATCACAATGAAACACTTCAAACTCTCCACGCCCGAAGAAATTCCGCAGCCAAGAATCAAAGGTTAAACTCACAATGATTTTCTCATATGATGTGAATGGAGAGATGGTACAATAGAGTGCTACAGAGCACGTCTGTACCAGGTGTATACTACAAGCTGTTTCTGCAAAGTGTTTTGCGTCCGAAAATTCGTGAAAGAAGGCATAACATGCTTGCAGCTGGTGTCCTCATTTTGAACGATAATGCAGGACCGCATACTTCTCTACAAGAGATACAGTTGACAAGTATGGATGGGAAATACTTCCCTACCCAATATAGCTCTGATTTGAGACTATCAGACTTTGATTTGTTTCCCAAATTGAAGGAACCACTCTGTGGAAAACGCTTTGATTCAAATGACGAAACTTTCAGTGACGTGACCCGAGTGATCAGACACCTCAACAAAACGTTGGGACACTGTCATAAACAAGTATGGAGATTATATTGAAGGCCTTTAAAGGTATTTAGTACAATAAATTATCTACTTCCATAATATCTTTCAGTGTGCACAACTTTTGAAATGACTGTCGTACAATATATTGCAAAAAATATTCCGAACAGTTGCTAGGACATAACATTGTACGTAAGGGTACATGTAAACACTAAATACAAACATTAGAAACTATTCGTACAGTCACGGAAGAAAGTATTCTTCAATTGACAAAATTTATCTTCCTAATAACTCACAATAAATTAACCTATTAGAGTACCGATTTTGGCAAGTTATCAAATTGTAACTATTCTAAGCATAACAACAATAAGATCCAAATTAATTCATTTGTTCCCGAATTATTCGCAAAGGAAAATTTATCAACTGCCAAATACTTTCTTTTCCGTGTGTATCATTAACAATAACAGCAACGCTAAATAACAATATATGAGCCTAATTTCGTAATAATGTTCGCAAAATTTGCGGATCAAAAACGAACGCAAACAATGAAATAAATACAATTGCTTAGCAAGTATCGCAAACAAGGAAGCCAAACTCTACATTTCGTTAACACAATCCACTGTAGAATGAAGCGGTATAAACCACTTTAAGACATTCATTAATTATGACCTAGCTGCTGCCAAGGGTGTCGATCCTGGGGAAGCCGAGGGGGCACGTCTCCCCAAAGATCATGTGGGCCCCCGTTTTGTATTTATAACTATACAATATTTGGTAAAATTTGAATGCAATTTGCCTTAAAATCCTTATATATGCCTTCTGGATCTGAATGGACCCCCCAAATTTACAGAGAAATCGGCGCCCTTGGCTGCTGCGTATGTAAAAGGAAACTTGAACCTATGATTTTTGAGATATTAATGTATAATTCACATATTTTAACGTTTAGTGAAGTATCATAGGTAGTGCTCTCAAACGGGTCGGGTTGTCGGGTCAGCTCGGGTCGGGTTGTCGGGTCGGGTCATCTCACTTTGGTCAACTGAGTTTAGGTTGAGCTTAAACTCGGCTGGAGTCGAAAACTGCTGTTTTTCACTAGCTGCCTAATTAAAAATAGCAATTTTCAATTGATTTTATAAAAGCCATAAATCTATTTTGAACACTTGCAGCTAGTGTTTTTATGGTAAATGCTTATTTTTGTACTTGTGTGTACTTTAATTTGTAAATGTGGAAGATTGATTTTACCAATCGACTGTAATATTAATATATACGCCAATATGGAGTCTGGATTTAGAACAAAACTAGAAGTTGTTTAACACGTTGCTGCCAAGGGTGAATTTTGTTGTTCACCGGTAGAGTGCCAAGCGTACTTACTTACATTATTCTTGTTTTGTTCATATTTTTAAAACATAATATTAATATTGAAACATAATCTAAGGCATGGTAGTGAATCCGCGTGCATAAAAGTTGGGGGTCCGATCGGACCTACATGTGTATATTTTGTTTATGGGCAAGGGGATAAATTACAGTTGAACTGGCAACTCTGTTAGAAAGTTATTTGTTTATTACTACATGTGCAGAAGTGAGAATTGTGGATATATTCATCTTGCTTTTAGTGCTATTAAGTAATATCTTTGTGCAATGAAAAACGAAGAAATATGCGCAGAACTCGATCTCATTGGTAATAGCAGTGTAGTGATCTAGACTTTTCTGAAAATTCAGCAAATGACAGGGACACTGACATCTTGTGAAAATAAATTAGAATAAATTGATGAATCCATTGTTAAACTTTTTAACATATCACTGAAAAAGCAAAACATAGGTCCTATCGGGTCTACAAAAGCAACAAATGCTTGTTACTTGGTATTTAGCGCCCCTAGCGGCGTTAATAATCAATATCAAAGACCAAAACCTACATGTGTAGTAAAAACACTACAGTTCAATAACAGTAGAGACAGGATTTAACAATACAAGTACTTTAACGTCAATTCGACGAATTAGAAATTGTGGGTCCGATCGGACCTACAAGAACATTTTCTTAGATCACTCCAGTAGGTCCGATCAGACCCACATGGCAGCTAACGTGTTAAGCAACGCTAAAAAAAAGATTGGATATGGACGACCAAGCCCAAGCAGGGCTGCGGTGGCTCAGTGGTAGAGAATTCATCTCTGGTGCATGGTGTCCATGGTTCGACCCCAGCTTGTGCTAAGTAGGCTTTGTGGTAGAGAAACACCGTGTAGTGGGTTTTCTCGGGGTTCTGTTTCCTCCCACTTTCTTCATTTTACCATTTCATTTATTTCTCATGGTCACCGTATCCCTTAGCTTCGGTACAAAATCGAGGGACCTTAAACTGAATATTTCATTTTATTTCACTAAGCCCAAGGACATCGATACAAGAACAAGATAAAGATTGGATATGCAAGACGAATTGCATAGTAATCTTCCTCTTGGCCTTGTTTTGGTGATCACAAAGTAGCGATGAGCATATTTTCGTGCTTTCCGCATAGTATGAAAGACCATAATCAAAATCACACTTCGTCTTCATTTGTATCGATGAGGCGAGCATTCTTGGCTCTTGTATAGCATGAAAGACCACCAAAACTACGAAATGCAGGACCAAGACTTGACTGCAAGACAAAGAATAAGACGCAGTATTGATGACTAAGATCCGGGGAGCGAATTGTTTGAATTTCATTTGTTGGGCTGAAAGTGATGAAATAAAATTAGTACTTTATAATTAAATATCATACTGTATTTTTAAATTTTAAATTACAAAATTCATATTATGTATCTTCTTACGTGCAACTATATATACTGTAAAATATATTTAATTACCAAGAAAGAAAAATCAAAGTGGCATGGGTCCCGGAATCATAAGAACCTATTTTGGAATGAAAGTTGAAGGCATGGAAAAAATCACAGGTGTTCTCCTGTTTCCTCAACCCTTATCATTGTAGTTAAACGATTTCCTTTTGTCTCCGCCAAGAGACTCTTGCTATTGCCTTGCGAGAAGACCCCCTGCCGTCCAAGCAGGTGAGAACACTGACCTTGAATTAAAATTTCGTCACATAGAACTAAAGCAAGATAAAAATAAATTTCTCCTACGTCGGACACTGGTATCAGTTATAAAAAGAAATAACCAAACCTCAAAAGTGCCAAATATTCATTAAGATGCATATACAAATCCACCGCTTGATCTAGCTAGTGGTTAACGTGTACGACTTCGGTACACGTGATCCGGGTTTAATTCCCAATGGGAGTGCATTTTGGCGTTCACCCAGTGTCGTGACCATAGTGCTCTCAAACGTATCGGGTTGACCCGACGCGACCCGACCCGACTCAGATCGGGTCGGGTCAGTCGGGTTATTCGCGTCGGGTCAATCGGGTCGGGTTGTCGGGTCAGGTCAATGAGGTCGGATCACAGTTCGGGTCGGTCTTCAACCCGACCCGACCCGACCTGTTGAGAGCACTAAATCATAGGAGTATACAAATGTATACTTTGCTAAGCTAACCAAAACCAACCTACTTATCGTAGCTCATATTTTATGTTCAACAACAAAAAGAAAGAAAGGAAGGTAAAATTTTACTGAACTCCATCAGCACTATATTACATAAGTTAAAAATGTCTCACATTGTTATGCGTGAGCCTGTGTATAGTACATTACGTCAGTCTTACTATTTGCTACTACTTGCATTTTGTTCAATTAATACCTATGACTTTGACTTTATAATAGTTCTTGTAGACGATCCAAAAAAGCTTGAACCAGAGTCTTGTTCAAGACCATTCAAGACAATTTGATGAAAAAGATGTCAACACTGACGTCATTTTTGTCTTGAATTCAATAGTTTCGTTCAAGAAATTTCGTTTCTGTCCTTTTGTAAACAATCCAATTCAAGAACGTTCAATAGCTAATCAGCGCTAGAGTTGAGTGCAGGAAAATACGAAAGAACTATGATGGCGTCGTGACAGAACGGCAATTGTTGAATAAATGTCTTTTCGTTACTCTCTTCCATAATTATCTGATGTTCGAAGTGTGATTATAATAATAAACGAAGTCTAATATCTAAGCTGGAAAATATTGTTAGTATTTTTGTTGGTAATGTACACGATTTATGTAGTCACAGTGCTTGCATACCCATAGCAATTGTTAAATTTTATGGCAAAGATATAAGTATTAATTCGAGAATTTAAATATACAAGAATATTGGGTGTAGATTAAGAAGGAAGAGTTCATCAAATAAAAAAACATACATCTGACTTTTCTTGCCTTAATCAGACGTTTTGTACTGTTATTAACCTGGAATAATTAACAAAATAATTGCGTACAGATTGATTATATGCATGCAAACTTAAGTACCGTGGAAATGGCTACATGTTATTCTATTATAAGGTTAAAATTATTTTATTACGGAATTCACACGTAGAGTTTCAGAAGTTATTTCATAAGATAGGATTTGCTTTCATGCGTGCAGGTTAATTTTACGAGGACTTTCCCGTAAGGTACAAATGCGCATCCAGATCAATGCACATATACGAAAGTGAAAAAAATAACACTAAAATCGAGAATGCTATTTAATAGAACCAGGGCCCACGCGAGAGTACGACCTCAGGGAGCAGGCGCGTCATCGACGAAGGTTATACTGCAAGAAGCAATAAGAATAAGAATAGTAAATCCTTCACATCGTATTCATTCATTTGAACTTAACTATTATAGTCCTTGTAATGATTTGATACTGGTAACATTAAACTTCTAAACATGAAATACTTGTTTCCTAAATTATACAGGCATGTTCCGACAGTGGAAATTATTATCCTAAACAGTCCTCTTTCATACGCACTCACACATTTTAGCAGTAAAATTACTATTTGTTTGACAGGTTATTCTTAACCACTACCAAATATGGGATAGGTTTGTGAAAAAAGTATGATGCAGATATAGGCAGTAAGTCCAGTGGTTGAAAAAAATATGTTATCATTGTTCCGTTTGGTTTTTGTACGTTTTCAGCATTTTCTCTAAGGTGCCTTCCATTCCAATTCAGGCAGAGCATGTACCATCACCATCTCAGATATTGTTGAAACTTTTTTTTATAGCAACTAGACATGATTTTAAGAGATCTTCTGTGTGCAACCGTTTTGTCGCAAAAAATTCGAGAAATTGTAAAATTTTCAAAAATCGCCATTTTTGGGCGCCATTTCCTCGAAAACACCATCTTTTAAAATTCTGAAATTTTGTCAGATGGTTCAACTTTACATGACTAATAAACACACCAAATACCATTCTCGACCAATGCTTCATGAATTAACTGCAGCCTTTTAAAGTTAGCAAAGTTTCGTTAACTTTGATGTCACTGTTTTTTTTTTTTTCATTATTTTGATCAAGAAGGCTCTCTGAAATAGTAAAATGAGCCTCCTCCTACTCCTCTGTTTTGTTAAACTGAAATAATCTGAGGTGGAAATTACGATTACGAAACACAAAAATTTTAAGTTTACTTGAAATCCAATAAATTCTGATGATCTACAAAACTGATGAACTATTACCTCAGTGATAATTTGGAATGCTCCAGACAAAGTGTCAGTTAAGTGCGATGTCATTACAGTGATCGAAAGAGGACAAAAAGTTTAAAAAATCGAAAAGTTTTCTTACGCGTTCCAAAGAAATTTTACAGTATTCGACTAAAGTGGGTCAGTCCGCAACCTGCGAGGGAAGTGTGTATGTGCGTGTGTGTGTATTGTGCAAATTTTAAGTTAGCTGCTACTGCGTTGCTACAATTCAAAAGTGAGCCTGTATTGAAGCTGTCATGAGTGACCTATTTCCTTTAGTAGTATGATCCGTAGAAAATGACAACTGTTTTCTTCAAGAATGTGGTGAATGTCTTGGAGTGGAAGGAATAAGTCTTTAATTATTGATCCTGATGAAAATGAGTGTTACGTATGCCATATGGGAAAACAATAATCTCGTTAAGAAACTGTGCCACTTTCTGTTTTCGTATCGTACATTGCTGGTTTAACTGTAAGAATTGTAATTCATGACTACATAAAGAAAATCCAAAGAGAATTAATTGCTACCGAAAAGCATCGTAAATTTCAAGATACAAATTCTATTTTACTTCATGTGGACTTCGCTGAAAACTGGACTGTTATTCTGCAAAGTGAAATTCAGAGTTTTCACCGGAATATGAAACAACTGACAGTTTTGTTGTAATAAACGACGATAAAGCACACGATTCGGCTCATGTCTCATAGCCATAGACAAGATTCTAAAAATACTCGAAGAAAAGCGAAAATATATTTCATAGAAAAGGGTTTGAACACGAGAAAATAAGTGTCTACAATTTCCCAAACCGTGTCAGTGATTTCTGATGGTGCTGCATCCCACTTTAGAAATCACTTTCAGAACATGCAGGCAGGTCTGATAAAGCAGTGGTTTTGCAGTGAAACCGGCCATGCAAGGGTCTCTGCGAAGGTATTGAGGGGGGGAGGTGTAAGGAATGTGGCAACGCGGCATAACCTTAGGCAAATACAGATACACAGCATTAAAACCGCAGAAGAAAAAAAATGAAATGAAATCTTTAAGTTTTACGTCCCACGCTCATGCCGGTTAGGCTAAAGGAGACGGTGATTATGAGAAATGAATGAAATGGTGGAATGCAGAAAGTGGGAGGAAACGGGATAACCCCGAGAAAACCCACGAGCACGGGGTTATCCCACAATAAACCCGTTTGTGTTTGTCCACCACAAAGCCCACACGGCGCGGTCTGGGATCGAAACAGGGACCCCAAGCACCGGGGGTGAACGCTCTACCACTGAGCCACCGCGCCCCCACTAAAACCGCAGAAGAATTCATGAGTACAGTGCAAGTACAAACTCCGGGTATTACTCTCGTTTTGTTGCCTGGAACTGAATTCGAGGACTTCCGGAAGAAAAAAATGGGAAAATATGCGACCGGTAACTGGTACTCAACGAAGTCATCTTTGGCTTTCGGAAAATGGCAGTAACGGGTCACCATGAACTAACTTCATGCTTCCCCCAAAATCGAACTTCTGCAATTCAAAGTGTAGATTTAAGAAATCTGCAAAAAGGAACTTTTGTTACATACATGTATGTATGTATGATAACCAAGGGTGCGTAGCAGAAATATTATGAATAAATCATGAATTACGTGAAGTTGAAGTGCTGTTTATGCTTCCACATGGACCTTCAGCATTTGTGACAATCTACAATGTGCTACGCAGGGGCGAATTCAGGACGGACTTCTGGAGAAGGGGAGGTAATACTGCTACTTAGAGCTACTTTTAAGAGCTCTAAACTCCGAGATCGGTTTTATTTATATATAAAATAAAAATGTTTCTTCCCCCTAGATCCACTCCTGGACGAGTTGTTTGTGAGCCAACACTTGGAGCACCTACACGGTTACATGCTATTAGCGAAGAAGACACCAACCAAGCAAATGATTGGTCCATGTAAAAAATAAAAAAATAAAAAATCAGTGAAATTTTGTTTCCGAAGACCATTTTGAGTAAGTGAACTTGAAATTTGTGCGTTTAAGAAAACGGAGGAGTAGGAGGAGGCTCATTTTACTATTTCAGAGAGCCTTCTTGATCAAAATAATGAAAAAAAAAAAAAAAAACGTGAATGAATGTGAACCACAAACATCATCAAATCGTTGCACTTTTATTGTTCCCAGTGTTGCTAACTGTGACATCAAACTTCATTTATTTTCATAGTTTCAGTCATTTGTTTTGGACTGCCACCTATCAACAAGTATATAAAACATGATTCAATACTTCTATGATCGTGTAAAAGTTGTTTCAAGACCATTCGAGACTCTCGTTCAAGTGTCTTGAACATCACTCCTTTGAACGTGTAAATTTGAAGTATTGAATGGTCTTGTTCAAGTTTTCTTGGATCGTCTACAACCAGCATAAGAAATATGGTGCTGGTTTATTTTGGCGCACCAGATTTTGGAAGATTTACAGTTAAAATTCAATACTTCGCATGAAAAGACATATTTATAAAGAACAAACTTCTACAAGAGATAGGCTTAAATACAAAATAATACATTTGTTTTTATGTTTACAAGTGAAGGGTTACTAGTGTAAAATCCTAACAAGTACTTAACTACGGATAAAATAAGTGAGTGCATATGAAAGATGGTTGTATTAGAAACTATTCTGCACCGGTGCTGTATTTGTGCACAGTATGCAGAAGTTGTATTTTATGTTTTCAAGTGGAACACTACAAGTATGAAACCATGACAAGTACTATTGAAGCTCATATGATTGCCAAAATTCGCTCGTTTTCACTATAATCATTTTTGCATATACCAACCTTCGCTGACGCACCTGCTCCCTTCGGACGCACCCCCTCGCTATAGCTCGGGCTCTCCAGCTTCGGCCTCCTGTGACTCGGTTAGATAGCATTCGTGCTTTTTAGTGACCTCCTAGCACAGGTTGCTTCGTGTTTTTTACAGTGCAGTTTTTATGCATACATTCGGACGCCGTATTTACACGCAAATTCTAGAATAATTTTAATTTTTCAACAATTGATTTTGATGGTTCTCTTGAAATTTAATTATGCCATATGAGATACTTCCATGTTGCCCAGCGCAAATCATTTAGCAACATAATAAGAAGGAGATTTGTGAAAGAATTGTAATTTCTGAACAACTATTTCGAGTGGTGCGGCAAAAGTACACCTGCACAAGAAATATTTCTAAATATGTGCTTAAAACACTATGTCGAGCTTCACATGAAAGGCAGTAGCGCGTTTCAAACTTATTCGATGGATTGTAACTACACATTCAATAAAAGAGCTGACAAATACAGAAGATAATGTGAAGTTTGATAGCAAAGTAGAAATGTAAAAAAATAGACGAAATTTATTGTAAATATAATTCTCTTAAACAAACTGGCATCCTTTAACTTCTCGAAATCAACTCTGCAATATTTTGCTTCCTACCTTCAAAATCGTAAACAAACTGTATTGTATCGTAATCATAAATCTCAAATCTTTCATGCAACATCTGGAGTCCCTCAAGGCTCGAATCTGGGACATCTACTTTTCATTTTGGCGGTAAATGATCTTCCTGAGTGCTTTCAATTTTCTAAAAATCTACTCTTTGCTGATGACCTTAAAATATTCAACAGAATTGAAACAATTCAGGACTGTTTAGAACTTCAGAGTGACTTACAAAATCTTGAAATTTGGTGTAAAAACAATAAATTTAAGTTAAATGTTCGTAAATGCAATTATTTAACATTCACTAGAAAAGAAAAATATATTCAATATAATTATTTAATATAAAGGGGAAAACTAAAAAAGCTTGATTTTATAAGGGATTTGGGAGTTATTTTTGACTCAAAATTAACCTTTATTCAACATATTGAAACTATTTGCAAAGAAGCCTACAAAAATCTTGGATATATTTATCGAGTCAGTAAAGATTTTCAAAATGATCAAACTTTAATTGTGCTGTATTATGTATACGTCAGGTCGAAATTAGAATATTGTAGTAATATATGGAATCCTAATATACAGAAATACTCATTCTTGATTGAGCGTACTCAAAATAAGTTTTTAAGGCTTCTTACCCTTAAGAAAACAAAATTCTATCCATTATTTGAAAGCTACATTAACCTTGTTAAAAATTTTAATTTTGAAACATTAGAACTCAGGAGAAGAAATAATGAGTTATTGTTTTTACACAAACTCTTTCATGGCAAAATAGACTGTCCTGATCTTAACGAAAAAATATGTATCCAAGTACCATCCATTAAATTGCGCACTGCTTCGAAAAATACATTTTTTTTTTTTTTTTTTTTGTATGACAGCGAAAACAAACGTTTTAAGCAGATCTCCTATATGGAGAGTTAGTGCAACCTACAACAGGTTAGTTAAAGAAAATTTCAACCTGGATGTACTAGCAATAGATGTAAGTAGTTTTAAGAAGTCTATTAATTTTGTAAGACAAATGTAACTATTACCAATAGCTTTATTAACCTATATAATCTATATAACGATATACTACGTATTACTGTAATTAGGCCTGTGCCTGTTGTGTTATATGTCAATAACTCAAAATGTATTTCCAGAATAACGCCTATTTCATTGGCGAATATAGACTACAACTCATACACCTAACCTTTGCAGAGATTTCAATATGGTAGCACAATAATACTAAATAAAAAAATACTCAGTTAGGGTCAATGACTTTAAAATTTTAAGTTCTTAAGTGACTGTTCACCTGTAGTAAATAAACCACACAAAGAAATTTTTTTCGTGACCTAATGGGTAATGCGAGAAAATTGGGGGACCATTCCAATATGGATTGCGTCAACTCGAAGCAATATTTACCATTTTGTTAGCGATCATCAGCATAGCAGTTATAATATGACTTCTTGCATTTCTTGTATGTAGAATTTTTTTAACAATGCTTTCGAATCATTCCCTTAGACGTATGTTAGCAAGCGAAGGAAGTGAGTAATTTTCTTGGTTACATCCACCAGCTTGGACGCAGCCAAAGAAATTGTGCTTTCAAACCATCCTTTGTATTGCTTCAATTGCGACAAACTTTACTTATTTCATTCATCCGTGTTTAAAAAAGAAATGGTAACAAGTTGGTACTATTTACAGATAATATTAAATTGTTTCGATATTACTCCCCTAAAGTTGCACGAGAATTAAGTATATTCGTCGCATAAAAGTAGCTATTAGGTAACTATCGTAAGCGTATTCGTATCATCTTGTTGAAATGTGAATTCGTATTACTAACTTGAGAACCATTTATATCCACAACATTACGTTTAGTTAGTGCCTTCAAGAACTCAAATGGGATTCAGTTCATTGTATGCCCATTCATTAATGATTTATTTCGTTTTAATCATTTCTTCACGATTTCTCGAATACTGAGGGAAAAAAGGGAATTTTGAAACAGCGTTACCATCTTGTACAGCACAAAATTCTCAACTTTTACAAAGTACCGAATATCTTGGTAAGTACTTCACTTATTAATCTCAAATAAACATGACAATGCTCCTTATGATATACTGATTTGCTCTATGAATTTTAAACCATACTGTACTAGGGACCTTTTCCAAGCTATTATCCTCCAACAATAATAATTGTGGAGACTAATAGTTACTCGAAACAAGATATTTCCATTTTGGTCTCAGCAAATCAACTTGCGGATTGCACCGTGTTCCATCAATATACCTAAAAGAAATGTAATGCCTTGGTTTGTGCACCCATGATTTAAATTGAAACAGATAAAGTTCTAGATAAAGTATGTAAAGGCAGAGTGAGTTCTCGGAAAGGTCAAAGTTTGTCGGTTTAATAGTAAGAAAAGTGAACAAAAGGGGTCCAACATTAAGATGAATCTGATTTCGATAGTTGATACCTTTATTGCAATGAGGATCTGTATGCCACTTGAACTGAACAATGTTTGCATTATCTAATCCCTACCACAAAACTGTTAGTGGAAACCTGATTCCCTGAAAAGTAGTAAATTTGGTGACAAGACATAGTAACATGTTTCATATAGGCTGGATATGAGATAATCTATTTTCTTTCCTTGATGACTTAAGTATAATTCTCCTATCTTTAAGTGCAGCAGCTGAGAGATTTCCGATTTCTCTACAGATTTTGTTGTCACCATACATGACGTTATTTAATCAGCAATTTGAAGCACAATTACGGCTAAATACGAGTTCGGCATTACGGTTGATGAATTCTGAAGATATAGTCTAATTAGATCTACATTTGCTCGGTTTCTGAAAAATGGAAAGTATAAACACTAACATATCATCAAGAAATTGCCGTACAAATGCGACTATTGAGCAAAGACTACATGATATGGTATTAAAAGGAAAGTTAGGTAGATAGAAAATTGGAAAAGAACTATCAGAACTTGATGGCAAAGATATCGGTAGAAACAAGAAATATCATAGTATAGTTCGCGGCATAGAAATTATTACAAAAATTCTAAGTCCAAATTACTAACAAACTCTTGCCCCGTTTTCTTATGCATCCAGAAATATATGTTTCAATCGATTAGTACGATCCAACTCCAACTCCTCCCCTCCTCCACCTCTCCTTGTCTAAAGCAATGTGTGTGACTTAGTACACTCTTTCCATTCCGACGAAAAAAAACAGGAATCAAATTTACAATGTTATAGCTCTAAAACAGTCTTTTTCATTTGTTTGTTCTTAAATATCTTTTAAGAGCCTAAATTTTAAAAAAGTCACACAATCTTTCCATAGCTTCATTAATATTTTCAGTTACATTCTTTCCCTTCTTTAAAGACTGCAAGCTAGTAAGATGCTCCCTAAGAAATCTACGGAAATTGCCAATAACGGCAGTAAGGTTTGTGCTTCCTAAAGTCTGTAATGCATGCACAGAGCTCGAGAATATCTACTGACAGTAATAAGTGATTCATTCAATGATTCATTTCATTTCTTTTCAGTAATTGCAACCAAATGTTTCAAGAGCGTCATTTGGGCAGGACAGGAGGCTGTAGTTTCTCCTCCCTTGAGCTTCATAGATACATATTGTTTGATCAAATGTATAGTAATACACTAATAAAAAAGTGAAAACCTTCCGTCAGCAGAGAATCTCCCCCCCCCCCCTGACGAATAAAATCTAAAATGACACTGCTTTTAGCAACAAACCTATAGTTACGATAGCAAATTGCTAGAGAGCTTACATTTGGTTTCAAGAGTCGAAGGTTTGATCTCAAGCCATATGAATTCCTGGGCGACATTGAGAGAGAGAGAGAGCGTGAGAGAGAGACATTGAAGTATGGAGACAGAGAGGAATTATTTATATACACAGATTTAGAACTGGGGAAAAATGATTGGACAGCATTCGTATTATGACGAAAATTGTGATTTTGTGAAACACAAGAAGGGAAGGTTTCGAACTGCGAGGATCACATTAGGTATTGTCGAATTAAAGTGGAGAACACTTTTTAGAGCATCAGATGATTACGAATGGATAGAAAGATCTTGAGAACTGAGGAATCAAGAATTTAAAAAATCTGAAGCTTGCGAGACGGGTGTCGAACCACGGACCTTGTAGTTTTCGAACCATGATCTTATCCATTCTGCTACGGAGAACTCTGTACTCATTCACATACGCTGACTTGGTGGATGCGCCATTCTGATAGGATATAAACCTCTTTTAACTTAGTTACAATGTGCATAATTAACTTCTCCTTGTTCAGAACTTCTCCTTGTTCAGAACTTCTCCTTGTTTAATTCGGAATTATTTTCAAATATGATATTTGTTATTACATGCGTTTCTTTAACTTGTGATGTTTCAAACTGTTTAAATCTTACAACCTTAATTTAACTCATTTCGCTACGGCATATCATCATGAATGTTTGCTCAACGACGGCAGTCTATTGTTAATACAAAATTCAGTTCTTATATATCTATATATCTATATCTATCTATCTATCTATCTATCTATCTATCTATCTATCTATATATATATATATATATATATATATATATATATATATATATATATATATATATATATATATATATATATAAAGTTTGACTCAGGAAAAAACGTACAGTGCAAAATTGACTCTTGGTGGAATTTCAAATGAATTTACTATACGTATAAATTACCATCACAACAATTTACTATGGGGCTAAGACGCTGAAACCATTCTAGAGAGGGAAACGAGTTACAAGTAAAAAAAAGTAATAGAATACGAAAAATATTGGTGTCAAATTCATAGTTTTCTGGTTCGAAGAGATGGCTAGTGGCTACCAGATGCCACTCCTCACTTGTTTGTAGCCTTGCATAAATGGAAAATTGTTTTAAAAGTATATTTTACATTCAAGTATGATTGTTTTAAAAAATCTTGTCCTTCAAGGGTATGTTTTATAATTATTATCTACTGTATTTCTTATTTATAACAACATATTTTCTATTTAGAGTGTATTCTATGTTATACGTTTCTTATTTACATTTTATGTGTTACATTTAAAGAGGAGCTTATGAGAATTAAAGCAGCAGGGACAGGCCTTGACAATCCAGAGCTCCTGCCCCACGAAATCGCTACTTTTCTGTAAATTGTATCTAATTTTAGAGATTATGATAGACATTTTAGTAAAACATGCCCTGAAAGAGCCTTGTCTACGTCCCTGCAAAGCAGTGACGATTTTGGAGAGTGATCAGTTAGTAATGCCTCACTGGAGCAACGACACTTCCCCAGAAGTAGTATCTCCGATAATTCCGAATGTGATATCAATATTTCTGCATTATCACTTTTCACCCGCAGTGTATTGAAATGCACTAAAAAGGAACTGTTCTGAAGTCTTCACTAGTTCCTCCTATAACTTCATGCCAATAGGGCCAACCTTGGACATATCCACATCTGAAATATCACTTTTTATGTCAGTGATCCCGAAAACTATCCATTCGACACAAAGATAGGTTATTTTCGATTCTTTTTGCCTGTCATTCTCCCATTGTCAACTCCATGCTAACCAAGGCTTAATTTGGACTTATGCATCATCACAGTGCCACTATTCATCTTTGCACATGAATTCGACACTAATATCGTTTGTATTTGACTTCTTTTACATGTCATCTTCACCTCTTGGTAGGGGTGGTTTCATTGTTTCGCCCCCATAACTATGGAGAAATTTCAACCAACGTAAGTATAATTATAAATTACCATTTGAAAAATAAATGTACAGGTGATCTTTTTCGTAGAGGAATTCGTTAAATATTTTTTCGATATCAATGTATTGCCTTGTTTTGCTTTCCATGCTGAAAATTGCCAAAGGGCTCAACTTCATCTGCACAATTGTGCTATGAATATACGTTTTAGTGGTTTATTTCACTGAATGCTCGCTTAGATTTTGCTCTCCTCACAGGAAAAGTGAAATACAGTTATAAAAGAGAAATGAAATGAAATATTTAAGTTTTACGTCCCACGTTATACCAATTACGCTAATGGAGACAGTGATGGTGAGAAACGAATGAAATCGTTTAATGAAGAAAGTGGGAGGAAACTGGAGAAACCCGAGAAAACTCATGCACACGGTGTTTGTCCATAATAAAGTTCATTCAGCGCGAGCTAGGATATAACCAACAACTCCATGCACCATAGGTAAAGTTATAAAAGAATAGGAGTCTAAACAAATACAGAACACTACTATCAATGAGAGTTATATAAGATTAGATCTTTAGTTATTTCATTCTAAGTTAAAATTTCAATCAATCTTCTTCTTCATTACTGTTCGAAAACTTAAAGTTTTTGCTGCAAGGACGTGATAAATCTTTTCAGTAGACTTCAGACTCTATAGCTCCTTCACAACTTCTGTTTCATCTAAGGCTAAAGTAGTTTCATTTTAGACATTTTGGAAAAAGTGTGAAATGATATAAAAACCTCCAATATGGAATTACGAATCCTCAGTGGGCCTTTTTTTTTTTTTTTGCCGTAGGCCTCCCTAACTACACTCCCGTTAGTTACGCCGGGTGCATGATACAGTTTCGCTCTTTTAGGAATATTTTCTACGGCAGTACGAGTTTTTTTTTGTTTTTTTTACTGCTGTGTGAATTGAGTTGTATTTGCTAGAACTGTTTTTTCAAAGGAGACGGAAGATCCTCTACTCAAACACAAATCATGTCTTTCAAAGCTCTAATGGAAAACGAAACGAATCGTCGTATACATGTTACGTTTTTGAAGAGAAAAAGAGCAAAACATTGATTGCACAAACGTATAATAGTTTCATTTGCATGCAAATTTATAACTTATAAAAGGTGTTTCCTTGATAGATAAGGGATTAATGAACATATTTTCTGCTGGTGGTCTTACCTTCGAATCTCGTCCGTTCTTGTGTTTTTCTTTCAGCTACACTGAGTTTGTGCAATCCAGATCTTCAAGATTGAACCAAATCTAATACCAGTTAGTGAATTAAAAGTAGCTGACATTATTTTCAAATATGAGACGATATTACATGCTTTTCATTAGCTTACAGTACTCAACTTTAATATCAACTCTTCCATCCTTCATTTAACTCATTTCTTGACGTGTTTTGTTACAAAATTCATGAATCGTGACGGAAGAAATTGCTTTACCAGTTAATGGTGACTGCTTTGAAAGCGAGTGCAAAGTATGAGAATTAAACTTGTCATACCTGTAGTTTCGTGTGGAGAAGAAACAAACTTGTGAACCAAAGGTTTAAGAACAACTCAAGTTATTAATATAAACTTTGCCGAAGACTATTCACTTGTATAAAAGAAATACGAAAGAAGTTCTGGAACGAAGAAATATAACATACAACTTTGCAAGCGGAGGCAAAGAAACCTAACGTAACAAGACTAAAGACGAATCATTTACGGAGTAGTGGTAGTGGTTGAGTGGTCAAGGCTCTGCACCAGTTACAGGAGGTTCGTGGTTCGAATCCGCGTCTGGCATTTTTTTTACTTTAGGATTTTTGATGGTGATTGATCGACGATGACACATGTTTTATTATATTCAGATATTTGAATACTCGGATGTTTTAATACTTGAACTATCAAATCTTCAGGGATAATAATAGTAATAATAATACTTATTATCTCGTAGATTAAAAGCTAGTAGCTAATTATCGCTCCGGTCATACCGTTACAAGCAGAAACGTGACATTTGGCAAGAATATTTCTAATGTTGCCACGAGAAGAGAACTTTCTCATCTTCTATCTAAAACAAACACAATAACATGAGAATTAACATTTTACAGTCGAGACGGGACAAGGGTAACTCAGAATTATCATGTCGCTTTGGAGATGAGAATCGAGACGAGACGAAAAGTATCGTAAACATTTCTCGTCTTGTTACGATTCTCGAAATAGTGTATGTCCATTCTTTATCTAACAATTGCTCTGTAGACTGAATCTTATAAGCTTTTTGTTACTTTGTATTTTACAGCTCATTGAATTATGGTCTGTGTAGGTATTTTTTTTTCAAAGCTTTTATACTTACCTCTACATATCCTAAAAATTAGTTTATTATATGCCTTACTGTTGAGTGATATTCAATTATTTCTATTACAGTTATTTTTCTTAAAACATACAGTAAAACACTTTCTGCATGAAATGTTAGTGGAAAGCTTTTGTTTAAAATGTGGGTAGTTGCAGAGGTGTATCATCAGGTACGGAATCCCTTGTCCGAAATGCCTACGTTTAAGTAAGTTTTTCCAAATTTTAGGGCAACTTTAAAACTTTTAATACCATTCTTCTTCTTCTTCTTCTTCTTCTTATTATTATTATTATTATTAATATTAATATTATTATTATTACTAAAATGTTGTTAATTTAATTTTTCACCCTGTTCCATCTAGCTCCCGCCTAGTGGGCATTGTGCTGAATAAACACAGTGTCTATAGTTTTCTCCGGATTCCGTTTTCTGCCAGTTTCTTTATTTCAATATTTCTTTGATTCTCATCATCGACTTCTTCTGTAGCTTAGCCGACATAACCATTACTTAAAAACAAATTTTTGTATGGTTCTTGAGAGTTCAGTATTAATACTTTCTACATGAAATTGGCCTGGAAACTTTCCGTTTAACACGTAGCTTGTTGTAGGGACGTATGCAGAGGGTATGTCCTGATGGTCCTTAAAATTGTCTCCAGTCCCGACTATTTTGTAACTTTTGCCTAACGCTATGGGGATTTTATAGATTTTAATATATATCTGTCCTCATACGGAATTTGTCTTCTACATTATTATTATTATTATTATTATTATTATTATTATTATTATTATTATTATTATTATTATTATTATTATTATTATTATTATTATTATTATTATTATTATTACTGGATATTTGAGACCTCAATATTACGTCCTATTCCAATGCAAATAAGCATACTGAAGTTAAGAAAAATGAAAAGAAACTGGACCCTCTATAAGGATGAATTGCTTTATAAGAGATATTTTGGAAAGAAAAGAGGGAAAAAAGAAGGTATCAGCTACAGGACAATTTAAAAATCGAACCTTCAAATGCCTAAACAGAATCTAAGTAGGATTTGTCTTCATCACGATACATAGTAACGCTCTTTCTTTGGGTAAAATACATTGGAATATATTTGCGTTATATTGATATTTTAACAATATATATACATACAAAAAAGAATAGTTCGTTTTTACCAATTTTGGTTGAACGAATATATGGAACATGTTGAAAATGACGAACGGAAATATTATTATTACTTTTAGTAAGAGTGGAAGAACTTAGAAACAATTCTACACTGTCGTTTCAGACAAATTTATGACTCATACTAGACCTTAAGAATGACCATTTTGTATTCGTGAATTGTTTCGTATTGTTTTGTATTTGTATTCGTGAAACATCCCGCAAAGAGATCACCGAGTTAGCAACACTGTAAACAGTGGATAGTCTGTGCATAGTGGAAAGAGAAACTAAGGTGCTGCTTGCAGAAACTCTATGTGCGAAGATGAAATAATTGGTTATCTGTACCAATCCGTCTTAGCCAGTGCTTATACAAGCGTGATATAGTATTCTTTCAGTGACAAAGGTTATTAATATATATATTTTTACCATATTACTATACATTAGCAGTTTTAATTCTTGATGTATTCACAAAAACATATAGTGCCGTGAGTTGGTTCTCAGTGTAGCGCTGTATTTATCTGCTATCATCGGGTGTAATAAGTGATAATCCAAGACGCAAATGTGAATATATTGGGCCTAAGAGTTTATATTATACAAGTGATCTTATATATTACTTGGAATTGCAATAGTACAAGCGGATGGCTTACAGTATGTGTGATTGGCGAAAGGTTCTATTGTTATAGGCCAAGATACAAGTCATCCTGTACTCTAATTGTTCCCACGTTATATTGCATAATCTAAATATATTTAAATACGTTCCAGTGTATATCCTATGTTCTTTTATTAGCACCTATAATCTGTGTGCATGATTACGCTTATATGCGCGTTATCGCTACCAGAGCTCGTTTACCAGGTTTCTGTTGTGTACGATTACTAATCCTCATACACCACGTATACTGTTAAACGATTCACCTCTACTAGGTGAAATAATTATCGTCACATACAAGATTATGAGACTTGGAAAATAAGTTGTAAGTGCGTACAGTTACAAGGTGCAGACAAGAGCAAACAAACAAAAAAAAACATTGCAATACAGTTCCGTGCAGATATATTTTAAGTGAACCATCAAGATGAGTGACAGTGAGTCAGCGTCATACACAGTAGAACCGATGGACAAACAAGACATGATGTTAGAACTATTGAAAAGTGTGAAGGAACTCAAAGAAACCATGAGGACGCAGCAAAACAAAGCAGATGCCCGAATGGAAAAGCTTACAGAAAGTATAGGAAACATGTCCATACATTTCACGGAAATGTATGGGGAATACAAACAGTAAAGAACAATATTAACCGGGTCACAGAGGAAGTGAAACAACTTAGAGAAGAAGTGCGGGCAGACATTTTGCACATCAACAAGGAAGTGAAAGATGTAAGGCAGGAAACAGAAGCAGCAACGAATGGTATGTGGCAGGAGCTAGATAAGCTACGGAAGAGCTGTGAAAGCCAAATTGGACATATAGAGGCAAAGCAAGATACCATCGAGCAAAAGTTCTCTATGATGGAGAAGGACTGGAAAGAAGTTAAGAGCCTTGTGGACTTGCAGACAAGGGGACAGGCTACAGAGGTGAAAACACGCGACGGCACGATGCAGGCAAGCAGGTATGGAACTAGTAATTCAAACCAAAGATGCAAAGAATCGCACGCATCAGAAACTGAGTTAGCATATGATTTGGTGTCGCAGTCATCCAGCATGGAGGAGGACTGGTCAGAAGACAGCTTGCTTAGGGCAAGAGGTGAACTAACCACTAAGGAGAACGGAGGTAAAAGTAGAGGAAGACGCCAGCCCTGCGGGAAATATAAATGTACTGGTTCAGGGAGTAGGTGTGTAGGTGATGAGTATAACAAAAGTCCTCAGGAACACACCGAACCAAAGACGTTAGCTTCTCCAGGATACGGACGGAGTGAAGAAGACTGTATCCCACATCGGGGAAGGAAACCATGCTGTAGGATACGTGGGTTAGGAAATTCTTCAAGGTGCAAGACAAGTCGTGATGCAGTAAGTCTTAACCCTAAGGACATACAATTATTTACAAAGTATTCAGGTGAGTCTAGTAGCATTAGTGCTTCAACATTTTTACAACATCTGAAAGACGAAGCTAGCGCATTTGGTGTTACCACTGACTATTTATTACCAATGTTACCTATACTGTTAACTCACTCGGCTTATAGTTGGCTAAAGTTACAAGCGCAGCCTTTTAAAACTTTTGCAGAATTTGAGACTGCATTACTTTCTACTTTCGAGTCGGATAACGAACCGCGAACCGACTGGTAACTTGTAAGAATACAGTGTTCGACCCTCGAGTGCACAGTAGTATGCGTGAGTTTGTGTTAACACAATTCCAGACTGAAGGAACTCTTACCGACTGTACCGGAAAAAGTAATTATCGCGGATTTAATATCGCGAGTGCCACGAAGGGTGCGAGAACTACTTATACTCCATTCACCCAATAACCTCATTGAACTTTTGTCTATGGTTGACAGACTGGAAACGCTGTATCGTACAGAAGGAAAATACAAGAATAGTGGTGAGAAAAAGCAACAAACTAATGCTCGAAGTGTACCAGTGAACAAGGTGAAGGCAGAAAAGACTGCTCAGCGAACAAGTGAAAACGAAGTGCAGAATAATCAAAGTAGAAGGAGACGTCAGTGGAAGAGGGACCGCGATAAGCGAACACGGAGGCAAGCAAAAGGAAGTGTGACTAGCAGCTCGCCAGAGAACGAAAGGTGTGACTGCCGCAAAAGACGAGAGACGGATAGTGGGTCCAGAACAACACAAGCAGTAGAGGAGAAAGGGAACCCGAACCAAAGAGAAAACCAATGCTCATCTCGCGACGGTTATGGCGTATATACGTCAACACCTTGGCCGGAAAACTAACATGTGCTGGCCAAGACCCCCCAGCTTGGACCAGTGAAGCAAACTGGGGGCCTGTTCAAGAATATTTAGTGTGTGGGATTTCTAGCACTTCCTCCCATTCAACAAATGGCAATCAAACGGGAAATGAAGAGGGCAAACTGACGCATTCGCACGCTAGAATTAAAATACACATCAACGACGTAATAGTAATGGCTCTGCTCGACACTGGAAGTGAAGCGTCCCTCCTGAGTTATGACACATGGAGGAAAGCCACGCACGATGTGTACCGGCCTAGAATTGAAAAGGCAGACGGTGTGGTGCTAGTTGACTTTACTGGACGGAAGAAATTCGGAGTTAGAGGCAGTGCTGTGATTCCGTTAACGATGTGCGGTGTTGAGTGCTCTGTTAAAGTGTACATAGTAGAGCACTTGTCAGAAGAGTTGATATTAGGCATAGACGTGTTAAATGAATTGGGAGCCCTGATAGATTTCCAATCACGTACGTTGAGTTGGGGCGATGGTAAGGTAAGGAGAATTCTCCGCATGCTGCCGCTCCCACCAGAGATGGAGGTGTGCGAAGAACAGGAAGGATCATCTATAAACTACCTGAGTAGGGTGTGTGCCTTGGAAGGGTATGGTGACGAAAACATAAGTGCACGAATCCATGATGCGATCAGGAGCGCGGATGTTCTCAATGGGTTGGAGCAAAATCAACTCCACGAACTACTGATGGAATACCAAGATGTGTTCAGCGAGACACCGGGGTTTTGCCGTGACTTTATATACAAGATAGAGGTAGAAACGGATCAGCCCATAGTGAGGAAACCCTATCCTGTACCACTGAAGTACCGGAACCAAGTGAGAGAGGAAATAAGGAAACTCTCAAAGAGCGGGATAATCCAGCCCAGTCAGTCCATCCACAATAACCAAATCTTAGTGGTTCCTAAGAAGGATGGAAACAAGATTCGCAACTGTGTCAATCTCAGAGGACTAAACTCTTTCGTAAAGTTGAAGCAAGTAAGAACGGAACCCCTGGAAGATGTTCTGGGAAATCTTCAAAAGAAGAAGTACCAATCGTCGGTGGACATAGTGCAGGGATACAATTCCCTCTTACTGCACCCAGAGTCCAGAAAATACACAGCGTTCTCTTTCGAAGGACAGCAGTGGGAATTCCGTGTCGTGCCTTACGGCTACATAAACGGTAGTAGTGCGCTTAATGCTGCTCTGCAACGAGTGATCCCATCAGAAAAATTTTGTGACTCGTTAATCAAGTACATGGATGATATCCAAATCCTAGACGATACATTTGAAGAGCATCTGGACCATTTGAGGAACTTGCTGCAGGCCTTTCGTCTCGCTAATCTCCATCTCAACCAGGACAAAAGCGTCTTCTGCAGAAGAAATCGAAAGTTCTTGGGATATGTGATAACAACAGAAGGCGTGACAAAGGATATGGATGCAGTAAGACCGATGATCAATTTCCCACGTCCAATGACGAAGAAGGCGTTGCAGCGTTGGCTAGGGTTGATCCAGTATCAACATCGTTTTTTAGAGAAGTTTGCGGAGACTGCGCAACCTCTTTTTAACCTTTTGAAAGGAAGCAGCAAGTGGTCCTGGACAGAAGATTGTGAATAAGCATTTACAAAACTCAAAGAGCAAGTGCAAAAAGATGTACTTCTGGCACATCCTGACTGGAACAAAGAATTCATTATCCAGAGTGACGCCTCACATGTTTCGTTAGCTGCTTGTCTAAGACAAGAGCATAATGGTCAAGCACGAGTCCTCCAGTATGCTAGCAGGACGTTGAAGCCACAAGAGAGGAATTATAGCTCCAGCGAACTGGAATGCTTAGCCGTTATGTTCGCCGTGCGGAAATGGTCTAAATGGCTCGTAGGACATAAATTCAAGGTATTATGCGACAACCAAGCGTTGAAGTGGTTGAAGAATGCACGGAACTGGAGCAGCAGACTAACTAGGTGGTCCATCGAGTTGCAGCAGTATGAGTACGAAGTAGTGTACGTACCAGGAAAAACTAACATAGCCATGGACGCATTGTCACGGGTAGCCATCGATGAGGAAACTTACCAGTGAATACTAGGGTGCAGCGTTTTACCACTTTTTTTTCGGAACGAAATGTAATACCTGGCAAAATTGGCCTACTTACATGGACATTACAGGTATAGATTTTTTTTCGAATCGGATAATATCTTCTGTGAGAACTATTGCCTCAAAGTTTCAAAATTTCACTGAAAATTACAAAAAATACCGAAGTTCTTCATGAATTTTAGTTATGTTAAATTAAACATTTTTTGCTTAAATACATGTCAGTTACTTAGAAAACTGACATTCAAGTATAAAAATACCAGTTATGTGCCCTTGGGGGGATAGGGATGCCTCCTCTGGGGCCAGAAAAGGGAGCAAATTCAGTACATTTAAGCAGTTGCGCAGGTCCTCGCTCACCTGGTCATATAGCCTGTCCAAGCGTTCCAGAGTATACTACGTGGAGGTGGCTGCACCTAAGGCTCCTGCGCCAACCCTACCAAACCAACTAACCATATATAGGGACGGATGAACTAATCCAATTCGTCACTGTCAGGAAAAATTGTTACAAATTGGGACTTTGACTGCGATTTAGACACAGCTTACCTAGAATTTAAGGTTGACCTGATAATCCCGTCTCTAGCATCACTGCCACATAATCGAGAGGCTGCTTCAGTGACTAATATCACTGTGAGTACTACTGCCATCGTGTGGCATGCATAGACGGTGGAGGACTATTCTGGCTCAGTGTTGTTAGAAAGTGAAAATTTGTTCATGAGCTATTTGTTTGATACCGTCCTTAGAACTGGTGGTACAGTTATTAATACATCAGTGCTTTCCCAAAACATCATTTCAGTGTAATCTTAGCCTCAAAATTCAGTGTGGGAATGATGTTATATCTAATAGTGTTATGAAGATTCTCTGTTTCGTGTTTTCGAGCACTAAGAATCTTATGTAATGCATCTTGTCGGACAGCAAGTTGACCATCAGTCATCATGGCGAAAAGAACACTCTCTGGGAGTGCGAGAAATGCATTTGTCTAAATGGATGAACGGATTACAGTCTGGTATTCATTTGGTAAGTATCTAGACCTGTGAATGTTCTCAAAGACGTGACGAGGACCATTAGCAATGGGTGACTTGAGATAAGTATCTCAGGTCTTTACTGAGTTTTCCGAGTTCTGACTATGATGAGGTAAGTCACATTTTATTGGTTTGAATGACACCACTGGAAGCTTTTCACAGTCAGATAGTTTTGAACCTATGGGACCTGTGTAAGAATAGGGGCTTGAATTAGCTCCAATATTCGTGAAGAGAGCTCGGAAAGGCAGTTTATTAAAATGCAAGAGACAAATAGCCTGTTAGTTCCTTTAATTTTCGACGAATACCTCCCTTCTAACCAGTGTTAGTGTTTGTTCCATCACATCCAAGAACCTCAACTTAATCAAATCCATCTTCGATTTGATTCATGTACTCGAAAATAGCCGTGGTCTCGTCATGGCCAAAGCCAGAGAATGGTGTCTCGTCACCAATGTATTGAGAGTTATTTTCAGCCACAAGTGATAAGTACTCTTCTCTAACGATGCCTGCGTGTGTTTTAGTGTCTCCCCTTTGACCATCAAAGTATAGGCTTTTAATGGGATCATCATTTCTAGAACTTTCTTTTAAATTCCGAGCAACTTTAAGTTTCGCACCCCTTATTTTGCTCCTGTCCACAATTAAAGCAGAGTTATGTTGCTAGACGAGAAGTTATAATTCTAGCCTTTAAAGCTGCCTGAAGCACAATTGACGTTATATGTACCGCAGCCCTTTCGCTTACATTGTATCTCTGAGCAATCATAGCAGTTTCAGTCAAATCTAGCTTCGGTTTAGATGTTCTGTCTCTGGGTTTGGTCCCTTCCTCAGAAGAACTTTCCTCTGCTTCATTGTCACTGAAGTCATTTTTGTGATATAATAAATAATATTGACTTTTTTTTAAAAAAAAAGAAATACAGAATTTTCTGTGAAAATAGTGTTTAGCAAACTATTATCTGTAACGGCCAATTCATATAAGATGAAGGCAACAGTAACCAAATATAGCGCTTGAGAAATGGCGCCCAATTTGAAGCGTATCCGGCTCGTTCCTAATACTGACGCTGAGTTACGCAGATCGAGACAGAAGGGCGTTGTAGTATTGTGAGGTGGAGGGGTGGGAGTGTCATGGTGAAAAATAACAATGCTCTGCTACCACTATGAACCACCAGTAGAAGGAAAAGGCAAGGACGAAAATAGCTGTAGAAACGCTTAATTGTACTGAATTTGCTCCCTTTGCCGGCCCCAGAGGAGGCATCCCTATCCCCCCAAGGGCACACAACTGGTATTTTTATACTTGAATGTCAGTTTTCTAAGTAACTGACATGTATTAAACCAAAAAATGTTTAATTTAACATAACTAAAATTCATGAAGAACTTTGGTATTTTTTGTAATTTTCAGTGAAATTTTGAAACTTTGAGGCAATAGTTCTCACAGAAGATATTATCCGATTCAAAAAAAATCTATACCTGTAATGTCCATGTGGGTGGGCCACTTTTGCCAGGTATTACATTTCGTTCCGAAAAAAAGTGGCAAAACGACCCACCCTAGTGAATACCGCAGAGGCTCTCTGTGAGGAAATTCAGCATTAACACCAGTATTATTAAGTCTTCAACAACAACAAGGTGAAGACCTAATTCCGATTATCCTAGCCCTCAAGGATCCGCGAGTAGCAAAAGATGATAGGAGGTGGAAGTATTGGAAGGAGAACTACCGCCTGGACAATGGTATTTTGGAGGTGAAACACCCACGGGAACCACAACGATGGAGGATTTGTCTTCCAGCCGATCTGGTACCGGACATGCTGCGGATTAGTCACGAACGTACAGGACATTTCGGTGTGGGGAAAGTCTATGCGAAATTATCAGAAAACTTCTTTTGGCGGAACATGAAAGAACAAGTGTAGAGATTCATACAAGATTGCGTTGAGTGTATGAGAAACAAAGTAGATAGACACCCTCCTGCACAACCTCTTAAGGTATTTCAAGCTTCTAGACCTCGGCAAGTACTATGTATTGATTACTTGGGCGCATGGCCAGCTTCAACTCATGGCTATAGATACGTATTGACAGCTACGGATGCTTTCAGCAACTACATTGTAGTATATCCTAGCACCAAGGCCTCAACCAGCCATGTGATCAAATCACTATCAACGTACATCACGCACCTTGGGCGACCCGACGTGATAGTGTGTGATAATTCCACCATATTTAGAAGTGGGCGCCTCTCCGACTTCCTGGCAGCACAACACACTAGTTAGGTTTCACTACTGCGTATCATCATTCCAGCAATAGGGCAGAGAGGAACCATTCAGAGCTCATCAGGCTATTGAGGCATATTTGCCACGAGAACCATGAGAAGTGGTATTCGCATTTGCAGGAATGTATCATGCTCCTGAACAATTCTGTTTCCAGCTCCTTAGCAGTGACACCAGCTGGATTAATGTTGAATCATTCTCCACACTACTATGTGCAAATGTATTTAGGACTAACCCAGACAAATCTCGATCCGGAAGACATAAAAGCGGAATGGGACAGACGACTACTCCAAGCCTATACGAATAAGTTAACCAAACGACAAAGAAGAAATGAAGCCCATAACGGGAGACAAGCCTCCCGAAAGGAGATCAAGGCACGAGATTGGGTGTTCTTAGGAACTCATTATCTCAGCAATTTCGCACAAAGAAAGATAAGCAAGTTCTTCCAAGTATACCAAGGTCCCTTCTGGTGCGAGAAGGTGATCGACGACAAAGTGTTGATCTTGAAGGACCCGATGACAGGGAAAAATCTTCGACCCCAATCCGTCGACAATTGTAGGAAATGGAATCCTACACCTAAAACTGAGCAACAGTGGATAGAGATCCTAAACAAGAATTCGAGAAGTAACTTAGACACAACTAGTGAAAACCGATCGACTGACTAGTAGTGTTGCTAACCTGGGGAACTAGGGATACCATCATGGGTTCTGGAGCTTAGTGCTCAGTAGGATTGACCTAATTAAGCTCGCCCACGCTGGGAAGCCATATTGTGACCAACCATGGTCCCACTGCTCATCCCGCAAAGAGATCACCGAGTTAGCAACACTGTAAACAGTGGATAGTCTGTGCATAGTGGAAAGAGAAACTAAGGTGCTGCTTGCAGAGACTCTATGTGCGAAGATGAAATAATTGGTTATCTGTACCAATCCGTCTTAGCCAGTGCTTATACAAGCGTGATATAGTATTCTTTCAGTGACAAAGGTTATTAATATATATATTTTTACCATATTACTATACATTAGCAGTTTTAATTCTTGATGTATTCACAAAAACATATAGTGCCGTGAGTTGGTTCTCAGTGTAGCGCTGTATTTATCTGCTATCATCGGGTGTAATAAGTGATAATCCAAGACGCAAATGTGAATATATTGGGCCTAAGAGTTTATATTATACAAGTGATCTTATATATTACTTGGAATTGCAATAGTACAAGTGGATGGCTTACAGTATGTGTGATTGGCGAAAGGTTCTATTGTTATAGGCCAAGATACAAGTCATCCTGTACTCTAATTGTTCCCACGTTATATTGCATAATCTAAATATATTTAAATACGTTCCAGTGTATATCCTATGTTCTTTTATTAGCACCTATAATCTGTGTGCATGATTACGCTTATATGCGCGTTATCGCTACCAGAGCTCGTTTACCAGGTTTCTGTTGTGTACGATTACTAATCCTCATACACCACTTATACTGTTAAACGATTCACCTCTACTAGGTGAAATAATTATCGTCACAAGTTCCATATTATTGCTCCTTAACGTAAAAATTAAACCACTAAAACCTATATTCAGCATGGAAAGCAAAAAAAGCCAATACATTGATATCGAAAATGTAGTAAACGAATTCCTCTCCGAGAAAGATCACCTGTACAGTTATTTTTCAAATGGTAATTTATAATCATACTTACGTTGGTTGAAATTTCTCCATAGTTATGGGGGCGAAACACTGAAACCACCCTTACCAAGAGGTGAAGATGACATGTAAAAGAAGTCAAATACAAACGATATTAGTGTCGAATTCATGTGCAAAGATGAATAGTGACACTGTGGATGCTGCGTAAGTCCGAATTAAGCCTTGGTTAGCATGGAGTTGACAATGGGAGAATGACAGGCAAAAAGAATCGAAAATAACCTATCTTTGTGTCGAATGGATAGTTTTCGGGATCAATGACATAAAAGGTGATATTTCAGATGTGGATATGTCCAAGGTTGGCCCTATTGACATGAGATCATTGGAGGAACCAGTGAAGACTTCAGAACAGTTCCTTTTTATTGCGTTTCAATACACTGCGGGTGAAAAGTGATGATAAACAAATAATGATATCACACTCCGAATTATCAAAGATATAACTTTTGGGGAAACATTGCTAACTGCTCACTCTCTAAAATTTTCACTGCTTTGCAGAGGTCTAGACAAGCCTTTTTGAGGGCATGTTTTACTAAAATGTCTGTCATCATCTTTAAAATTAGATATACTTTACAGAAAAATAGTGATTTCGTGGGGCAAGAGGTCTGAATTGCTAAGACCTGCATTCTGTGTTTGTCCCTGCCTCTCTTAATTGTCGTAAGCTCCTCTTGAAATGTAAGACGTAAAATGTAAATAAGAAACATATAACCTAGAATACAATATGTATAGAAAATATGTTATTATAAATAAGAAATACAGTAGAAAATAATTATAAAACATACCCTTGAAGGACAAGATTTTTTTAAACAACCATACCTGAATGTAAAATATACTTTTAAAGCAATTTTCCATTTATGCAAGGCTACAAACAAGTGAGGAGTGCCATCTGTTAGCCACTAGTCATCTCTTGGAACCAGAAAACTATGAATTTGACACCAATATTTTTCGTATTATATTACTTTTTTTTTTTTTTTACTTGTAACACGTTTTCCTCCGTGCAATGATTTCAGTGTCTTAGACCCACAGTAAATTGTTGAGATGGTAATTTATACGTATAGTAAATTCGTTTGAAAATCCTTCAAGAGTCAATGTTGCACTGTACGTTTTTTTCTGAGTCAAACTTTCTAAATATATATATATATACATTTAAGAACTGAATTGTTTATTAACGATCGACTGCCGTCGTTGAGCAAACATTCATGATGATATGCCGTAGGGAAATGAGTTACATTAAGCTTGTAAGATTTAATATCAAGTTTGAAACATCGCAAGTTAAAGAAACGCATGTAATAACAAATATCATATTTGAAAATAATTTCGAATTAAACTAGCTGTGACTACATTACTTCAAAATTGAACTTGTGGAATGCACAGTATGAGCGTTGCGTATTATATTACTTTTTTTTTCTTTACTTGTAACACGTTTTCCTCTGTGCAATGGTTTCAGTGTCTTAGACCCACAGTAAATTGTTGAGATGGTAATTTATACGTATAGTAAATTCGTTTGAAAATCCTCCAAGAGTCAATGTTGCACTGTACGTTTTTTTCTGAGTCAAACTTTCTAAATATATATACATACATTTAAGAACTGAATTGTGTATTAACGATCGACTGCCGTCGTTGAGCAAACATTCATGATGATATGCCGTAGGGAAATGAGTTACATTAAGCTTGTAAGATTTAATATCAAGTTTGAAACATCGCAAGTTAAAGAAACGCATGTAATAACAAATATCATATTTGAAAATAATTTCGAATTAAACTAGCTGTGACTACATTGCTTCAAAATTGAACTTGTGGAATGCACAGTATGAGCGTTGCTCAAAGAAAATAATCAATAAGAATGGTCTTGATTCGAAGCTTAGACCATACACGTAGGAGTAACTTACATTAACCATTCAGCTAACAAACAATGACGCACAGGGTTTGGCACTACTTTATCAGATGGTTCTATCAAATGTAACCTAATTAACACAATAGTAACAAATTTTACTGCCCCAAAAAGTGTTCTGAGAGGAGAAGTTAATTATGCACATTGTAACTAAGTTAAGAGAGGTTTATATCCTATCAGAACGGCGCATCCACCAAGTCAACGTTTGGAATATTACATTAAGTTAGCTTTCAACGTAGCTAAAGGAAACGTATGTGAATGAGTACAGAGTTCTCTGTAGCAGAATGGATAAAATCATGGTTCGATAATTACAAGGTTAGCGATTCGAAACCCGTGTCGGAAGTTGCAGGTTTTTTTAAATTCTAAATTCCTCAGTTCTCAAAATCTTTCTATCCATTCCTAATCATCTGATGCTCTAAAAAGTGTTCTCCACTTTAATTCGACAAGTGCCTAATGTGATCCTCGCAGTTCGAAACCTACCCTTCTTGTCTTTCACAAAATGACAATTTTCATCATAACACGAATGCTGTCCGATCAATTTTCCCCAGTTCTAAATTTGTGTATATAAATAATTCCTCTCTGTCTCCATATTTCAATCTCTCTCTCTCACGCTCAATCTCTCTCTCAATGTCGCCCAGGAATTCATATGGCTTGAGATCAAACCTTCGACTCTTGAAACCAAATGTAAGCTCTCTAGCAATTTGCTATCGTAACTATAGGTTTGTTGCTAAAAGCAGTGTCATTTTAGATTTTATTCGGGGGGGAGGAGATTCTCTGCCGACGGAAGGTTTTCACTTTTTTATTAGTGTATTACTATACCTTTGATCAAACAATATGCATTTGTGAAACTCAAGGGAGGAGAAACTACAGCCTCCTGTCCTGCCCAAATGACGCTCTTGAAACATTTGGTTGCAATTACTGAAAAGAAATGAAATGAATCATTGAATGAATCACTTATTACTGTCAGTAGATATTCTCGAGCTCTGTGCATGCATTACAGACTTTAGGAAGCACAAACCGTACTGCCGTTATTGGCAATTTCCATAGATTTCTTAGGGAGCATCTTACTAGCTTGCAGTCTTTAAAGAAGGGAAAGAATGTAACTGAAAATATTAATGAAGCTATGGGAAGATTGTGTGACCTGTTTAAAATTTAGGCTCTTAAGATATTTTAGAACAAACGAATGAAAAACACTGTTTTAGAGCTGTAACATTGTAAATTTGATTCCTGTTTTTTTTTCGTCGGAATGGAATGAGTGTACAACGTCACACACATTGCTTTAGACAAGGAGAGGTATAGGAGAGGAGGAGTTGGAGTTGGATCGTACTAGAAGCTACTAATTGATTGAAACATATATTTCTGGATGCATAAGAAAACGGGGCAAGAGTTTGTTATTAATTTGGACTTAGACTTTTTGTAACAATTTCTATGCCGCGAACTGTACAAACATAGAAAAAATATTAGTTACGAATCTTGAAAAGTAACACTTAATTGTCTTAGGAGACGCGATTCCAAGAAGTGAGACAACACCATTGGAGTTTTGGATGAGTTATGAAACATTGTTTTTCCAGGAATACTTCTAGTTCCAAGGAAGCTTAACACCTCCGGTTCCCCATAGGAAAGATAAATTGTGATAGCTTATAATTATTATGCAGATCACGTGCTTTAATGTACCAATGCACTAACTTAACATTTTGACTCCCCCACACACAAAATTTTCCGGAAGTAAGCCTGATTATAAAGAAAGAAACTAATAAATTAAAAAATGACAAGAAATATTCCGATTCAGAAGCGGAAAAGATGATATAGAAGAAATTACGAGAAAAAGTAACAGAGAACAAAGTAATTGCACCTTTGTCCAATGATTCCCAACTTAGGGGTGTAGACGCAAGCTATTGGCAGAAATAAATTAGATTTATACTCTAATATAAAAGTGAAACTGTAAACGGCTGAACCGATTCAAATAAATCAATATATATAAATCATATTTTTTGATTAAAATGCATACTATAAGGGGAGAGCAGGATCATAATTTATGCAAAAAATGAGCACCTCACAAGTCCGTCAACTAAGAAGGATAAGCAGATACGTATCTCAGAGTTTCTGAAAATTCTCGTTTTAAGGAGCATATATATATATATATATATATATATATATATATATATATATATATATATATATATATATATATATATATATATATATATATATATATATATATATTAAAGACAAGGAAATGATAGGAGAAGAAATTTGTTGTGTTTGACGTAAAGACAAGTAAACATCTTGACTATTTTCCAATGTAGTCGCCACGAACCTCCAGACATCTCTGGTAACGTGGTACAGCCCTCTGTGTAAAAATCTGCCGCCTGAGAGAGCAGTCAATTCAGAACTGATGTCTTGAACACTTTACTGTCGTTCAAACGCTTTGATGCAAGCCACTTTTTCGGATGAAGGAAACGAAAGAAATCGCTGGGAGCAAGCTCAGGGCTGTATGAGTGATAATTAAATAGTTCTTAACGAAATCTTTGAATTGTCTTAACAATGTGAGCAGTTGTATGTTGGAGGGCGTTATCATGGATCAAAAGAATTCCAGAGCGTAGCATTCCCCTTCTCCGATATTCGATGGTACGTCGCAGATTATTCAGTGTTTGGCAATACACGTCTGCTGTAATTCTTTGAACTGGTCGCAAAAATTCCAAAAGAATCACAAACTTTTGGTCCCAAAACACGGTCGTTTGAATTTCTTCGCTTTTGGAAAACCAGAATGCCGCCATTGCATTGACTGCAGCTTCAACTCCCCAGTAGTGTTCGATATTCAGGTTCCATCCCTCGTAACTATGTGAGAAAAAAATTCATCCTACCCTCCCCCAGTGGGCCAAACAATCACGTACAGCTGCCATTGTTTCCTCTTTGTGAGCGTCTGTCAAAAATGTTGACACCCACTTCACACACAGTTCGTGATAAACTAGCTCCTCAATCACAATTCGATGCACTGTCTCTACAGATATCCATACTTCTGAAAATTCTTTGGCGAGTTCAGTTATTATGAACCGGCGATTTGATCGCACTTTCTCTTTAACGCGTTCCACCAGGTCGTCCGTCTGAACACTAAACCTTCTGTTACGCTTATCGTGATGAACATTTGAACGATAGAGATGGCGTGGGTTAATGAGAAGTTGAACCACGACACACTTACCCACCACCCATCGTGACCCACTCTCACCCACCACTCACTATGACCCACCACTTACCATGAACCACTCTGACCCACCATCTACCATGAACCACTCTGACCCATTACGACCAACTCCGACCCACTAAAACCCATCGTCAGCAACTCTGACCCATAATCCACGCCCTCCTCTCCACTGACTAAAGAGTTTACACTTGTAATAAAACAAGGCTGTGAAATTATCACTAATCGGAGTTTGAATTTCTACGGTCAATCGCTCTGTTACAATACCGGTGGATCTGTGACCTTTAGGATATGCACTGGTAAAATGTTTGTCATGGGCCAAAATCGGGAAGAATTTAAATTTTATTATGATATATAATTATTTCCTTGTTCAGGAGAAAATAGAATACTTTACAGTGGAAAATAGGATGAAATTTGTAAGTCTCAAATACAGGTAAAGTAGATCAACATAAAGGAAAAAATCCATATAAATAAGCATCTCATACAAAATTTAAAATTCCCATATAGGCTAATTGAGTTTATAGTACGAATTTTATGTCCATTTTTCTCACAACATTATGGCTTGATAGCCTTATTCTCTGAACGCTACATATAATAAACACAAGCTTCAGCAATTACTATAATAGAAAGCAGTGGATATAAAATGCGAAACACTGTAGCTTTTGTTTCTCCATTAATAATTGTATCTCAATTTGTTTCTCTACTAATATCGATCGTTTCCGATTATTTTTACAATTGCTATGTTCCTGCATATAAACCCTATACGTATCATTACTCATCTCCGCTCCATCTATGTACTCAACGGCTGTAGTCCTGAGGCCTAAAACGCAAATTAATTTATGCGTCAGTTGTCGAACCGGTTACCCCAACCTGAATACGCACCTGTGCATATCAGTAATGACAAACAGGCCAAAAAACGCATTATTTTGAAGGGATTTTCAAACAAATAAACAACTTGAATAACTAAACAAAAGGTAACGGCAAAATAATGTCTCGCTGTTCTTAAACAATAAGCAAAATATCAGTTACATATATGTCCTTCGACAGAAAGCCATACAACTCAGAATGAATGGTTAGGTTATTTATTTATTTATTTTTGAAACACTTAAGTATTCGATATATTTTTAATTTAGGTTATTTGAGTTGGTCAGGGCAGTGGCGTGATCCTGTAATCGAACGCTCTTGAAAGTGTGACAATGTGGTGGGAAATAGCTTTTTCTGTGAAGGTTGATCTTATATCGTCGCATGAGAACCAGAGGAACGTAACTCCAAAAATGCAGTTTTCGTTTTCTTCATGTTTGGACATAATTTTGAAAACCTCATTTGGTGTAAATAGAACGTAACAAAATCTATTCTCCTTGTCGATCATCTGTTGTACCGTAGCTCAATTACCATCTTACTAAAAACACATCTTTCTAAGAAAATATTTTTGTCCTTTCGCCTGTAAACCTACGAAATGGAGTTACGTTCCTCTGGTCCCAGTACGACGATATGATTGTCTCTACACCTGCCAACTACAGCTGGTTCAAGCCCCGATCGTGGTTCAAGGCCCACGTTAAGATGGGTTCTGTCCTTCTTTACCTTGGTGTTGCATAATGGCTAAAGAAATTGAATTTTTTTCTGGAGTATCATTTCAGATTTTAATTGGGACTCTGGAGTAGCATTATCTACTAATGAACGTTTTCCATTAGTATTTCATTATAGTATTTATTAAAATATAAATCTCAGGCTTAGGGGGAATGAAAAAATAAATTATACCCCTGATTAAATGACTAAATTTCATTTCAAGTAACTTAATTTTAATATATACAAAGATAATATTCGCAGTCTGGAACATAATTTGTTAACATAAAACTAATCAACTGATTTTAAAAAAATATGCTTGTGGCTGATCCCATAAACAGTAACAGTTTTTATTTGTCATATGAAAGCATTAAAATTTTACAAAAAAGAAAAACGTATTGAATAATTTAGAACATTTTCAAGGGACTGATTCTCCGCATTGAGCGGTTGGTTTATTACCTGTTACTCAATGTGTCGCGTGCCAAGTTTTCCTCTCTAAACGGCAACTTCTGCAGCAAAAATAATTTGTGGTCAAGACGTGTGGTAGCTTTATTGCTCTGAAATATTCTATTGATGGACTAAGTAAATCCTCTCTGCGGTTCATGCACTGGCAACCATGTATGATTTCAAAACTTGTACCTTAAACATCTTCGTTTGAAACAGCCATCTGCTGTTTTAACACAGAATGCATTGACATTTTACAGCCATGATTTATGAAGGGGTAAAGATTGGGACTTCAATCTTCCCTGGGCACTACAGCGGACTTCTGATTTCATGGATATCCATTAGCCTTACCGCAATTTCGTGTCCCACCAACTTAAACTTAGTGAAACTCCTGGTTTCATGTACGACTTCGAAGTCACCTTCCCCTGTATATTAAACATCTGTCTGGGTACTACTTTGACCCATAGGGACATAGCCCAACGGTCCAGGCTCTGGAGACCCCATTCCGTAACTTTGACTATTTTGTGAACGTTAGACACCTGATTCCCCAGCAACAATATCCACATGATTTTGTCCAATTTCACATCGTTTATTATACAGAGCCTCCACATAATCAGATGTTCCATATTCTTCGCGATTAACAAGAACAGCGGAATTTTGATTCACGTGTGTACCATCTGCATCGATAAGTAATTGCTCATTATTAACCTCATCGATTAAATCAAGTTCTTCTTGAACTGAGTTATCCCAGGTTTGAATTTCTTGATGGACCGCTGTTACGGGAATCTGAACAATAGATGGTATCACGCTATTAGCCGAAAAATGAAAACGTGTACCACAGAAAGTGATTACCTCTGGTGCATTTAACCTACCAATCTGACCTTGCTGAAAATAATTTAGTTGCACAAATTTATCATGTGCCCACTGGTATATGATTTGATCACGAAAGATACCGTGCGTGAACAGTTCTACTACATCTGTGCTATATATACAATATTATAGTACTACTGCCTGATCATTTTGTATTATCAACTTATCAAGGTATTGTACCTTTAGTTCCACGTAGTCCCATGCGTTACTTGTTCATGGTATGCCACTATGTCTCCAACACACGTTGTTTGCTGTTCAATTAATGGAAGACATCTGCGAGGTATATCTCGTCAATTTCATTAAGGTCGTTGATCAGCGATTCGCCAAGGAAATCCATCTGTGAGTATACAATTTTTTTCAAGTATGTTACAAAGAAAATAGTTCAATACAACACAAGCCGTACAATTTAAATGTTTTAGGAAAACCAATTACATTTGTTATACAAATTAGTAAAGACAAATTTATTTTAGAGTTTGTATTAGTACGTTATATTCTCCTAACTTTGTTGTTCTGAAAAACGATTAATTGCTTCCTTTCTCTTGCAAACTCTGTTACTGCGATCAATAACAAATTTCATACAAAATTCATTAGACGTTGTGATGCACAAAAATTTCACCGTTGAAATATTTATTATAATTCCGAAAGAATAAAAATTTACTGTGTTTAGGTGAAAAAAATAAGTTTTACATTATTGATTTTCAATATCATTGACAAAATAAAAAGATCATTTTGCAATTGTACATTCTTACATACATCCATATAACATTCAAAACTAAAAAAAAAAAAAAAAAAACATATCATGTGTCATATAATAAATATGCACATAATAATGCATAAGGTTTTTTTAAATATAAAACTAAAATTAATGGAAACTTATTTTTAGTGTATATTTTCGTACACGAAAGGTGAGAATAGTAATAAAAAGTAACAATATGTGGTCAAGGTTACTTACGTGAATAGGAAAACAAACTTTCCCATCAAGAGCAACAACAGCCAGTTGACCTCTTTATAAGCTTCTCGGCCCGTTGCTTTTTTCAAAACATAAACACATCTGATGATGAACGTATGGACTTCCCAGATAAAAATATAGCAGCAAACTTATTAAAAAACAATTTTTTTGATTTTTCTGCGTGATACGTCACGAAATTAAAAAATATAAAAAGCACGGGCAAGAAACATGGAGGATGACAATTCACATCATCAAATCATACGCTCTAAATCAAATCACCAGTAACCGCAATGGAGTTTGGAACGCTTGCCGTGTAAGTACCCTCTCTTTTCCTATAGTATACCTTCTCCAACTTTGGGGAGGAGCTTCAGCAAAACTCTGCCATCTGGCATGCCTGAGAAAAGGTAATTCATCATTGTGGGTGTACGTCTCCTGTAACAAGCGACCCACTGTATTTTCAGTTTTAAAGATTTATTGTCATAATTCAGTTATAATAAATTGTAATTTAAATGGGACGATGCTTAATCTAAGTGGGATTAAGTTGCAGTGCACAGCCTAACTTTTAAGGAATACAGTTTACTTATTTACAATGTATTGCGTTTGTATATTTTAATATTTTACGTGCATACGTTAGTGTATACACAAATATACAAATACAAATAAGTTTATTTATTTCTAAGTCTTACTCCATTTATTTCATTATCAATTTTAAATCGTGTTATATACGTACAAAAAATTACAAGTAGATTGTTAATCTTGCATACACAAGAACTACTAAATACAATTTTTGAAACCATTACTTTGTATTGCGATGCGTTAACAATCTTATGAAAACTTGAAAGAACAACTTTGTTGTGATCCAACAAATTGTATGTGGTGAACATGAACATTTTCATACAAAAATCGTTCGATAATGTGATGCACTAAAAATTTCTGGCGTTTCTAAAATGTCCATGCATGGATATCAGAGTTTAATAAATGACCCAAATTACCTATGTTCCCCCGGTGCAATTTCGATAATTTTGGTACCGTCGTGCTTGTCTCGTCACATACTACAAGAATCAAGCGTAAAAGCATAGGGTCCAGTTTGCTCCATCCCCTTTATTTTACCAAAAAAAAAAAAAAAAATACCCATGTTCCCCCTGGCAATTTCGATAATTTGGTTCCGTCGTGTTTGTCTCGTCCCATACAACAAGAATCAAGCGAAAAAACATGGGGCCCAGTTTCCTCCCCCCCTTCATTTTCCATACCGAGCTACAAAATTACCCAAATTACCCATGTTCCCCCGCTGAAATTTCGATAATGTTGGTACCGTCGTGTTTGTCTCGTCACATACTACAAGAATCAAGCGAAAAACATGGAGCCCAGTTTGCTCCCTCCCCTTCATTTACAACACAATTACCCAAATTACCCATGTTCGCCCGGTGCAATTTCGATAATTTTGGTACCGTCGTGTTTGTCTCGTCACGTACTACAGGAATCAAGCGTAAAAACATGGGGTCCAGTTTGCTCCATCCCCTTCATTTAAAAAAAAAAATTACCCAAATTACCGATGTTCCCCCGGTGAAGTTTCGATAATATTGGTACCGTCGTATTTGTCTCGTCACATACTACAAGAATCTAGTGAAAAATCATGGGGCCCAGTTTGCTCCCTCCCCTTCATTTTCCATACCGAGCTACAAAATTACCCAAATTACCCATGTTCCCCCGGTGCAGTTTCGATAATTTTGGTATCTTTGAGTTTGTCTCGTCACATACTACAAGAATCAAGCGAAAAAACATGGGGCCCTGTTTGCTCCCTCGCCTTCATTTTCCATACCGAGCTACAAAATTACCTAAATTACCCATGTTCCCCCGGTGCAATTTCGATAATTTTGGTACCGTCGTGTTTGTCTCGTCACGTACTACAGGAATCAAGCGTAAAAACATGGGGTCCAGTTTGCTCCATCCCCTTCATTTTACAACAAAATTACCCAATTTACCCATGTTCTCCCGGTGCAATTTCAATAATTTTGGTACCGTCGTGTTTGTCTCGTCACGTGCTACAAGAATCAAGCGTAAAAACATGGGGTCCAGTTTGCTCCCTCCCCTTCATTTTACAACAAAATTACCCAAATTACCTATGTTCTCCCTGTGCAATTTCGATTTTTTTTGGTACCGTTGTATTTATCTCGTCACATTACAAGAATCAAGCGAAAAAACATGGTGCCCAGTTTGCTTCCCTCTAACCGATATATCTACTTTCTTTCGTTCAAGAATCTAGATAAACACGGCGTTCTCAACAATGTAATGAAAACTATGAACAATGTCGTTGATTGTAATCCGGTAATTATACGTTATGTATTATCTGTCAGGAAAGTAAATGTACACCTATTTTTCGAGTCTGGCATTCCTGCGCTCCATCCGTGGAGAGTATGAGAATTAAATCAATCAAATGTTTACTGAGGGGCAAAAAGAAAAGTTTAACCTGAATAAGACATTGCAAGGGGCACAAGCTGTGAATACGAATAGTGCATAGTGTAAATAAAGGACGACGCCGAAAGAGAAAGCCAGAAACAGCTGTTAAACTTAGAAAAAAGAGTAAAAATTGTCGAAGTGGGAACATAAAACACAAATAAAACAAATACGCCGACAACAAAACGTTCACCATGCCATGGTCTTGGTGTAATGGTTAAGGTGCGGGCTTACAAATGCAAAGGTCCCCGGTTCGGATCCCCGTCAAGGACATTTTTAAAAATTTTTGTTGATAATACATACAGCTCATGAGAGGGTAAAAGAGGTCGTATTTAGTTTTTCGTAGTAATTATTATTGGTAATGTTTAGTACTGATAATACTTTTTGTCTTTGCGTATTGCTTTTATTCTTTTCTTCATTTCGAAAGAGAAGAATATCCGAACAAATGCCACCAAAATTTCTCTTATTTTGAATGTAAACGCCATTTGCGATTAGTGAAGAATAAAAATTGAACGTTCCGAAGTAGCTGCCAAAAGTGAAAAGAAAAACATGGAAATGGACCGTACTCATGGTTACTAAAAATAGAATTTCTACATGCCGTACACCTCCCGACCACATTTCTACGTTAGCAAGTAAGAGGCTTGTGTTTAGGTGAGGCTGGTCAATACGTTTTGCAAAGGGGCCCGGTTTAGCTCTGACGCACCACAGGTGCGAGAAGGGAGCAAAACACTTTTTCTCTCTCCCTCTGTGTGTCCATTTATCTATCTATCTGTGCATATATATAACGCTATTTGTGAATGCTATAACCACCCTAATTTTCAGCGGATTGAGACGAAACTTGGCACAAACATTAATTGTTGAAATATCCTGATGAGTTCGTTAACCAGAATAATCAGATGAAAATGTTCAAAATGGCGGCCCTTCAAACTCTTAAAAAGTTCCAAGGGAACCAAATTTCGCCCATAAATAGGTATTCAGAAAGTTTTAATAACTTTTCCTATTTTACTGAAATATTTGTGTGCAGGGACTTATCCTCTTTTATTGAAATATTGGACCCGATTAATCGCCTAAAGAAGGTTCACGCCCTTTCGCTACGGTCAGGCTTTTTTTTTTGCAGGAGGGGGTTATAGTCTATCGGAACAAGATGATTATTAGTGATGATATGGAATTACACATTGAAAGTGAAGTAACTTGTTAAACGTGGTATTTGAAAGAATAATATAATAAATGTGCTTTCCTCAAACACAGAGAACTGTAAATCATGTATTTCGAGTTCGGGAGCGTGAATGGCGAGGAGTGTTATTTGATTTGCTTTTTAGTAACACTTTGCAATACAAATAAAGGTAGGCAACATTAGTGGTAAGTAAAATATTAATATTATTATTATTATTATTAATAATAATAATAATAATAATAATAATAATAAATAATAAATAATAATAATAATAATAAGTGTTGTTTGTGGCAAGGCAATATCTTCCTCAATTCTTCTTCAAATGTAATGATTGTAACGCCATATCTCCTTTACAAACAAAATATTAGCAATTTATATCGAGAGAACGGGAAATTGTAGTGATGGGAGCAACGTTGGACAGTATGCACTCATAGTACTCAGAAAAATAAGTGATTTCAATGCAAAATGAACGAAGAGTCATTGTCATGGGTAGTCATGGGGCCACGGCAGAGCCCTCTTTAGGCAAAATGTCGATAACTTATATCGAGAGAACAGGAGGTGATGGTGGGATGGGACAACGTTGGACACCGTGGACCCATAAGGCGCATCGAAAAAATTAGGGGGGCGGACGCCAGCCAGCCTTACTTATTTCTACATAATAATATAAAATTATATTGTCGAAATACACACACGAGTTAGCTACTAATATTTCATATTATTATTATTATTATTATTATTATTATTATCGACAGCGTCTTTTCATTACGTGAGCATGTTTGACATGAAGCCAAAGAGTAGACCCATCATTCGTAGAAAGAATAAGAATAGCCAGTTACTTTAACTGTGAACGACGGCGAAAAATACGAAAAGAGTGACTACCTGGAACAATACTTTCTCTCAAATGGATAAAAAATCAAGCCGAGATAGATTCGAACTCGCATGGACGGCGCGAAAAGCCAGTGCTTTGTCCACTTTTTTTTTAACTGACTCACCGAACGTGTTTCAGTAACACTTATTGCTAATTTTACTTGCTTCACTCGTTTAACTTGCTTTTTCTAATAACTTATAACGACAGGAACACGAACACAGAAACATCGAGAACAGTTAAAAATCATAGATTCTCTCCCGCCGGAAATCGAACCCGGGACACCATAAACTGAAGGCGCACGTGCTAGCCACTAGACCAGCAGGGAGGGCATAGTTCACTCTCTGTGTCGTTAGGGATTACGACCACTATATTGCCAGCTATCACTTCTGTTGGTTGTATACTATGATCACATGTTTCTTCTTTGCTGGAAGAGTTAAACCTTTATTCTATATAATACATGAGGTATTTAGACCTACATGCTCTTCATATAATGTAATAAAAGGGTCAAGCTGGGAATAAGAAAAAGAACATTCCATGGACAAAACGGAAACTATTGGCATCAGAAATATTTATCTACGAGGGATGCGCAGTGTATATTTCAGAATAGTTACTGGTTAGTTCAGTAAACGAAGAAAGGGGTATAAAAAAGCAAACATGTCGAGTCAACGAGATCGACTAGAGTTGACAGAGGCGGAAGCAGATGTGTAGTAATACAACAACGAGACGAGTTGATACGAGACGAACCGATTGATATCACTACCCGAGTTGGTCTTCTGCTTCGGCTCAAGAATTCTTTCGTACAGGTCTCAGCCTTGATTTGAAGAACTACAGTATATACTTATATTGGTGATTACGACATTTGAGGCTGTCTCGTAATAATAAAAAAAAACTCTTGTCTTCTCGTTATCTAGACGAGACGAGATACACTAAAATTGCCCCACGAGATGCACTAAAATTACGAGACGAGACGCACCCCTGTCGTGAGCAACAGTAAAAGTATTCCACATTACTGCTTACATTTCTCATGGCTTTTGCTTTCCAGACTAATCAGGCCATTATTTCAAAACGAGTTAAAACGAACTGAACGAGCGAGCGAGCCATTACCAAACTCAGCTCAACTCGAAACTCGATCTCGAAAACAGCGACTTGGCTCGGAACTCAACGCAAGAAAATTACCTTTAACTCGACTCGAATTGAATTCGAGTCGAGTCGAATTTTGGCTCGACTCGTTCTCATCCCTATTCGTATTGGTATTTTATGTTTCCACTTCAACAATTTCTACGCTTTTTTCTCCGTTTACTTGCTGTTTCTGGAATTCTCTTTCGGTGTCGTCCTTTATTTACACCATGCACTATTCTTATTCCCAGCTTGTGACCCGCTTCATTGTCTTATTCAGTTTAGGCTTTTCTCCTTACCTTGACTACACATGTGATTGATTTAATTCTCACTTTCCGCGCAGGACCGATGAAAATTTGTTATTATTATTATTATTATTATTATTATTATTATTATTATTATTATTATTATTATTATTATTATTATTATTATTATTATTATACTATTGAACTTGCACGGTGATATTACAGTATAATACGATATCATTTCTGTAATTTTACTCTATTGTATGTTATTTAGTTTATTAATGGGAACTAAATTGCCTCCAGATCAACGAATAAATTAACTACGGCATACACTTTGGTGGAAATATCATTACAGAAACATTATTGGTTCGTTCCAAACATGTTCATGTAATGATATATTTCCACCAAAGTGCATGCCGTACTTAATTTATTCGTTGATCTGGAGACAATTTAGTGCCCATTAATAAACTAAATAACATATAATGGAGTAAAATTACAGAAATGATATCTTTTTTTACAGTAATTTCGCCGTGCAAGTTCAATAGTATAATAATAATAATAATAATAATAATAATAATAATAATAATAATAATAATAATAATAATAATAAATTTTCATTGCTCCTGTGCGGAAAGTGAGAATTAAATCAATCACATGTTTAGTCAAGGTAAGGAGAAAAGCCTAAACTGAATAAGACATTAAAGCGGGTCACAAACTGGGAATAAGAATAGTGCATGGTCTAAATAAAGGATGACACTGAAAGGGAAATCCAGAAACAGCAGGTAAACGGAGAAAAAAGAGTAGAAATTGTTGAAGTGGAAATATAAAATACAAATACGAATAGGAATGAGCACGAGTCGAGCCAAAATTCGACTCGACTCGAATTCAATTCGAGTCGAGTCAAAGGTAATTTTCTTGAGTTCCGAGTCAAGTCGCTGTTTTCGAGGTCGAGTTTGATAATGGCTCGCTCCCTCGTACAGCTCGTTTTAACTCGTTTTGAAATAATGGCCTGATTAGACTGGAAAGCGAAAGCCATGAGAAATGTAAGCAGTAATGTGGAATGCTTTTAGTGCGTCTCGTCTCGTAATTTTAGTGCATCTCGTGGGGCAATTTTAGAGTATCTCGTCTCGTCTAGATAACGAGAAGACAAGAGTTTTTTTATTATTACGAGATAGCCTCAAATATCGTAATTACCAATATAAGTATATACTGTAGTTCTTAAAATCAAGGCTGAGACCTGCACGGTCGATTCTTGAGCCCAAGCAGAAGACCAACCCTGGTTGTGAAATCAACCGGCTCGTCTCGTATCAACTGAGCGAACAGCACGAGTCGGCTCGGTTGGGATGACCCGAGCCGGCTCAGTTGAAACGAGCCATCAACTCAGCTCAATTGAGCCGATGGGTCGAGCTTTCTCGGTTGGGATGGGTCATCTACTCGGCTCATGTGAACCGGTTCGAGCCAGCTAAGTTGAAACTAGTCCATCGGCACGTTTCGACTCAGCTCAACTAAGCCGATGGCTCAGATCGGCTCGGTTGGGTAAGCTGTTGGCTCGGCTCACTTCTCGGTTCGGTTTGATAATGAATGAGCTGTAAGCCCAGCCGCTCGAGCCGTTGAGGAGCCTAAACCCGGTCCCAGCTGTTTTGAACATGTTTGGCTGAAGCCTATAACTTTTAACAATTTTTGGCTTGAGCCCGAATACTTGCCTCTTCGGAACTCAAACCCAGAACGTGATCGATGTCCTTGCCTCCTAAAGACTTCTTGACGCCGAGATCGACAGTCAATTAGCTTCTACTATTCAGATACAAACCGTATATCTTTTAAAGATTATACACGGTGTTGATATAATAATAATAATAATAATAATAATAATAATAATAATAATAATAATAATAATAATATAGTAGTAATAATAATAATATTAAAAATTTTAAACTTGCCCTGAAATTTGGCAAAACTTACTTAAAAGTAGAGATTTCGGGGAAAGGGTTCCGTACCTTCAAGACACACCTCTGCAACTACCAACATTTTAAACCAGAACGTTCCATTGAAGTTTCATGTAGGAAGTATTCTACTGTTTGTTTTAAGGAAAATAACTTTAATAAATGAAACTGAATATCACGCAACAGTAAGGCATATGATAAACTAATTTTTAGGATATGGAGAGGTAAATATAAAAGCTTTGGTACAAAATACCTACACAGAGCATAATTCAATGAGCTCTGAAATAGAATGTAACGAAATAGCCTATGAGATTCAGTATACAGAGCAATTGTTAGTTAAAGAATGGACATACACTATTTCGAGAATCGAGACAAGACGGGAAATGTTTACGATACTTTTCTTCTGGTCTCGATTCTCATCTCCAAAGAGAGACGATAATTTTGAGTTAGCCTTGACCTGTCTAAAATGTAAAATGTTAATTATCATGTTATTTTGTTTGTTTTAGAAACAAGATGAAACATTCCTCTTCTCGTGAGCAACATTAAACCAAACCGAAATATTCTTTCCAAATGTCACGTTTCTGCATGTAATGGTATGACCTGAGCGATAATTAGATTCTAGCTTTTAATTTTCTACGTGATAATAATAATTAATATTAGTTTATTATTATTCCTGAAGATTTGATGGTTCAAGTGTTGAAACATCCGAGTATTCAAATATCTGAATATAATAAAACGTATGTTATCGCGGATCAACCGCCATCAAAAATCCTAAAGTTAAAAAAAAAAGTGCACCTTGACCAATGAACCGCGATCGCTACGCGGTAAACGATTCGTTTTTAGTCTGGTACTGGTTACGTTAGGTTTCTTTGTCTCCGCTTGCAAACTTGTATGTTACTTTTCTTTGATTCAAAATGTCTTTCGTATTTCTTTTATGAAGTCGTTAACATTAATAACGTGAGTTGTTCTTGAACCGTTGGTTCAAAGTTTATTTCTTCTCCACACGAAACTACAAATATAACAGACTGAATTCTCATACTCTCCATTTCTTTCAAAGCAGTCGCCATTACCTGGTCAAAGACTTATTTCCGCCACGATTCATATAAACCAAAATAATTTCATTTTTCGGAAGCGGAACTTTCACTTTCCGGATTTCGGAAAATTATGGAATTCAGTTAAACTCCTTAATTCAGAAGAATTTCGGAACTCGGAAAGAATCCGGAATTTAGAAAATTGCGGAATTAAGAAAAACTCCGGATTTTGAAAAAAATCCGCATTTTTTCGAATTCCAGAATGTTAACGAAATCAGAAATTTCTAAATTCCAGATTTTTCCGAATTCCGGAATTATTCCAAAATCGGAATTTTCCGAAATCCGGAATTTGTCCGGTTTTACTTTCGGGAGTCCGAAAAGTAATAATTCCGGAATTGGCTATCCCTAGTTTATACACAACCTTTCAGAACACTAAGCTAGTAGCTGTCTACAAACAAGTAATGCAAAGCATTTTTTATTCTGCAATACGTCATGTATTAAAATTCGACAGCAGTTTCAGTATCTAACCAGAAATTGCATGTATGAAGTATGACTGGAAGCTGAGATATGAAGAATTATATTGTGTCTTATACAACCCTGCAAACCACTGAATATCTAAACGGCTTTCGTTAAATCCAAGTTGTAGTACTCACAGTTATATCCATTTGTGTCTATATGATCGTGTTACTAAGCTTACTATATGATAGCGTCAGTAAGTCTTTCTCTGCCCTCCCGTAAAGTTGTGATACGATCTACTACAGAATAAAGAACCAATTATCAATTTAACCAAGTTGTTGTATTACTACACATTTGCTTCCGCTTCTGTCAACACTGGTCGATCTCGTTGACTTGACATATTTGCTTCTTTATACCCCATTCTTCGTTTACTGAACTAAACAGTAACTATTCTGAAATATACTACTGCGGATGCCTCGTAGATAAATATTTCTGATGCCAATAGTTTCCGTTTTGTCCATGGAATGTTCTTTTTCTTATTCCCAGCTTGACCCTTTTATTACATTATATGAAGAGCATGTAGGTCTAAATACCTATTGTATTACGTAGAATGTAAGTTTAACTCTTCCAGCAAAGAAGAAACATGTGATCATAGTATACAACCCACAGAAGTGATAGCTGGCAATATAGTGGTCGTAAACCCTAACGACACAGAGAATGAACTATGCCCTCCCTGCTGGTCTAGTGGCTAGCACGTGCGCCTTCAGTTTATGGTGTCCCGGTTTCGATTCCTGGCGGGAGAGGATCTATGATTTTTAACTGTTCTCGATGTTTCTGTGTTCGTGTTCCTGTCGTTATAAGTTATTAGAAAAAGCAAGTTAAACGAGTGAAGCAAGTAAAATTAGCAATAAGTGTTACTGAAACACGTTCGGTGAGTCAATTAGAAAAAAAAGGACAAAACACTGGTTTTTCGCGCCATCCATGCGAGGTCGAATCTATCTCGGCTTGATTCTTTATCCATTTGAGAGAAAGTATTGTTCCAGGTAGCCACTCTTTTCGTATTTTTCGCCGTCGTTCACAGTTAAAGTAACTGGCTATTCTTATTCTTTCTACGAATGATGGGTCTTCTCTTTGGCTTCATGTCAAACATGCTCACGTAATGAAAAGACGCTGTCGATAATAATAATAATAATAATAATAATAATAATAATAATAATAATATGAAATATTAGTAGCTAACTCGTGTGTGTATTTCGACAATATAATTTTATATTATTATGTAGAAATAAGTAAGGCTGGCTGGCGTCCGCCCCCCTAATTTTTTCGATGTGCCTTATGGGTCCACGGTGTCCAACGTTGGTCCCATCCCACTATCACCTCCTGTACTCTCGATATAAGTTATAGACATTTAGCCTAAAGAGAGCTCTGCCGTGGCCCCATGACTACCCATGACAATGACTCTTCGTTCATTTTGCATTGAAATCGCTTATTTTTCTGAGTACTATGAGTGCATACTGTTTAACGTTGCTCCCATCACTACAATTTCCCGTTCTCTCGATATAAATTGCTAATATTTTGTTTGTAAAGGAGATATGGCGTTACAATCATTACATTTGAAGAAGAATTGAGGAAGATATTGCCTTGCCACAAACAACACTTATTATTATTATTATTATTTATTATTTATTATTATTATTATTATTATTATTATTATTATTATTAATAATAATAATAATATTAATATTTTACTTACCACTAATGTTGCCTACCTTTATTTGTATTGCAAAGTGTTACTAAAAAGCAAATCAAATAACACTCCTCGCCATTCACGCTCCCGAACTCGAAATACATGATTTACAGTTCTCTGTGTTTGAGGAAAGCACATTTATTATATTATTCTTTCAAATACCACGTTTAACAAGTTACATGCACAGATAGATAGATAAATAGACACACAGAGGGAGAGAGAAAAAGTGTTTTGCTCCCTTCTCGCACCTGTGGTGCGTCAGAGCTAAACCGGGCCCCTTTGCAAAACGTATTGACCAGCCTCACCTAAACACAAGCCTCTTACTTGCTAACGTAGAAATGTGGTCGGGAGGTGTACGGCATGTAGAAATTCTATTTTTAGTAACCATGAGTACGGTCCATTTCCATGTTTTTCTTTTCACTTTTTGCAGCTACTTCGGAACGTTCAATTTTTATTCTTCACTAATCGCAAATGGCGTTTACATTCAAAATAAGAGAAATTTTGGTGGCATTTGTTCGGATATTCTTCTCTTTCGAAATGAAGAAAAGAATAAAAGCAATACGCAAAGACAAAAAGTATTATCAGTACTAAACATTACCAATAATAATTACTACGAAAAACTAAATACGACCTCTTTTACCCTCTCATGAGCTGCATGTATTATCAACAAAAATTTTTAAAAATGTCCTTGACGGGGATCCGAACCGGGGACCTTTGCATTTGTAAGCCAGCACCTTAACTATTACACCAAGATCATTACATGGTGAATGTTTTGTTGTCGGCGTATTTGTTGTATTTGTGTTTTATGTTCCCACTTCGACAATTTTTACTCTTTTTTCTAAGTTTAACAGCTGTTTCTGGCTTTCTCTTTCGGTGTCGTCCTTTATTTACACTATGCACTATTCGTATTCACAGCTTGTGCCCCTTGCAATGTCTTATTCAGGTTAAACTTTTCTTTTTGCCCCTCAGTAAACATTTGATTGATTTAATTCTCATACTCTCCACGGATGGAGCGCAGGAATGCCAGACTCGAAAAATAGGTGTACATTTACTTTCCTGACAGATAATACCAACAAAACCACTGTGCACACTAGATGTTAAAATTATGAATTAATAAATGGAAATATCAATTTACTTACTTTTTCTAATTTAATCTGATGAGTCTTTCCTAAACTTGAAAACAATTGTCTTCTTTTACTTACAGTTATTTCACTCGGCACTGAGGTGTAACGCTGCGTACGATGTTAGAAACTTCCTCATGAAGTGCCATTAGCTGCAACAATACAATAATATGTTGTCTTTTATTAGGGTGACCAGATTTTTTTAAATCCAAAAGAGTATATCCAAAAATACAAATTGACAGTAAGTATAAAGACAAGATGAATTACAGTATTTTATCCAATGCGCATGCAAATGAGTTAAATACTTCACCATCATTCATACTTCTGCGACGATCTTGCTTTCTTGAGTAAGTTAATGTCATCCTTTATTGCCAGTCTGAACTCTTCACAGTTCATGCTTACATTGAACTTCACTTTCATCACTTGTTCCAGTGTCGACACTGTGAGTTGACTTTTTTCCTCGCTCCAGCAAGTGTTAATAGCATTAAAGAGCCTCTCACAATCAACATTAGTGCCCGGTAAAGTAAACAAGAATTCCACGAGTGGCACAATCACTTTTAAATTTGACCCAGCCCGCACTAAATCTTAGTACACTATTTACCATTTGCCCATCATTGTCTCTCTTTTCTGTCCCCATTGTTCAAGGTGTTGTTGAACACATCTGGATATTGCACAGTAAGTGTAAAAAATATCATTATCACTGAATTCCAACGAACTGTCTACATGTTTTACCTGCTCATAGAAATATGCAAACGACTCCTGAAATTCTTCATAGATAACTGATGTGTCAGGTAGTAAATATTTCATCTTGTTTACTTCTCCGAAAAAACGTTGTGACCACATCTCTAAGTATGTTATCACTTCAAAGTAAAACCTTCTTGACACTGAGTAGGCATATTCCTCTTTTATATTCCCTTCTTTTACAAGTTTCGTAAGTAAATTTCTAGCAGAAAACGGAAAAAAGTTTTGTTCAATTCTATCTTTGTATTTCCTCAGAAGTTCAAAATATTCAACAGAAACTTCAGTCGCTGTTATATCCTTCCTTTCAATTTTTGTAATTGTTTCACTGAACAAGATTAGTTGAGCATGCAGGAAATACAGCCACAACTCATTTGTTTCGTTTCGAAAGGAAATTGACTATAGTTATTGGAGCATTTTCATCACTCAAAAAGTACCCCTTAAGTGGTTCATACTGACGTATAATTTTTTATACACACGGAAGAAGAGACAAGAATCTCGTCTTTGAGTGATACAAAAGACTCTCATAATGACAGCCAATGAACTCACAAAAGTTTTTCAAATTTTCCGTCCTTACAGTAAAAATATTGAAATGGTTGTATATTTTAAAAAACATTCCAAACATCGATCGGTATCACTCTCGAACACGCCACAGAATTTCCATTGTGAAGGATATGAGCCCCACACCCAATAGGCAAAACATTTTTTTTTTCAACCTGCACTCTAGTTCACTATGCGCATTTCCTGCTGTTTTATTTTCTATGCTTCCAAAATTTACTGGTGCATTATCAGCTACAAAACCGATGAACTTTTTTTCCAAACAAAACTGACGTAATGTACCCATTAATACGTTCGACACAGTTTCCGAGGTTTCATTTGACATGCTATAAATTTCTAGAAGACATGTTTTTACATTAATATCAGTATCTACTTCACAGTACCGCACTAAAACAGGCATAAGTTTGGTTGCTTTACGATTGGAAGCATCACAAGCAACAACAACGAAAGGAGGCTTTTAAACACTATTACTTAAAATATTTTCTGACCACACTCTCACCACATTTGTTAACAAAGCCTCCGTTTTCGTTCTCGCACATGCAAATTTTTTATTCACTGTTGATTTCAAAAGTTTGCTAGTGCAGTCCATGCTTCTAAAAGAGTGGTTATGTTTAACATTATGGTATGACCACACAAGTTCTAGTCGAATTAAATCTAGCTCTTCTGAAGATTCTGTGGTGAAAAAACCATCCAACTTACCTGCTTCGGAAGTTGATTATCATTCAGTGTGCGACTTAGATTTTATATGTTGTTTATATCATATTTACCTTTATTTTTTTTAAAAAAAGAGAACTCCTTCTTACATACCGTGCACTATGCTTTGTAAACATCGTTACTGCGGACCCTTTTAATGCAAGGATAGCTTATTTCAAACGCTTGATTATACTGACATTTTCCTCGCGGCATTGTTAATAAAATAAATCCTTCCAATCCTCGAATAATATAATTGATTGAGTGTACGTACGCACGTTAATTAGAATAATAATCACTGCGCGATTCCCACTACCAAAAACTGACTCACTTTGAAGGGGAAACAAAACCCTGTGCCATGAACTGTACGAATGCCAGATATAAATTCCGAAAATATAAATCATTCCAGGTACTCAATCAATTTAATTAACAATTTAATAATTAAAACGTTGAAAGTTTGGATAAATCCATCACTTTAATTTTGCCGTCTTTACTATAGTTTTAGTACTAACTAATAAAAACAGTTTAGTTATATTATTTCTTTTCTTTTGCAAAAAGAAAATCTGGCAACCCTACAATGCAACGAGGACGAGAAACGCAGCACAGTGCAGCGGGTCTGCTACTACGAAGTACTAAACAGTGCTGTCAACGTCCAAGTTTTTACAGGAAAAAAAAATGCGATTTTCAATGGGAAAATGCATTAAACGTTAAATGAAATTGAAAATGCCATAAAAGAGTATAATTCGATATTTTTGGGAAGAAAAAAGAGTATAGAGTATATGAACCTCCAAAAGAGTATAATACTCTTAAAAAGAGTATGTCTGGTCACCCTACTTTTATTTACTGTATTGTTCAACAGGTCGACCAATTAAACTTGCAGTTCAAAATAATAATATTTACAGTATTCAATAATTGTAATGAATATGCAACGAATCGCGTAGCGTTCTTTTCACGAATTGACCGTATGCGCGCGGAAACTGACTTTTATAACAGTACGGTACCACAATAGTGATGCAATCTACAACTTTTGCAAAAAAAAAAAAAAAAAAAGGACCCACACACGGTCCACGGTTTGTGCAAACAAGGCTGTTTGTAGGGATGCGCACGAGTCGAGACACTTTGTAAAATTCGAGACGGGTCGAGGCAAACGTATTTCTCGACTCGAATTTTCGAGTCGAGACACGAGTCGAGTCGAGACTGCTCGTAAAAATCTCGACTCGACTCGAATGTCTCGAAAATCTTTTTATAATTTTTAATATTATTTTGAAGAAAGTATGTAGTCACAAACAGCCTTGAAACTAATTCAAGTGAACATCCATGCATAGACGTAACTTAGGAGTCCAAGGGGGCAACAACTGCTCCTCCCCCCACATTTCTGAGGTTTATTTGGATAGTCATCCAGTGTTATCTATGAACTGTGCTGAAGCGTATACAACCCCATTATGCTTAATTTTATGTTTTTGTTTCACAGCATTAAGGTCATTAGGCGAGTAACGAGACCAAGAGAAAGGAGGGGCAAGGACGTGAAAAGACAGCGAACCTGGCCTGACAAAAGGTATCAGGTAAAACCTCAGTCACTCAGTCAGGATGGCCGAACGGAACAGAGTTCGTGGCCATGCTCCACTTTTAAAATGCTGTTTGTTAGGTATACACACTGCCCAGGAATTCAAGTGGCTTCAGTGAATAGCCACCTCGCCAGAATGCTTATCCACAGCGATTTGCGAGAACTCAGTCAACAATGAAAGTAAATAATCCCTGATCCATGTTCTTGATCTGGTTTGATAAAACATATTAATAGTCGTTTCATAGACGGAACCAAATTTTTAATTAAAATTCATGCATAATGTTTGTGAAGTGACAAGTGTTGCACACGAACTAAATTCTGACAGCAGGCTGATTTGCCGGAAAGCACTGACGGTGCGTTCCGGCTCACTCTAAGCCCTAACACTGCCTCTCCACTACTAGCTGGGTAATTGTCACTGACTTTTGATGCATGTGATCTGAATTGGTTAACACCTTACATTATTGCTTTTTTCGTTTTTAGACATTTCATGTTCCTCTACGACGGTAATAATAATTTATAAACTGTATTGTCAAATTCAGGATTTCTTTATTTTTCTGTTACATCAGAAATGCTTGTAATTTGAATAGATAGGACTTATTCTGAGCATGTGTTTTTTGGGGGGAGGGGAGAGATCACAGAGGCAGTATAAAATTGTGATTGAACTATATCTTTAAAAAAAAAATGATCATGTTCAGAGATGTTCATATACCTTCTCCCTAACCAGTGGCGGCGATACCGGCTTCGGGGCCCCCCCCGCAAAAACTGAACCGAATGGCCATGTGTTACTCGAACTTCATTTACAATTTCTATATGCGTACTAATGTACTACCATGAGCAAAATAAATGACGCGTCTCTTTATTTTGAAGTTTTTTGAAAATATCTCCGTTTTCTTTATATGTTCGAAATTTCGGAAGGTTTCCCCAGCAGGAAACGTTAATAACAAGCCCGTTTTAAATATTTGTGTTAGATATTAGCTTAAAATAAATAAATTAGAAGCAAAAAACATTAAATCGACCGAAATTACGAGAATTACCAACTCTGCTAAAGTGGGAAATTTTCAAGAACTCGAGGGAATTCTACAGTTCAACACGAAGCAACGACATCTATGTCATTGAGAGAAATGCGGATTAAATCTACAAACGAAACTTTCAACGAAACATTTCTAATATGTCTTATTACATGCATTATCTGCAAACTTCAAATATATGAATCTATGCCAAGTATTAGCGTTTAGATAGAGCAAATAGTTGAAATTACCTATGGAAAAGGACGAATTGGTAGCACGATCGTAATGAAAAATCATCTTTACCGTATAACGTGTTCAGTTTCCGTAAGAAAACAAATAGCTCAGTTAGTTAATGCAACGAGTCTGTATGCCGAAGGTAGCTGGTTCGAACCCCCACAGAGGTGCAACTGTAATTTTTATTACTGTGGTTATTTTATTTATTTTTTATGTGGGAAAGAATCAAATTGTAACATATGTGTAAAACTCATGACAATACCAAAAAAGAAAAAAATGTTGTCGCACTTGCATTAGTGTCTCTAATTTTTGTTTGCAAACAGTTTCGTAATTATTTTCCCTGTGCTCACTGCTCACAATATGCTCGCTGGTGTATAACGAATGCTTTCCAGTAAACGTTAATTCTAATTTGGAGATTTTTATAAAGTTTCACAATGTTTATCATTAAATAATCTTCTATCTACTTGTTTGGACATTTTGATAACAGATTTCCCTATTAAATGTTTAATTTTCCCTAGATGTTTCATTACGGAAAAGTTTTACAATGTATTTGTTTTAAATTGAAATTGTTTTGAATTTACCCCATGAGATAAGTAGCCCGAAGGAGGAGAACTGAAGTAGCTGATATTCTACGTAAAAGCAACCTATTATAGAATGATGACGCTTCTTACCTTCAGCACATAATCTTTACATTAGAGAGTCAGAGAGAAAAATCCTGTTTTTTCCTCTCCTATGACCACCCATCTTAAACCACCTCTACATACCATGGTTCGTCTTACACAATTTCGGAGCTCCAAAGACATTCATATAATAATAATAATAATAATAATAATAATAATAATAATAATAATAATAATAATAATAATAATAATAATAATAATAATAATAATAATAATAATAATCCTGAATATGCCATACAGTGGCGGCGATTGGACGTTAAAAGTGGGGGGGCAAGACATGATCTGAATATTTGTATATCACTGTTAGTTTCCGTGGTTGTTTCCAACACTTTGTTTGACGAAAGGTTGTATAACTAATAGGATACTATCTTTTTCAGTTAAAATACCGTATATCGTATTTTTATATTTTATTAAATAAATTGACAAGAGCAACAGAAGTAGGCACTAGCCCTTTGTATTCTTAAACAACAAAGGTGTAAGAAGAGATTTGATTACTTGCTCATGAACATCTTAAAATTCTGGGGGTCGCGGTGGCTCAGTGGTAGATCGTTCACCTCTGGTGCATGGGGTTCCTGGTCCAAACCCTGCTCCCGCCAAGTGGATCTTGTGGCGGACAAACACCTTGTGCGTAGGTTTTCTCGGGTTCTCCCGTTTCCTCCCACTTTCTTCATTCCACCATTTCATTTACAGTATTTATCATCTTCACCGTCTCCTTTAGCCTAGCCGGCATAAGCGTGGGACATAAAACTCAAAACTTTCATTTCATTTCTTTCTCTTAACATTCTGTCTAGAAAATTGTGTAATCAGATTATTTAATAACAAATTTACAAAACAAATGAATAGAAAGGATAATATTAATCATAGTAATGAATAATGAGGTATGCTATGTAGAAGTAATATTGAAACTGGGGATTAATGAACAACTTAATTTTTAATTCCACATATGTTTTTAAATGAATGTTATTACTCTTGGAAAATGAAAGCCAGTAAATACAACAAACATTTGCTACGACATTTAAAGCAATACATGTATTTGCTTGTGCAGCTTCTCGAAACATGTTCGTTGCCATTAGGTGCAGTTTTAACTCACTTGGAATACATCAAAACACAACCACACTTAGAATCATTTCACACTCCAGTTATACAAAATAATTCTAAAACCTAGAATTATGTTGAATTTACTAAATCTAATTGTGTATAAACTCGTACACCCCTAAACACACCACTTCACTCGTATTATATTACACTACAAAACAATGGAAAAGGTAGAAGTTGTTTCTTATTACGCTCTTTTTAATCAATATTCCTTACTTTAGAAAGAAGAAAAGACATTTTAGGAACTGTCAATTTTTGTGCAATTAAAGAATTCCTTGTGAAATACTTTTTTTTTTTTTTTTTTTTTTTTGCAAATGTTCTCTCAATTAGTTTCAAAGCGGCTGACTAACATATCGAGCCGTTGTAAGAAGGTTGTATAGAAGCAAAACCTTCTAAATTCGTTTTTGAATTTTGGCTGGGAACGAAGAAAAAGTTACGCCTTCATGTTTTCAGAATTTCTTAACAACTTTTTTGTTTAGTTGTTGATTTCACTCATTTGTATTATTGATCACTAAACAAAAAAATGTTCAACAATTCTGAAGCATAAGGGCGTCACTTCTTCGTTTCCTGACAAAATTGAATAATGGATTTATCAGGTTTTGCTTCTATACCACTGAATTGAAAGTATGCTGGAATTATTGTGCTTCAATAGGTTAATTTTGGGGATGTTTTCCGTGGCAATTAAAACGCAATTCCTGTTGCTTTCTTAACTTCACGGGAAAACAACCAATATATACTCACGCAATGACAAATATTATATGGCACCATTTTTTCTATGAGACCGTAATACATACAAAAACATTACATTTCCTAATGAAACTATATACATTAATGGGTTACTTCAAAAAAGTGGGGGGACAAATGCCCCCTTTGCCCCCCCTAATGCCGCCCATGATACCATACTTACCTAATGTAGTAACCTTAGACATCTTAGTTTAAAATGCTTTCTTTTGTAATAATTTGAGCAACCATGTGGGAGGCGGCACGACGGTTTTTTGCCCCTCTCATTTCCTCCCAACAGACAAGGACAACGTTACTGACAAACAGGGACAACGTTACGTAATTTCTGATAAGCAGGGCAGACAAAATGAATAAGAAAATATATTTATATCACCCTCTCCCCGTTCATGATTGGAATATCACGTAGCATTTTTAATTCTACTGAAGATAACCCTGTGCGGTTAGGGGTAAGTAACTAAAGAGATACCTAATACATAGCTCCCCTTGATTGTAATATTACCGCTTCTTTATTTGTTCGAGGGAGCTCCTACACAACCAAGGGTGACAAAAAGAATAGTAAAAGTGTCTATTGATTCTAGTGGCTGATCCAGCACGGATTCCTGAGTGGGGGGGAAGCGGTGAAGTGAAGGATTCTTTTGTTGATATGAAGCTGTCACATATTACCACTTAACTAAACTAAACATAATGGTGTGGTTAACCGGAATCCAGTCAGTTCAAATTGATGTAAAAGTTTAATTTTTTACTTCATATTAAAGTTTTGGTTTCAAATGAGAATTTCAGTCCGAGTGGTCAATGATCAAATCTTGGGGGGGGTTTCGGTGTAGAGGCTATGACCCCCTTATGGGAAAAGGCAAAAATATTAAAATTCTTAAAACTTTCGAAGTTTTCGTCTATTTTAAAGGAACTTTTGGCTTCATATTCAAGTGTTTGTTCCAAATGACAATTCCAGTCCGAGTAGACAATGATCAATTCTCGGGGGACTCTGCAATGTAGGAAAAATAATGACGTCTATATCGTGATCCTGTTGGTGACATCACGAGTCATGACGTGAATATAGCACAAAATAAACGATAAACGCTGTCGGCTCTCGTAGCTGAGTGAGCTAGCGCAGCATGCTAGTAAGGAAGATTGGTTTTGGCGTGGGTTCAAATCCTGACTAGGGACGATTATTTTTATTATTTTTTAAAAAAGTTTATAACACTTCTTTCGTTTAAAAAAAAGATTTAAAATAATATTCAAAAAGTGATTTAACAATTATTTTTTTTTATTTTCGTTAAAATAAGTTGTACTATACAGTTCCACAGATCCATAGCGAAGTTAGTAATAAAAATAGTAGTAGTAGAAACGGGTTACAATGCAATTCAGCATTCATTTGTTTCCGTGCGATGTTGCCAAACGTAACTCGCTTACAATGCTTTCTGGCTAGGCCTTAGTGTGTTTCGAAAATATGCTTGTGTTCGGGATGAAGTTCCAAGGTTAAGCATTGACTATAAGTTTTTGCTATTAATATACCTTCTAACAATATTGGCAGTGGACAAAAGTTGGACCGTGTTGAAGCTTTTTGCTCCTAATTTAGTTATTTTACTTTATTATTTAACGAATATATTGAAAATATCTTTGTCAGCAAGCACGTATGCAGGAATTTATTTCGGGAGGGGTCCAAAGTTATCTGGGGGCCGACTTCAATATTAGGATAAATTATAATATTTTTTTTAAAAAATAACCCCCAAAATTAGGTTAAATTTACAGAAAAGTTGGGATTTCAGAGGGGGTCTGGACCCCCTGAACCCACCCTTAAATGCGTCCTTGTTTTTCAGTAATGTTTCCTCATTTTGAAACCCTCAGAAACTTCGAATATATAAAGGAAAACGAGTTATTTTCGATAAAGTATCACTTCAAGGAGACGCGATATTTTTTATTGCACATGGTGGTACCCCAACTTAACAAGGGCAAGAATTCCTTTACTTTGGTTCTCTGCAATTGCGCTGTATCGAAAGGTTAGGTTTGTAATATATACTCCTAAGAACAAACGTGTTTGCCAGAGAACCGTGATACTGAACAGAGCTCCACAGAAATGCATGCTGAACTTTCGTTATAGCTACCCTTTGGTGTTTTTTGCCCTCAAGGTCAATCGAGTGATGATTCAGTTCAGTCCCTGTTCTTAAGCTGTGTTGGTATTACTTCGAATAGTTTTGACGTGTGTTTTCCAACCACCATATCAACAGACAATCAGGGCAAATCATAGCATACAATACATTTAAGCAAGTATATATGTCGCGAAATTATTTCACACATTATCCAAAGACACTTAATATATGAATCCATACATTTATTTATATAGGTAAAGCAAAGAGTGGAAATTACCTATCGAAAGAATAAATTAACAGCACGATCATAATGAAAAGCATGCCTCGTAATATAACAGACTTCTTTCGCGTAAGAAATCGAAACTCAGTTGGTCAGAGCAACTAGTCTGTACGAATTAGGTTGTTAGTTGGAGCCTAATACGAGTAAGAGTTTTTTTTACTATTGTTTTTCTCTTTTTTTATGTGAGGAAAAATCAAATTGTAACATCGCGATATCAAATGTATTTGGTTAGGTAACTTTGTCTTAGCTAAACTTTAACTGTCGAAATTATTTTACTAACCCATCAGTTACTGAACATTTCAAACACCAGTCGCATAACATGAAGGTTAACCTCACGTCCGCAGCCCTTAGTTATGCGTCCATACTTTCATGGCCGGACCTTGGGCGGGGCAAGAGTCAGAGGGACGCCAAAACGAGCCTCAAAAAGTAAATTTTATAATGTGTTTCCTACTGACTTTTTTGGTTTATATTCTTGTAAAGTAGCGGCAATTACATAATCTTTTTCCATTTCACCATGGAAGAAGAGTTTCATAGCACTAAGGGGACTGTATCGACAAATTGAGAGATGGCATGTAGAATAAAGAGTGGAGGGGGAGTAAGTATTGTTTGTTTCTTTGCTTGAGTTTAGCGTTCCACAGTTATGCCTTAATGGCAAAAGGAGATGTGGATACTGATTATAGTGAAATCCGAACCACGTTTATCGTTCAACAGTAACCCACCGGGAATTGGACCCGGGACCACAGAAGGCAGGCATGCTAGCCACTAGACCAAGCTGGAGGGGGGGCGTTGTTCGTATTGTTTATAGCAGGCCATATTTTTTGTGAAGTTTTCCTAGGTAATGAATGTCTTTCTGAAAAAATGGGTTTAAACTATTAAAAACGCTAGGATAAATGTAAAATATAGGCTAATACTAGGGGGGAGGGCGCCATAAAGTCACTTTGCCCAGGTGAAAATTTGGCCTGGTCCGTCCCTGCGTACTTTCTATATATTTTTTGACTTTGCAGCTTGTGCGGTCCCCACGCCACAGGGTTGTGGGGGCGCCATTTACGCCAATAATAATAATAATAATAATTATTATTATTATTATTATATGAATATCTTTGGAGAGACGAAATTATGTGACACGAATCATTACATGTAGAGCTTTAAGATGAGTGGTCAAAGGGGAGGGAAAAAAAAGGATTTTTCTCTCTGACTCTCTAACGTAAACATTATGTGCTGAAGGTAAGAAGCGTCATCAATCTAAAATTGGTTGCTTTTACGTAGAATATCAGCTACTTCAGTTCTCCTCCTCCGGGCTACTTACCTCGTGGGGTAAATTCAAAACAATTTCAATTCAAGACAAATACACTGTAAAACTTTTCCGTAATGAAACATCTACTGAAAATTAAACATTTAATAGGGAAATCTGGTATCAAAGTGTCCAAACAAGAAGATAGAAGACTATTTAATGATAAACATTGTGAAACTTAATAAAAATCTCCAAATTAGAATTAGCTTTTACTGGGAAATATTCATTATGCACCAGCGAGCATATTGTGAGCAGTGAGCACAGGGAAAATAATTACGTAACTGTTTACAAACAAAACTTAGGGACACTAATGCAAGTGCGACAACATTTTTTTCTTTTTTTTTTTTTTTTTTTGGTATCGTCATGAGTTTTACACATATGTTACAATTTGATTCTTTCCCACATAAAAAATAAATAAAATAACCACAGTAATAAAAATGACAGTTGCACCTCTGTGGGGATTCGAACCAGCTACCTTCGGCATACAGACTCGTTGCTTTAACTGACTGAGCTATTTGTTTTCTTACGGAAATTGAACATGTTATACGGTAAAGATCATTTTTCATTACGATCGTGCTACCAATTCGTCCTTTTCCATAGGCAATTTCCACTATATGCTCTATCTATACGTTAATACTTAGTATAGATTCATATATTTGGAGTTTGCAGATAATGCACGTAATAAGACATATTAGAAATGTTTCGTTAAAAGTTTCGTTTCTAGAATTAATTCACATTTCTCTCAATGACATAGATGTCGCTGCTTCCTGTTGAACTGCAGAATTCCCTCGCGTTCTTGAAAATTTCCCACTTTAGCAGAGTTGGTAATTCCCGTAATTTCAGTCGATTTAATGTTTTTCGCTTCTAATTTATTTATTTTAAACTAATATCTAACACAGATATTTAAAACGGGCTTGTTATTAACGTTTCCTGCTGGGGAAACTTTCCGAAATTTCGAACATATAAAGAAAACGGAGATATTTTCAAAAAACTTCAAAATAAAGAGACGCGTCATTTATTTTGCTCATGGTAGTACCATTTTACAATGTTAACAGTATTACCACTATGATTACAGCTGCTATGAATAATAATATTTAATAATAATAATAATAATAATAATAATAATAATAATAATAATAATAATAATAATAATAATAATAATAATAATAATAATACAGTATAACCACGGTTAACCGATCTAAAGCAGGGGCTTATTTCGGATATTTTGTTGTTGTTGTTTGTCTGTTGAGTCATGGACATCTGTTACCGGGCCTGTACTGCAGTATTTCTTATTTATCTGAAATGTTTTGAAGATCAAATAACTTCAAAACTCTCTTTGTATGCTACACTTATGTTCTTCATTAAAGTTAAGGAGTTCCATAATTTAGTGGTTACAGCGTTGGATTCATATCCACGTGATCCTGGGTTCAATCATCCGCTGGAATACTCCAAATGTTTGACGTCTGCCCAGCGTCGTGAGGAAAACTGAGGATTGATACGCCTCTTGGTGGAGGGTGACGCAATGGGCTGACCACCTGTTCGTCACCCAAGTAGTTGTAGGCAGGGTGGATTGATTTAAATCAGTCTGATTTAAATCACGATTTTAATCAAGATTTAAATCATTTGATTTTTTAAAATAAAAATCATTGATTTAAATCAAAATCCGAAATAAATTAATTTAAAGTGAAAATAAGTAAAATCCCGTTTCTGTTCTGTTATTTCGATTATGGAAGATAATAATCATAATTCAATCGGACTCAAATGTATGTAAGCACAGTATGGAAACGAGTATCATGCAAAGGATGATTAGAGAAATCCCATTTTGAACGGATAACGGGTGAATCCTGCTTACGGTTTTTAAATCATTAACTATTCCAACGGGGAATTCACCATGGGCATTTAAAGCGAAAATTTTCTTCTGTCCACGTCTATTTCTTGTTTCCAGATAATAGAGCGCATTTAGAGGGGTCCGATCCCCTCTCCTAAAAATAAATAAATAAATAAATAAAACTAAGCGAAATTTATGGACTAAATACATAGAAGTTCCTCGGGTTCATAATACGACAAATTTTGGACGCGTTAAAATATTGAATAACACTTTTGATAAAGTGGATACTTTCAAATATCTAGGATCAATATTAACAGACATAAACCATATTCACGAAGAACTTAAATGTCGACTAACAGCAGGGAATTCGTGTTATTATTCACTTCAAAATCTCTTATCGTCGCGAATTCTGTCGAGGAATTTGAAGCTTAAAATATATAAAACGATAATCATGCCTGTTGTTCTGTATAGCTGCGAAACACGGTCGCTAACTCTGAGGGAAGAACATAGATTGAAAGTATTTGAGAGCAAGATCCTGAGACGAATATTCGGACTCAAGGGAACAGGAATGGGGTATGGCGGAAACTTCATAACGAGGAACTACATAAATTATATGGTTTACCCAACATTGTTAGGGTCGTCAAGTCTAGGAGGCTTAGGTGGGCGGGTCATGTAGCTAGAATGGAAGAAAGTAGAAATGCTTTGAAAGTCTTGACTGGAAGACCGATAGGAAAACGACCATTAGGAAGACCTAGGCGCAGATGGAAGGACAATATTAAGATGCATCTCGCAGAAATAAGAATACAAAGAAGAAACTGGACCCAATTGGCTAAGGATAGAAATCAATGGAGAGCTTTTGTAAACGTGGCATTGAAGCTCCGGGTTCTATAGACCATAGAGTTAGTTACTTAATTTTAGGTGATATATATATATATATATATATATATATATATATATATATATATATATATATATATATATATATATATATATATATATATATATACTTTATATGCATTTCGTGCCGCTAGCTAGTTCCGATTTCCTTAAATGTGCCCCTGCGAAATATCAGTAACTTTCGTGAAAAGAAAAGTGTCATGCTGATAAATGTTGCTGTACTTTTTCCTTAATGCTGATGAAATATTGTTTGGGATTGAAATAGGTTAACGACTGGAGATTAATTCAAAATTCAACCCCAATACTTTCACTTAAATGGCATAACTAAGATTTAATTGAGCTGAGCGAAGCGAAGCTCTTATACTCGGGTTAGCCGTTTGGTTGTCCGCGAACTCCTCCTAGACCCTTTGGCCGATCTCAACCAAACTTAGCACGCTGATAGAGTATGTCGTGCTGAGTGACAACATAGGTCGAAATCAAAAATCCGATGTACCATCGAGGAATAATCACCGAAAAACGCTTCCTCCTAGACCGTTTGACCGATCTCAACCAAACTTAGCACGCTGATAGAGTATGTCGTGCTGAGTGAGAACATAGGTCGAAATCAAAAATTCGATGTACCATCGAGGAATAATCACTGAAAAACGCTTCCTGATTACGTAGTTTAAGCTCGCTCAGCTCATTTCATTGCAATCGGGTATATACATTGCATTCCTAGTACTAATTCCTAATGTTTTTCTTCAGTTTGTGACTTGTATTATACGAGGAGAAAGATTTTATTTAAATTTAAAAAATAAATTGAAATAAAAAAAATCAACAAAAATGATTTTTTTTTAAAAAAAATAACAATTTTTTCCAACCTGGTTGTAGGTCCACCAGTCGTTAACATATGGCATTGAGGCCGGCTCAGAACTTAAGGTCTGTTACGCCAGTGGTTTCAGTTTTTAGTTTTTGTAAGTTAAATGAACATTTTTAGGACTACAGTACATCTATATGTAGTTAGTACTGTAACAGCTAACATTTATAGCATATGGATTAGGTACAGCCTAGCGCGTCCCCGTCTTCTAGATTATTCCCGTACAGTACAGTACAGTACATGTTTATTGGATTTGCGATTTCGGATAATTCGGGCTTCGGTTATCCGGTATTATACTGTAACTACATTCCACACAGAAGAAAATTAACGTAGAATATTTTTTGTGTACTCGCGTAAAATACAGTGTTCTCATTGTCTAGAATAAAACGGAATAGAAATTCTTCTTGTATCGTTACACCGGAACACGTAACACACAAACCCACATGATAAAACTAAGGAGAGGTACTGTAAGCGTCACTATCACTATATTTCACTTGAAATGGAATGGAACACAAAATTTGTAAGAACTGTTTACCTAACCTTCAGTTCTTCAGGAGCAAGAATTTGTCCATAATTTTATCCATTTTTTTTTTTTTTTTTTTAATGTTCGATGCTCAAAATGGCAATGAAACTGTTAGAATTAGTTATAGGCTGTGTAGAAACGCTTTCAAAATGCACTAAAATTATAAATGACATGTAAAATGAGTCTTACTGAGCGTACTTTGTAGGGGCCCCCTCAGGTCCGGGGCCCCCCGCACCGCGGGGTCTGCGGGGCCCTTATCGCCGCCACTGTCCCTAACTGATTCTGAGTGTTTCTTAGATTTAAGACAGTTATTAAAAATTTTGCCGTATTTATACTGATATTACAAAATGTTCAACTGTAAACTGTCTTTAAGTCTGTAGAAAGTTCTAGAATAACAACGGGAATGGAACTCTGATTTTAACCATATCTGGTAATGTCTTGCAATAAATGTTTTGCTACATCCATCTTAATAAAGGTCAGTGAACTTTGGGCGTGCTGGAGAAAAGGATAAGCAGAGACATACAGAACTCGGCTCTTTGTCGGAAATCTTGTGATCCTAAATACAAAAGATATTTTATTGCTTTCCCTGTAAGTCACAAAAATAGCAACATCTGGTATTGTAAAGTGGAAAGGGAGAATTGTAAGGTTCAAACAACGAGTTATTTTTACTAATAGCCTCCCTGGCATCCAAACTAAAAATACACTTGATTTATTCTGAAGCTTTTGTTTGCAGTGAGCAAGGGCGCCAATCCTGGGGGGCCGTGGGGACCGAGCCCCCCAAAGTTCATATGGGCCCCATGTATTTTTCTGAATATGTGTTTTGTATTGTTATATGTATTGTTTTATGAATATACAAACCCACATCTGAATGGTCCCTCCCAAAGTTACAGAGAAATCGGTGCCCTTGGCAGTGAGCAGTACGTTTGAAGTTTTTTTACTGTGTATATATAGCCTTCACGTGTATCGGTGTATAGTGGTTTCATTTGTTATATTTTATCTGTGGTACTTGAATATTTCTCAAGTTTCACAGGAAGTTGTTGTGACTAACATGCAGTGCTCAAAAAAAAAAAAAAAAAAAAAAAAAAAAAAAAAAAAAAAAACGGAATATTTTAGTAAGAAGCCGAAACTTAGCAATATTGACAGTGCCAGCTTAGATAATGAAATAGTGACTAAACAATCTACTTCTTGCGTTTCAGAAGATAAGAATTCAAGTCCTAATGTGAAAACAGTGTGAAAATATGAAATCTCAAAATATAAGAATTCAAATGCCGGTACTACTATGGAAACAGTCTCACAAGATGAAGTTTCAGAAGATCGTGATCCAGTCAAAGGTTGTGAAAATGCAAAGACATTTCTGGCAGTAGGTCAAAGTCCCTTTCAACCGCAATTGAAAACATACCCCAATAAAATGGCCCCCGGTTCCGATCTGAGTGGTATAGGCAACTTGGTTAGATAATAGTATTTCTCGAGATAGTGCTTTTTGCTTTTATTGTCGCGGATTCTCCGAAAATATTCCGAAATCTGAAGACACCTTTACTAAGGAGGGTATCCGTAACTGGAAGAGGGTTAGTAGATAAATTCGGTACTCATGAAGCAAGTAACGCTCATAAGACTTGTATTTCTAAGACTGCGGAAGTCCGAAACGCGCTATTGCACGGATCAGTTGCGCGTAAATTAGATTTGCAGACGAACCAAATATGTAGTTAACGGCAATAGAATATATTTAGAAACACTTCTACATAGTATTTTGTATTGTGCTCGCCAATGTGTTCCCCTTAGAGGCCATAGGGAAAATAACGAAAATGAAAATAAAGGTAATTTACTAGAACTCTTATCGCTAAGATTCAAAGACAATGACGTGATTTTTCGGTATTATATTAACAAAGAGAAAACATTTAGACACGTTAGTCCTGAATACCAAAATCAATTTCTAGATTTAATGTGTGAGTATGTGCTGGGAAAAATAATTGATCGTGTAAAGACTGTAGGTATATATAGTGTCACCATGGATGAAACTCAAGATTTGAAGCGACATGAACAAATATAAATTGTTTTGCGATACTGTGATGAAACATTAAACGTTCACGAAAGTTTTATCGGGTTTTACAACACAGAAAAAACACGGCGAAAGTTTGTCCAAACTGTTAACAAATATGTTAATATCACCGGGTCTGAGCATAGATAACATCCGAGTACAATGTTACGATGGTGCAGCCGCTATGCGTGGCAGTACTCTGGCGTTGCAAAGAGGACCAGGGACGTGAACGATTTAGCCATTTATATCCATTGTTACGCTTACATTTTGAACTTACGCATTGTTGATGTGTGCCGAGAAGTGTCTGCAATTCGAAACATGTTTGGTGTTCTGAGTAGTTTGCATTCCTTCATAGAAGCGTAGTCAAAAAAGCACGCTATTTTTGAAAATATTCAACGTCAAGGAGAAAAATTAAAGCATTTGGTAACATTAAAATCTTTGAGCGACACTAGATGGAACTGTGAATTGGAAGCTATTCGTGCAGTTTTGGATCATTTTGGATCTGTAGTTTAAACTTTAGAGGAAATAGCAGATCACTATCAAATTTACGGCCCAGATGCGCATTCCCTGTTAAGAAATGTTCATGACTTTTTTATTTTTGTTTCGTCTTAAAATGATGAGACGTGTTCTTGAATACACGAATCAACTGTCCATACACATACAGCACACATACGGGCCAATTTTTCTACTGTGAAAAATTTGTCGCAAGCCAATATCTGCAGCCTTCAGTCCTTACGAAGTGAGAAAAGTTCCAAAACTCTGTGGACAGAAACAGAAGAAATAGCAGAAACCATGGGATGCACTGCACTGAACGTTCCACGAAGAAGACGAATCCCACGAGCACTGTATGGTGGTGATACTTCTTCGAGTGTGAGACAGCAGCTGAATATTACAGACGCGAAGTGTATTATTCCGTTATTGACATCCTTGTTGGAGATATTAGCAATAAAAGTTCAAAGAAAATGATATGCAGGTTCTTCATTCCCTCCACGATGTGATGAATCAACACAAGCCATCAGCAGAAAGTATCACAATTGTCACCAACACCTACAAAATCCCCAAAGTTCAGCTGACATCAGAGTTAAGTTTTCTCCAATTTGTGTGCAGAGAGACAGACTGAAAATGATTTTTCTTCGCTTCTAAATTTGTTTTAAAAATTGAATCTTTGCGAATGCTTCCCAAATTTGAATCAAGTTTATAAGATTTTTCTAACCGTGCCTGTCAGTTCCACAACCAGTGAACGTTCCTTTTCGTGCCTGAGACGGCTAAAAACATACGTTCGTAGCACTAGGGTTAAGAAAAATTTCGTAGTTTAGCTGTGTTGTGCATAGAAAGGTCTTACGACATTAACGTTTCTCAGGTTATCGTCAAATTTGATTCAGAAGCAACACTTCAAGGAAGGCGGCTCCAGCCCCATCAACAGTTCAAGTCCAGTTTCCATATCATTACACGGAGAAAAATCCGTTCTCCGGACAGCGGTATATTGTACAAATATACGGTATCCTCTTGCTTACTATAGAAATCAGCACGGAGCATACGTTATCCGTATGCTACATAGGCACTGCCCTTAGATATTACATCATGCCGTTGCAGGATGTCTGACATCTAACAGTTTTCCGTATATCACATGCATATACTTATGTTATCTTCGTCAGCTATATGTTATATACGTGAGATCCTGAACGCCTACATTGTTTCATACAGAAAGTATATATAGATGGAACACTTATACAGAAAGTATTATAAAACATGCGTTTTCAGTTATACCGGTACGTCTGCTGTACGTTAAGTCCAAAAACTACAGGAATTACGCATGCAACCTATCTTTTTAAGTACGCCACCTACAATTTTTTTCTCAGTGTACATTTACCGGTAAGTGAAATATTAACTTATGAAATCAAAATTATAACTGCGATATTTACTGGCTACTGTTTGGATTTCATAATATTGTGATTTCCTTGTGTTATTGATAAGCAGTATTTCTTTCAGAGGGTAAGCCGGGCCTTTCCCTCCATACACACACAGTCAAGTGCAAAATACCCTTCAGGCAAATTTTCAGAGAAAATCAGGATATCAAAAAACATATGTTTAACTATAATTCCCCTTTTTACTTTTAAAATACCCTCTTTGGGGATTTTTTTTTTCTTAAAGAAACACTATTAATGAGCTGGGGTAAACGAATATGTGGACATTGTGATGATAGGTTGTTCCAGGTAATTCCTTAACAAAATTTAAGGCTCAGGTCAATGTGAGGGATTGGGCAAAGATCAGGGAAAGATTGGCTAAGTGGGGCTTAAAATGGGCCGGAACGCACCAGTTCTGCATTCCAGTAAGTCAGTGTGGAGTCCGAATTGAGTTCCTGTGCTGTACTTGTCTCGCTTCAAATTTGTATCTTTTCAGTTTATTATTGTCATATTTTAAGCAGATTAATATCCTATTAAAGCACGATAATCTAGAACTTTTCGTTCTGCGTCATTGTGTTCCACGAAATTGTTCTAGGGAAAGGCGTTCCGGCTATTGACTAAAACAATTTTTAGAACAGAGACAAAGGTTTAATTTTAGGTCTCATCCTCAAAAACTGACGTAAAGTTAGGCTGGATATTTGCCTGAGTAGTATTTATATCATTCCCACACTCCAACTACACAATGATGATCCAAAATCAGAGAGGATTTCTCGAAACTACGATGCTAAATATTTGGTTAAAACATTAGAAGCAAATGTATGGTTGGTTTCAAAAAGTGACAATTTAAGGCCGAAGACTACTTGCCCAAGTGGAAATTTGTGTATACATTTTTGTCGAAACAAAGAGAAGTTTCACGTGCACAAGTGAGCAATGTATATTATATACTTCTAATTGCAGGTTTGTGAATCTTACAGTCAAAAAATAAAACTTGCTGTCTTTTAATAATGAAAGAAAAGAAGAATCGCAGTTCACGCTCATGCCATGTAGCTTGCCACCGCAAATTCAAAATTTATATTCGATTTTTTTATACCAAAGGCAATAATTTGAAATATGTTGCTGCTTCCAATCTAAAGCGGGAATTAAAATATACGCCTGCTTGAATTCACAACTTTTTGTGATTAGTTGTTAATGCATAATGCTCTTTCTTAAACTTCCATAGGGAGAGATCATATACCGTACAACTCAAATAAGCATGGAGAGATGTATGCTTGGAATAACCCGGAGAGAGAGAGAGAGAAAAAAAAATACATGGATCAGGAAGATGACAGGAGTGACCGATATCATCTCGAAAATAAAAGGACTCAAGTGTCAGGGAGCTGGTCATATTGCAAGAAGAACTGACGATAGGTGGACAAAAGCAATCTTTGATTGATCCTAAGGGAACAAAAACGATCCAGAAAACGTTGTATTACATTATGGTGTGACGAAATTAGGAAGCAGTGTGGAGTAACGTGGAAACGGACTGCCGAAAATAGATAGTGTGAAAAAGAATTGAGAGAACTTCATCCAGAAGTGGGTCGACAAATTTTATATATATATATATATATATATATATATATATATATATATATATATAATATATATATATATATATATATATATGTGTGTGTGTGTGTGTGTGTGTGTGTGTTTGTGCAGGAATGTTTTGCCCAACCCCCAACCATATGGGCCAAGGTTACGCTTATGCATCCATGTGTCTAGTGGAGCTCGAGTAAAGCACCATAACGGCCAAGCACACTGCTTGCAGACTACGTACACCCCTTCGCGACGACCATGTTTCCCAACATTAGTGGCATTTTCGACAAGATAATTGCACCATGTCACAAGACCAGGAGTGTGATAGAGTGGTTCGAGGAACACAGGGGAGAGTTCCAAGTGATGTGTGGCCCCCAACTCGCCGGATCTGAACCTAATCGAACACATCTGGGATGTGATTGAACGTGACGTCAGAGCGCATCGCCCCTCCCCGGAATTTCCGGGAATTAGGTGACCTGTGTGTACACATGTGGTGGCAACTCTCTCCAACGACCTAGCAAGGATCATTGCGTCCATGCCAAGACGCGTCACCGTTGTTATCCGTGCCAAAGGTGGACATAGGTGACAATTAGGTAGGTAGTCATAATGTTCTGGCTGATGTGTGCGTATATTTTAACTCGTATATTTTGTCTCGACTCGAATTTCGAGACGTCTCGACTCGAATTCGAGTCGAGTCGAGACAGAAACTGTCGAGTCGAGACACGAGTCGAGACAGAAACATATTTTCGAGTCGAGACAACATTTTCTCGAGTCGAGTCGAGACAGGCTTAAATCTCGACTCGACTCGACTCGTGCGCATCCCTAGCTGTTTGTGCAAACAGTTTGACTGTGTGTGGCGCTGTATGAACTGTTTGCGCAAACGTTTGTGCAAACATTTTCCACATCGAACTCGTTCGAAAATTGTTTACACGAACATGATGTTTGCGCAAACACGTGGACCGTGTATGGCAGCGTTTCCCAACCTTTTTTAACTTGCGGCACACTACGGGCGTAACTTGGATTCTCGCGGCACACTTATAGATATTATTATTTGTGAATATGAAACTCAGTGGTATTTATTTCTTTGATTACTGATCTCCTTCGCACAGAGAAGAGAGCTCAATCACTGGTTTTTCCCCGTGGTAAATCACTATGCTTATTTTTCATCCTAATTTAAAAACCGAAAACAATTGCTATGGAATATTGGACTCAGGTTTTTAAAGAATACGCTTTGCGAAAACTGTATCCAATCTTTTACTAAAAAGGAAGATCACTAAATAACGAACAAACAAAGAAATCTCTTTTACTTTTAAAACACAAATTGTCGAAAGGATTGAATGATATTTTAATTTTTCAAGTTACTAAATATTCTGCAACAATAAAGAAGCAATAATGGTCATAACAAATACTTTTTTTAACATTAGAAATGTACAGAAAAGTAGCACGGTATGAAACTTAAATTTGAAAATTCATAGTAGAGGTTCATAATAATGTGCAATACAAATATACATTTTCCCCTACGTTTTGCAATTTGATTGCTATAGAATTAATAATTTTGTTCGATTTCCTCGCGGCACACCAGTGGCCCACTCACGGCACATCAGTGTGCCGCGTCACACCGGTTGGGAAACGCTGGTGTATGGGCATGTTTGTGCAAACACGAGCTTTATTTCCGAGTAGGAAGCCTAGTGTACAGACGCTTCTTTCTTGCGCTATGGCGTCAATTAATAGGAATCAAGAATTCTGGCGAGAATTTATTGACCTTTATCGAAATTTATCTGAACTGTGGAAGGTAAAGAGTGAAGATTATAAAAACAGGAATTTGAAAAATTCGGCATATGAGAAGTTAGTGAATAAAATGAAGGAAATAGATCAAACGACGGATAGAGAGTCAGTGAGGAATAAAATCAATTCACTTCGTTCTGCATACCGAAGAGAACAAAAGAAGAGCAAGTACTATCTGGAAGTGGAACAGATGACGTGTATGTACCCTCGTTGTAGTATTTTTCCTATATGGACTTTCTGAGGGACCAGGAAATGCAATTACCTGGTATTTCGACCTTGGATGAAATAATTGATGTGGAAGAAACACTAATGAATATAGTTTTATATTTTTGACCACACATGTTTTCATTTTATACAAGTAGTGGTAAATTTGTGCTATATGTTATAATACATATTTTCATTTGTGACCTTGTTCACAACCAAAAAATAAAAAAATAAATAAATAAATAAAAATGGACATAGGCTTCATTCTTCACACCGCACCATTTCAAACGTACCTATTGGTAACAAGAGTCGTTGTGCTGCTAACTTCAATAGTTTCTGGAGTTCGCGCCTTCGCGGTCGTCGGTGCGGCCGAAGGGGGTGGGATCAATACCAAAGCGCGGGAGTTCCAGCAATGACATAATTGATAATTCCATATACAGGGTTTTCTGCTAGTGACGTCATCTGCATGACATCACGTAATAGGCATTTTCGAGCGCCCAACGCCACCGATCATCCCTCCACTGAGCATAGCAGCACGCGGAGTATTTGTTGCATTCGTACAAAAGGTTTTGTGTTCTAGTTGATAAGATAAAAAAAATCCTTGACTGAACTGAATGACTGCAGATCCATTTTGCAAGCAGCTTGTTACAAACAGTCGCTTTGTCATTTCATCAAGCAATGAGCTCACCAACACCAAGTGACAAATTTCGTCTACACTAATACCCAATAAATCTGTCAGGGTGAAAAAACTTGATCAGACAAAGGTCATAAGCTGACATTGCCAGACTAAAGTCTAAATTAGAGCAATCTTACGAACAGAAAAAAAAAAACTTTGTAGGGTAGGCAGTGGCGGAACTACTGCTTCTGCAACGGCAGGGAGGCCCAAGACGTAAGGAGGCCCTGATTATATGTGTTTTATTTTAGTCAGACATGAAATCACAACCAAGAAAAATAATTTTTGTTACTCCCATTGAAAACTATACGCACTATTTTACCCTAAGATTATTGGTTTTGAGCGGGTATAACACCTGATTTTGTCATTCCTGATGTGATCAAAATTGGGGGAAAAGATATATCTTTATTTTTCTGAGTAAGTTTAGAACTACTTTCGGAACAGTTACAGTCCGTTTCGCTAAGAGTCTGAGGTAAATTTAATATATTACAAAATTTATTTGAATACAAATTAGATTTCACAACAGTATATGCGTATGTGACTCGTAATCAAAAGATCATGAGGAAAATAAGTAACATAATATTTTTCCAGAACTGTCACTGTCAATCAGCCGTGTACACATACATATTCTCGTTGAATTATAACAGTGTAACAATCATGAAAACTCCATTCGCATATATTATATTCAGTTTTAAACAATTAGTAAATAGTCCTAATTCAAAGTAGCGGTAATATTCTGATTATTACATGTAGTTACTCGTGTTTACATGGTGTCATTCATTGCCTGACTTTGAATGTCTGTGTTGGAAAGAAACATGGAATGCTTAAATTGTTTTATAGGTCCTAATAAGTCCTGGCAAGATTTTTCTGTATCTGTGTGTGTGTGTGTGTGGGGGGGGCTGATTTTAAAGTTCCGCCACTGAGGGTAGGTGTTATTTATATACTATACATTAACGTTAAACAAGCTGCTTCAGTGGACATGCTTACGCGATTAAACTCAAAATTGAACAGGTGCATTTCGCCAGCCCCCCCACCTTGGAGTTTCGAAAAAAAACCTATGCCAATCGTTTGTGCTACGTTTGTGCCGGAATGTACCGCAAAATTTTCGTTTGTACCACTTCCGGTACGAAGTTATAATAGTTTTAAAGTGGGGGGGCTGGGGAAACGGCAGCCCCCCCACCTTGGAATTTCGAAACGAAACCTATGCCAATCGTTTGTGCTACGTTTGTGCCGGAATGTACCGCAAAAATTTTCGTTTGTACCACTTCCGGTACGAAGTTATAAGGGTTTTAAAGTGGGGGGCTGGGGAAACGGCAGCCCCCCCACCTAGGAAATTCGAAACAAAACCTATGCCAATCGTTTGTGCTACGTTTGTGCCGCAATGTACCGCAAAAATTTTCGTTTGTACCACTTCCGGTACAAAGTTATAAGGGTTCTAAAGTGGGGGGGCTGGAGAAACGGCAGCCTCCAAACTTCGAATTTCGAAACAAAACCTATGGCAATCGTTTGTGCTACGTTTGTGCCGGAATGTACCGCAAAAATTTTCGTTTGTACCACTTCCGGTACGAAGTTATAAGGGTTTTAAAGTGGGGGGGCGGGAGAAACGGCAGCCTCCAAACTTCGAATTTCGAAACAAAACCTATGACAATCGTTTGTGCTACGTTTGTGCCGGAATGTACCGGAAAAATTTTCGTTTGTACTACTTCCGGTACGAAGTTATAATAGTTTTAAAGTGGGGAGCTGGGGAAACGGCAGCCCGCCACCTAGGAATTTCAAAACTAAACCTATGCCAATCGTTTGTGCTACGTTTGTGCCGGAATGTACCGCAAAAATTTTCGTTTGTACTACTTCCGGTACGAAGTTATAAGGGTTTTAAAGTGGGGAGCTGGGGAAACGGCAGCCTCCAAACTTCGAATTTCGAAACAAAACCTATGGCAATCGTTTGTGCTACGTTTGTGCCGGAATGTACCGCAAAAATTTTCGTTTGTACCACTTCCGGTACGAAGTTATAAGGGTTTTAAAGTGGGGGGGCGGGAGAAACGGCAGCCTCCAAACTTCGAATTTCGAAACAAAACCTATGACAATCGTTTGTGCTACGTTTGTGCCTGAATGTACCGCAAAAATTTTCGTTTGTACCACTTCCAGTACGAAGTTATAAGGGTTTTGAAGTGGGGGGCTGGGGAAACGGCAGCTTCCCACCTAGGAATTTCAAAACAAAACCTATGCCAATCGTTTATGCTACTTTTGTGCCGGAATGTACCGCAAAAAGTTTCGTTTGTACCACTTCCGGTACGAAGTTATAAGGGTTTTGAAGTGGGGGGATGGGGAAACGGCAGCCCCCCACCTAAAAATTTCAAAACAAATCTATACCAAACGATTGTGCTACGTTTGTGCCGGAATGTACCGCAAAAATTTTCGTTTGTACCACTTCCGGTACGAAGTTATAAGGGTTTTAAAGTGGGGGGCTGGAGAAACGGCAGCCTCCCTACTTGGAATTTCAAAATCAATCCTATGCCAATCGTTTGTGCTATGTTTGTGCCGGAATGTACCGCAAAAATTTTCGTTTGTACCACTTCCGGTACGAAGTTATAATAGTTTTAAAGTGGGTGGCAAACTTCAGAAACATCAAATTCTATACAAATAGAGATAGAAACATTGAGTTAACGGCAATCGTTAGTGCACTTAAAAGCACTAAGCACTAACTTTAGTGCTATCATATTTTGGGATTTATTCAAAAAATTTGGTGTAGTGGCCAACTTCAGAAATATCAAATTCTATACAAATAGGGATGAAACATGGGGTTAATGGCAAACGTTAGTGCATCGTTAGTGCACTTAAACGTACTAAGCACTATCGTTGGTGCTACCATATTTTGGAATTCATTCAAGATTTTCGGTGGGATGGGAACTTCAGTAATTTCAAATTTTATACAAATAGAGATAGGAACATAGAGTTAACGGCAATCGTTAGTGCATCGTTAGTGGATTTAGAATACTAAACACTGACGTTAGTGCTACAATATTTTGGGATTTATTGAAGATTTTAGATGGGGGCTAACTTCAGAAATATCAAATTCTATACAAATAGAGGTAGAAACATGCAGTTAAAGACAATCGATATTGCATCGTTAGTGCACTTAAATGCACTAAGCATTAAGGTTAGCATTACCATATTTTGGGATTTATTCAAGATTTTTGGTGGGGTCAACTTCAGAAATATCAAATTCCATACAAACGTTTAGTGCTTTCTAGAAGCACTAACGATACACTAATGAATGGCATTAATTTTTTGTTAGTGCTTGAAGTTGACGCAAGTTCACCGTGCCCTCCAAAGATACTGTACCTGTAGCACCTACACTAATGAAGTACTAACATTAGGGGTTGGTGCACTAACAACCACTAACAATTGCACTAGAAGATATCATTAGTGCTTTTGAATATGGGGGAAATTTGATGCAATTAAAAATTCCCAATAAATGTCTTATAGGAGTTTAGTGACATGTAATTGTCCATAACTACACTAATATTGAAGGACAAACGAAACTGTTAGTGTTTTCTAGAAGCACTAACGATGCACTAACGATTGCACTAGAATAGATCATTAGTACTCTTGAATTTGACGGAAATTTGATGCAATGAAAAATTTCCCATAAATTTATTATGTGTTTCGTTACATGTAATTGGCCATAACTAAACTAATATTGAAGTTCTAACTAAATTGTTAGTGTTTTCCAGAAGCACTACCAATGCACTAACGAATGGCACTAAGTTTTTAGTTAGTGCTTGAACTGGGGGCGCTAAGTTCACTCTGGCCTCAAAAGGTATTTTAATTATAGCACATTTACTAATGAAGCACTAACCTTAGGTGTAGATGCGCTAAGAAGCACTAACAATGCACTAACGATCGCTCTAGAAGAGATCATTAGTGATTTTGAATTTGGCGGAAATTTGATTCAATGAAAAATTTGCCTAAATTTCTTGTGAGTCTCGTGATATGTAATTGGCCATAACTACACTAATAGTGAAGCACTAACGAATTGGACTTTTTTCCGTTAGTGCTTAAAGTGTCGGTGCGAAATTCACGCTGACTTCTCCATAGGTTTTTTTACTTGTAACACCTACACTAATGAAGCACTAACGTTAGGTGTTTGTGCTCTAAGAAGCAATTACGATGCACTAACAATTGCACTAACAGAGGTAATTAGTGCTTTTGAATGCGATGGGAATTTGATACAATGAATAATACCCCATGTGTTTCTTATGTGAGTTTTGAGACTTATAATTGGCCATTTCTACACTAATGGTGAAACACTAACGAAACTACTTGTATCTTCTAGAAGTACTAACAATGCACTAACGTATAAAACTAATTTTTTCGTTAGTGCTTGTAGTGGGGGCTAAGTTCGCGATAATTTCGAAAGTATTCTTTCCTTGTAACATTAGTGCTTCCTAGTGCACCAACACCTAAGTTTCGTGCTTCATTAGTGTAGGTGCTACAAGTAAGAAACCTTTGCGGGCCAGCGTGAACTTGGTTCCCACTTCAAGCAGTAACGAAAAATAAGTCCATTCGTTAATGTATCGTTAGCGCTTCTGCAAAACACTCATAGTTCCGTTAATGCTTAACTATTGATGTAGATATGGCCAATTATATGCCACAAAAATCCCATAAGAGATTTATGTGGAATTTTTCATTGCGTCAAATTTCCGCCAAAATCAAAAGCACTAATGACCTCTTCTACTGAAATCGTTAGTGCTTCTTAGTGCATTAACACCTAACGTTAGTTCTTCATTAATGTAGGTCCTACAAGTAAAAAAACCTTTGGAAGCTTTCATAAACTTGGCGCCCCACTTCAACCAATAACGAAAAAATTACAGCCGTTTTCATTAGTGCTTCACTATTAGTGTAGTTATGGCCAGTTACATCTCAGGAAACTCACATAAGAAATTTAAGGGGAGTTTTTCACTGTGTCCAATTTCTGCCAAATTAAAAAGCACTAATGATCATTTCCAGTACAATCCTTAGTGCATCCTTAGTGCTTCTTCGTGCACCAACCCCTAACGTTAGTGCTTAATTAGTGTAGGTGCTACAAGTAAAATATCTTTGGTGGTCAGCGTGAATTTGCGCCCTCTTCAAGCACTAACAAAGTAATTAGTGCATTCATTACTGATTCCTGAAAATGCTGACACTTTGTATGGAATTTGATATTTCTGAAGTTGGCCCCCACCAAAAATTTTGAATAAATCTCAAAATGTGGTAACACTAACGTTAGTGCTTAGTGCTTTTAAGTGCACTAACGATGCACTAACGATTACCGTCAACCCCATGTTTCTACCTCTATTTGTATAGAATTTGATATTTCTGAAGTTGGCCCCCCCACCGAAAATCTTGAATAATTCCAAAATATGGTAGCCCTTACGGTAGTGCTTAGTGTGTTTAAGTGCACTAACGATGCACTAACGATGCGCTAAATTTAGTGAAAATCTGTCTGCATAAAGATGGGTGGGGGGCTAACTTCATATGAAGTTGGTCCCCCACCAAAATCTTCAATATCTCCTAAACGCTGATAGCACTAACGTTAGTTTTAAATGCACTAACGTGCACTAACGATGCATTAACGATGTGCAGCGTTTGGTGTAATTTGGGAGAGGTGGGGGGCCAACTTCAGCCACGTAAATTTTTTGCGGTACATTCCGGTAAAAACGTACCAAAAAGCGATTGACATAGTCTTATATCGAAATTCCAAGGTGGGGGGGTTCTGGAAACGGCAGCCCCCTAGTTAAAACTGTCATACTTTTGTACTGGAAGTGATACACACAAAAATGTTTGCGATACATTCCGACACAAACGTAGCACAAACGATTGCAATAGGTTTTGTTTTGAAATTCCTAGGTGGCGGGCTGCCGTTTCCCCAGCTCCCCACTTTAAAACCCTTATAACTTCGTACCGGAAGTAGTACAAACGAAAATTTTTCCGGAACATTCCGGCACAAACGTAGCACAAACGATTGGCATAGTTTTTGTTTCGAAATTCCAAGGTTGGAAGCTGCCGTTTCTCCAGCCTCCCCCCTACTTTAAAACCCTTATAACTTCGTACCGGAAGTGGTACAAACGAAAATTTTTGCGGTACATTCCGGCACAAACGTAGGACAAACGATTGGCGTAGGTTTTGTTTTGAAATTCCTAGGTGGGGTGCTGCCATTTCTCCAGCCCCCCCCACTTTAAAACAATTATAACTTCGTACCGGAAGTGGTACAAACGAAAATTTTTGCGGTACATTCCGGCACAAATGTAGCACAAACGACTGGCATAGGTTTCGTTTCGAAATTCCTAGGTGGCGGGGCAGCCGTTTCACCAGTCCCCCACTTTAGAACCCTTATAACTTTGTACCGGAAGTGGTACAAACGAAAATTTTTGCGGTACATTCCGGCACGAACGTAGCACAAACGATTGCCATAGGTTTTGTTTCGAAATTCGAAGTTTGGAGGCTGCCGTTTCTCCCGCCCCCCCACTTTGAAACCCTTATAACTTCGTACCGGAAGTGGTACAAACGAAAATTTTTGCGGTACATTGCGGCACAAACGATTGCCATAGGTTTTGTTTCGAAATTCCAAGTTTGGAAGCTTCCGTTTCTCCAGCCCCCCACTTTAAAACCCTTATAACTTCGTACCGGAAGTGGTACAAACGCAAATTTTTGCGGTACATTGCGGCACAAACGTAGCACAAACGATTGCCATAGGTTCTGTTTCTTAATTTCAAGTTTGAAAGCTTCCGTTTCTCCAGCCCCCCCACTTTAAAACAATTATAACTTCGTACCGGAAGTGGTACAAACGAAAATTTTTGCGGTACATTCCGGCACAAACGTATCACAAACGATTGGCATTGTTTTTGTTTCGAAATTCCAAAATTGGAGGCTTCCGTTTCTCGAGCCCCCCACTTTAAAACCCTTATAACTTCGTACCGAAAGTGGTACAAACGAAAATTTTTCCGCTACATTCTGGCACAAACGTAGCACAAACGATTGCCATAGGTTTTGTTTCGAAATTCGAAGTTTGGAGGCTGCCGTTTCTCCCGCCCCCACTTTAAAACCCTAATAACTTCGTACCGGAAGTGGTACAAACGAAAATTTTTGCGGTACATTGCGGCACAAACGTAGCATAAACGATTGCCATAGGTTTTGTTTCGAAATTCCAAGTTTGGAAGCTTCCGTTTCTCCAGCCCCCCACTTTAAAACCCTTATAACTTCGTACCGGAAGTGGTACAAACGAAAATTTTTGCGGTACATTCCGGCACAAACGTAGCACAAACGATTGCCATAGGTTTTGTTTCGAAATTCGAAGTTTGGAGGCTGCCGTTTTTCCCGCCCCCCCACTTTAAAACCCTTATAACTTCGTACCGAAAGTGGTACAAACGAAAATTTTTGCGGTACATTGCGGCACAAACGTAGCACAATCGATTGCCATAGGTTTTGTTTCGAAATTCCAAGTTTGGAAGCTTCCGTTTCTCCGGCCCCCCCACTTTAAAACCCTTATAACTTCGTACCGGAAGTGGTGCAAACGAAAATTTTTGCGGTACATTGCGGCACAAACGTAGCACAAGCGATTGCCAAAGGTTTTGTTTCGAAATTCGAAGTTTGGAGGCTGCCGTTTCTCCAGCCCACCCACTTTAAAACCCTTATAACTTCGTACCGGAAGTGGTACAAACGAAAATTTTTGCGGTACATTGCGGCACAAACGTAGCACAAACGATTGGTATAGGTTTCGTTTCGAAATTCCAAGGTGGGGGGGCTGCCGTTTCCCCAGCCCCCCCACTTTAAAACTATTATATCTTCGTACCGGAAGTGGTACAAACGAAAATTTTGCGGTACATTCCGGCACAAACGTAGCACAAACGATTGGCATAGGTTTTTTTTCGAAACTCCAAGGTGGGGGGGCTGGCGAAATGCACCTAAATTGAACTGAAGTTGGTGCAAACAGTTGAATCGTGTATGGCCAAGTGTTTGCGCAAACACGGTGTTTGCACAAACCGTGGATCGTCTGTGGGTCCTGTTAGTAGGGGATATGCAGTTAACGTTCGTGTTCATCATCTAGCAATCTGATGCCTACATGTAACGGCACACTCGCGCCGCCAGACGGAGTATGTGATACTTCCACTTCGACACGAGCGCCACGAGAGGGTACACGGCAAACAATTGAGTGAATCTTGCGACCTATTGAATGCGCATTAACATTAGTGTGATGCTAGCTGCGGTGGCGTATCATTCATGTTGTGTGTTACGCGCGTCAAAGTAATGCGTTTACCGCATCTATAACCGCATTACTGGTTTGTGTCAATGTACAAACATTCGTAGCTAAAACCATAGTAAACATCGCATTGTTCTTGCAAGTAAACGTGTGTGTGTACCTACGTATAACCTATTGTCATTGTTTTAACCATGTATGAAAATAGGGATGAGAGTATTCTTGCACCGTGTACAGATCCTACAAGGTAGGTATGTTATAATCCTTATAATTTAATGCCTTTTTTCATTATTTTTATCTTAGAATGTTCTTTTTATATACCTTTAGCGCATTTATCTGTAAGTACATCTTGAAATATACATACATACATACATACATACACACACACACACACACACACACACACACACATATATATATATATATATATATATATATATATATATATATATATATATATATATATATATATATATATATATCCTCACTGCATTGTCAAGGCTCTATATTTGTATTTTACTTTTAAAATTGCAACCGGGTGTTTCTGGCTCTCGTATACGGTTGTCTGATCATCACCCTTGTTTTTCGCGCGCGCAGTCATTCGAAGAACTGAAAACGTACTCTGTACACAAACAGTTTATAGTTGTGAACTCGGAAAGCGTGGTACTTCTGCTTGTCAAGGTCAAAAAGTGGGAGAAATAAGGATGTGTAGAATGTAAAGAGGGTGCAACAGTGACTGATACTTGTAAGAAACATATTCATTTGTAGTTCGTGCACATTCCGCCTGTAGCGCTACTGTAGCACAACGTGTAGTGTCACTCTATACCTCTTGTACACCGTTTGTAGGTCTATTGGCGTAAGTGACGACCGAAACTATGTTGTCAGCTCTGACTCCGATAAGGCATTGCTTTGCTGGTTTTGCTTTTTTTTTTTTTTTTTTTTGTCCTTTGTCATTTTGAGACACTAAACATGTTGTTTTTGCTTGTTGCACGCGCTGAAAGGGTTCCTGCAGACCGAACTATTTAAGAAGTTAACTACATATTATTGTTTACGATAGAAATATGATAAGTACTTTGAATTATAATACGGTTTTAAATTGGTTAACTGTTGAAAAGAATACGAAAATAAAGCTGTACTTGTAAATGTATATTAGTCGACGACGTAGCTACTGACAGTGTTGATTATAGATTTTCTCGTGAAAGAATTTCATTACACAAGAGGTGGAAAGCAGACATCCATTTAGCCAGCCCCCACCCCACCTTTTCAGACTCAATCGGAAATGGTCTCAATCGTTTGTACAGAAATGTGCAGGCGAAATACTCGATTGTACATAATTAGGGGCGCGCCAGAACGAAAACAAAGTGGGAAAAGGCTGTCTAAATGGTAGCCCCCACCATGTCCAATTCAATCACAAATTGTTGCAAACAGAAATGTGCAGGCGAAATACTCGTTTGTGCACAATTAGGGGCGCCGCCAGAACGAAAACAAAGTGGGAAGGGGCTGTCTAAATGGTAGCCCCCACCATGCGCAATTCAATCACAAATTGTTGCAATCGTTTGTACAGAAATGTGCAGGCGAAATTTTCGTTTGTATACAATTAGGGGTGCCGCTAGAACGAAAACAAAGTGGGGGGCTGTCCAAATAGTAGCCTCCACCATGTCAAATTCAATCACAAATTGTCACAATCGTTTGTACATCGTATGTACAGAAATGTGCAGGCGAAATTTTTGTTTGTACACAATTAGGGGCGCCGCCAAAACGAAAACGAAGTGGGGGCTGTCTAAGTGATAGCCGCCACCATGTCCAATTCAATCACAAATTGTCGCAATCAGTTTTACATCGTCTGTACAGAAATGTGCATGCGAAATTTTCGTTTGTACACAATTAGGGGTGCCGCCAGAACGAAAACAAACTGGGGGGCTGTTTGAATGGTAGCCCCTCCACCATGTCCAATTCAATTACAAATGCTCGTAATCGTTTGTACATCGTTTGTACAGAAATGTGCAGGCGAAATTTTCGTTTGTACACAATTAGAGGCGCCGCAAGAACGAAAGCAAAGTGGGGGCTGTCTAAATGGTAATCCCCCATCATGTCTAATTCAATCACAAATAGTCGTAATCGTTTGTGCACCGTTTGTACAGAAATGTGCAGGCGAAATTTTCGTATGTACATAATTAGGGACGGCGCCAGAACGAAAACAATGTAGGTGCTGTCGAAATGGTAGCCCTGCCACCATGTCCAATTCAACCAGAAACTATCGCACTTGTTTGTACGTCTTTGTACATAAATGTGCAGCTGAAATTTTCGTTTGCACATAAATGGGGCGCCGCCTAAACTAAGCAAACTATGAGCTGTCTAATTGATAGCTCTCCCACCATATCGAATTGAACCACAAACTGTCGTACTTGTTTGTACGTCCTTGTACAGAAATTTGGAGGCGAAATGTTCGTTTGTACACAACTAGGGGCGCGGCAAAACGATAACAAAGTATGGGCTACCTAATTGGTAGCACCTTCCCACGTCCGATTCAAAAGAAAATTATCTCATTCGTTTGTACATCGTTTGTACAAAAATGCGCAGGCGAAAGTTTTGTTTCTACGCTATCAGGTGCGTCGACAGAACGAAAAGAAAGGGGAGCTGTCTAACAAGGGAATGAAGGGAGAATTGATATCGAGTTGGAACATTGTGCATACATCAATCGAAATCACTAATGATGCTGATTTAGAATCTGTAATAAAAAGTTTCCACATAAATGTATTGAAAGAGTTATGTCGATTTGTCACTTTTCACAGTTTTCGCAATTCCAATCGCTACCAAACTCATACAAACGACTAATTCACGCACTAGAAATCGTTTGGAAATGTTTTCGTTACTCATATTTGAGGAAACATAACGTTTGGAGCATAACAGAATCAAACGTATTAGTTGACATTTGCAGTAATGATATTTCAGCACATACTCAGGGTTATCAACAAGAAAATGGTTCAAGCAAAAAATGTCTTTGCACCAAGAGCAACGGATTCTCGCAAGTGTCTCACAATGCTTCCAGTTGGCGACATTAAACCTGAAACCAATTTTTCTTGGCGAATCAAAAGCAGGATATTCACCAGTCTTATAACCAGCTTTAATAAATGCATATTGATACAACCCAATGTATCTTGGCGAACTCATCTGATTGTGTAGAATCGAAGCAAATATAATGCGCTGGTCTTGTTGAAATATTTTATACCCGTCAAGTTCGAGTTTCACATAATGTTTCTTCAAATAAGGTTTCCAAACACGAAACCCATAAACGTCTAACGGCTGACAGAATCGCGTGCAGTTTTTCGGGATATTCTCAACCTTCACCATTGCGCCATTTGGCAAAAACGCGGCAATTCGCGTGTGGTCTGTAAACGGACCCCAATGGTCAAGTAGAACGATATTTTCTTCGTTCGGTGAAATCGCTGCAGACAGCAAGTCTTTAACAAACTTGTCGCGGCTGTCACTTGTCATGATGCCACTTTCGATGCATCAAGCACTAGATTTTCGGGTTTGATCATTGTTTCCCACACCCTTGGCCCAAATTTTCCGCTAAGCTCTTGGAGTGTTACCATCATTTTGTCATGAACAACTCCGCTCATCGCAACTATTGGCAACATAGTGAAAGAGTGGGCTGTAGCATTTGTTGACTGCACAACTTTTTCAACTCTAGCTTGTCCTTTGAACGCCAGAGTGCGATTTCCTGTCATTTCATATTGAACACCGCTCTGATCGGAGGTCAAAACGTTTGCGGCAGCGATGCGTTTTTCATTGATTGTGTTGCTGATGCGGGTCGCAAATTTGTCTGCTTCCGTTTTTAAAAGCTCCTGATCTTCGAAGCAGGGCTTCGTCACGCGACTCGTGATTCGGCGGCTAGTAATTCCACGGGCTTTTTTAAACTGCTGTACCCACCAAGACGAAGCCTGGAACGAATGAGCGAAATCGAGTTTGGCTGCATTTTTCATCGCCTAGATTCGTATGTCGTCGTCGTGAATTGGATGTCCAGCCGCAGCAGTTGCGTTGAAATCGGCAAACGTGTCGTCGCTTATTTGCTTCAGCTTCAATTCTCTATTGCCACCAGATGCGAATTGCCTTTTCCACGCACGAATGACAGGTCAGTCTGGTGCCCAAGAGTGTTTCTTACGGATGGCAGTGATTTTTCTGCATTTGCCTCGCGGTGTCCATGCACAATCAAGAACCATCCTCATCTCGTCGTCTTTGTATTTTCGAGTGTCTGAATTTTTCGGACGACCTGCTGATGTCGATGGTTCATAATCAGGGTCTTCATCCAAAATCGAACAGCTCCTTCGTGATGTATGTAAATGTGCCACTGGTGTATCACCGTCAATCACGCGAAAGTCTGTCAAAACCAAAGTTTCTGAAATGACATCGCCTTTTTCATAGCCTTCAATGATCATGTGACTAATGGCGGATGCGAAGTCAATTTCACTTGACGTTTGTTCAGCAGATTTGATCCGATTCCGCTGGATATAGTCGCTGACTTGTTCAGTTACAATTGCCAAGACGTTGGCAATATTCATTTGCGGCATTTTGCATCTTGACGTAACAAATGAACAGCATTTGAGTATACATCAAAACAAGCACCTTGTTACCTCGGTGAGAGCACACTGACAACTGTTCGCGTTTGTTTACAGTCCGAAGTTAGGCATGGGAGAATGGAAGTTGTTGCGCACTTCACTGCATAGATGGCAGTACCACACAGGGACATTATTATGCGTGCAATATGGCTTATGATGCTTTCTCACTATGCATTTCACATAGATGATTAGCTTTAGAAGGTAGAAAGCTCTGTGAGTTGAGTTCATCGTTTTGTTTTCATCTACTTAACTAATTTCAAAACAACGAAATCTCGCAAAATGTGAAAAGTGACAAAACGACATAACTCCTTCAATACATTTATGTGGAAACTTTTTATTACAGATTCTTAATCAGCATCATTAGTGCTTTCGATTGATGTATGCACAATGTTCCAACTCGATATCAATTCTCCCTTCATTCCCTTGTAAGTGCTAGCCCCACCATGTTCGATCGAACCACAAATTGTCGCGATCGTTTATACATCGTTTGTGCAGAAATGTGTAGGTAAAATTTTCGTTTGTATTAAATGATATACGGATGTGAGTATTTTTAACATTTGACCTAGAATTGAAGAAAAGGGGTGGGGATTGTAATTATTGTAATTATGTATATATCTCGGGATTGCTCAAAGTTAGAGATATGAAAATTGTTATTTCGACTTCTCATTTCAAATGTTAAGCCAGTGTTTTAACGTTTTTTGATTGTTAACCTAGAAAGGAAGAAAGGGGGTGGGGCTACAGCTATGCATTACCGTTTTTGTTGTTTAGCGATCAACGTTAACCGGTTTGAATAACGGTTGCTGAGATTGAAAATGGTATTAATTACACTAGTCGACAAAATAATTCTTTTTCTCTGGCACACGGAAGAAAATACCTGATTCTAATAGAACTTTTCACGTAGAATTCGAATCTGCAATCAGTTTTTTTCATCACCCTCAGTTCTCCCGTCATAGAGGGATTTTCGGGAAATTTCACCTCAAATATCCATTTTTTTTTTTTACCATTTTCATACCTGTAGCTCGGTTACCTTAGGTATATAAACGCACAAGTTATATTGTATATTAGCTTGATTTATACTTAGTAAGGCCTCTAAGTTTCATAAGAATAGCATTATTCTTTCTAGAGAAATGAACACATTTATATAAAAAATATGCTATGTGTACTGTTCATTTTACCATATTCATTAGTGGAGATAAAATCACATATAACTTCCACGAAAGTTACAATATAAGCACGGTTTATATCTCTTTGGATTTGAAATAAAACATATTTTCAATGATGTATATGATGTATACACCATGTCACCATTTTATATCTACTTAATAAATAATACAAAAGAAGTGAGTGGTATCTTCTTAATAAATGAACAATTACTTACCTTAACTAATATGTTTTAGTTGTCTACTTTCTTCTGTGTTTGGCTTCTGGAACATCTCCTCTGAGTGTCCAACACTAGTAATCGGCGAGCATTTTTGAACTCCGCTGTCAATGGTACCTCCTCTCCATGTAGGAAATGTCCTGATAAAAATGTTCCCCATACTCATCACTAACAGCACCAAGGTTTTCAGGAAAGAAATGCAGGTGGGAGTCTAGAAAGTGAACTTTAAGGGACATGTTGCAACCCATTTCTTTGAATGATTGCAGGAAATCACTCACAATTTCACGGTAATTTGGGGCTTTCTTGTTTCCTAAAAAATTCTCTGTTAAACATTTAAATGAACACCAAGCTGCTTTCTCAACCAGAGTTAAGAGATCCTCAAATTTTTGGTCACGAATCAAACATCTTATTTGGGGGTCAACAAAAATCCCTAGCGTCACTAACCCGAGGAAATTTTTCTATACGGTAACAAAATCCTGCATTACATATGTCCATTGCCTTAACAAAGTTTTTGAAGAGCCCCAACTTTATGTGAAGAGGAGGTAGAATTATCAGGGCTCACCAGTGAGGAATAAACAGCATTCTTCTGTCCAGGAGTTAATACATGCGTTGGCCATTCCTTCTTGATGTAATGTTCCGCTTTGTTCCTGCTGTCCCATTCGCAGAGGAAACAACCATATTTTGTATAACCAAGCTGCAAAGCCATTAACAAAGAAATGACTTTTAAATCACAGCAAACGTTCCACTTGTATTTCTCATACTGAATTCTTTCTAACACTATTTCGATGTTTTCATAGGTTTCCTTCATATTAGTTGCATAAGCCAAAGGCACTGAAGGAAATTTGTTGCCATTGTGCAAAGGACAGCCTTCAAACTAGTTTTGGAAGAGTCATTAAACAATTTCCACTCTATACTTATATGTGCATGTCCAAGTATATCCATCACAGCACAGACATCATTACAATACACTAAATCATTTTCTTGAGAATAATAGTTTTGAAACTCTGTATGAAAATTTCGAAAAATACACACTTTAGTGTCACGATGGAGCAGATTCCAGCCCTTAAGTCTAGAAGCAAGAAGTTCTGTCTGTATCTTGGAGAGTTTTAAATCCCGTACGAGGTCATTTAGTTCACCCTGAGTTATCAGATGGGAATCCAAAGTAGATGTACTTCCTACATAAGTAGGATCATCTTCTTCATTTGGAACTTCAGTAGTTGCCTCAAGTACGTAATCCTCATTTACCGTAAGATGAGAAGGAGGTACTGGCACAGGTAATTGTGTACTGTGCGGAACTGGCCTAATTGCTGATGGCAAATTAGGGTACTGTACTGTGTGGTTAGATTTACTGGTTATTTCTTTTATCTGTGTCATACAAAAGTAGCAGTCTAAAGAATGATCTTTGTTCCCCTCCAGATCATCGGTACTGCGAAGTTCATGTTTCGTTCACCATTTGCCCACCAGTGAGACGTTTCACACAAGTACAACAAATGTAGTGAGGAGCTAAATTCTTATCTTGGTCTGCTACACAGCAACCAAAATATAACTGATAACACTTCCTCACAAGTGAAGTAAAACATCGACGTTGCGATTTAAATGCCAGGTCCCCACATACATACCAGAAATTGTCCGGTTGATTTACACACTTCCTTGGCACCTTGTATCCTGTAAGGTATCACACACACATACACACAGGAATCTACACTCCATCAAATTCCCACAAAATCCCTCTAGAAATTCCCTCATACAAAAATGGGTACATGACTACATCTTTGAAAATATGTTTTATTGGAAGTCCAATGAGGTATAAACCGTGATATATTGTAATTTTCGTGGAAATTATATGTGTTGAAGACCGACCCGACCCGACCCGTGACCCGAATTGACTGACCCGACCCGACCCGTGATCCGAAACGATTGACCCGACCCGACAACCTGACCCGACAACCTGACCCGAATAACCTGACCCGACAATCCGACCCGATTTACACGACCCGACAACTCGACCCAAGCAGATCGAGTTGACCCGAGTGACCCGACCCGAAGTGACCCGAGTGACCCGACCCGAGTAACCTGACTTTAACATCTAACCAGTTTGAGAGAACTAGAACCTTACAAAGCTGGACCAGAAAAGAAAATGCTGGCCAATTCGTATCGGGAACCGGTCAAAACCCCCACAGCCAAAACACCCACACTCAAGAAATGTCAAAACGCCCACACAAACGGTCATAACCCCCACACAAATGGACAAATCTCCCAAACACACGAACGGTCATAACCCCCACAGCCAAACCCCCCACACTCAAGAAATGTCAAAACGCCCACACGATCGGTCATAACCCCCACACAAATGGACAAATCTCCCAAATACACGAACGGTCATAACCTCCACAGCCAAAACCCCCACACTGGTAATCGGTCATAACCTCCAACGGTCATAACTCCCACACAAATGGCCAAAACAGCCACACATAGCAACGGTCACAATCCCCACATAAATGGACAAAACCCCCACACAAATGGACAAAACTCCCACACAATCAGTCAAATCTCCCACACTCTGAAATGATCCTGGTTGTATGTCTTGCCCTTGTACTTTTTAATAACATTTTTTATTCCACTTTAACCGATGTTGCAACTATTCTTCTTGCACTGTTTTGTAATGACAGAAACACTAAAGTGGGCGTCGTAAAGAGCCGCAACAAAGACGTGCAATCACGATATTTTCAGAATGTGGGGGATTTGTCCGATTGTGTGGGGGTTTTGTCCATTTGTGTGGGGTTTTTGTCCATTTATGTGGAGATTGTGACCGTTGCTATGTGTGGGAGTTTTGTCCATTTGTGTGGGGGTTATGACCGATCGTGTGGGCGTTTTGACATTTCTTGAGTGTGGGGGTTTTGACCGTTCGTGCGTTTGGGGGATTTGTCCATTTGTGTGGGGGTTATGACCGATCGTGTGGGCGTTTTGACATTTCTTGAGTGTGGGGGTTTTGGCTGTGGGGGTTTTGACCGTTCGTGCGTTTGGGGGATTTGTCCATTTGTGTGGGAGTTATGACCGATCGTGTGGGCGTTTTGACATTTCTTGAGCGTGGGGGTTTTGGCTGTGGGGGTTTTGACCGTTCGTGCGTTTGGGGGATTTGTCCATTTGTGTGGGAGTTATGACCGATCGTGTGGGCGTTTTGACATTTCTTGAGCGTGGGGGTTTTGGCTGTGGGGGTTTTGACCTAGACCCGTATTAATGACAGGTCAGTTTCCGTGAACTAGGTAAGAAGCTTCGATTTTTGCGATTTCCTCGCAACCCAATATAATGTGCCACACTCCTTATTACAATCTATCAATTGCAACCTTGTTACACACTCTCGCTCTCCTGATATCACCCCCTTTACTACATCTCTCAGAATGCAATCCCTTAGCAGGATCGAACCTTGTGATCCGTCCATTTTTTTCGCTTCCTTATATCGTCCAATATTGCTCTCGTCTCTTGCATTTTTCAGCATTTCCTAATTCGTTTTCCTCTCTACCCTGCTAACCTTCTCTATTTTCCTCCACATCCAAATTTCCAAGGTTAAAATTTAGGCAATCAAGTTCGAAAGTCAAAATAAAATTTGAAGTTCTGAAGACAAGATGATTTTCTAGTAAGGAATGTATATAGAACTTCTTTTAATATTTTTTGCTGTGTAATAAACAAACATTTCAACATATTAACATTCCGATTTTTCTATTTAAAAACAGCGTTGCTGTCTGATAGAATCATAAGGAATTAATTGCACTGAAATATTATTCTGTAGGGAATTACCTTTTAATTTTTTCTTGTTTAATTTATCTAGAAGATATTTGCAACGTTATATAAAATCAGCGAGTAATTTAGTGCCGAGAAAGTCAAATCACTACCGCAGCAATAATAATAATAATAATAATAATAATAATAATAATAATAATAATAATCATAATAATCATAATCATAATAATAATAATCATAATAATAATAATAATCATAATAATAATAATGATAATAATCTGAAGTGACCAACAAAGTTCTGTCTCTTTTCGTGGAGGTCTTTGTTCAATTGGCCGTCACACCGTGAGTTGAATGCGAATGGAGATAAGGCGAAGGTTAGTTGTTGGACGAGACGAGACGAGACAAAATTTTCATGAAGGGGTACGAGATGAGACAGAGCTCTTTCAATAGAAATATATGTACTTTTCGAGACGAGACTACCTTCACGACACATTTTCGAGACGAGAATGCCCCAAACATGGTCTCGTGAGCAACACTAGTAAGTATATCCAACATACTACCTGGTTGTGGCTGTTCAGATACACCGTGAACGTGCGTAAGGACAGAGTGAACATGGGACCTTCAGAGAGCGTCATAAGGGCTTGTTTGCTGTACGAGTTCAAATTGGGGTAAAACGCTGCTCCGCGGGGCGGAAGATATGACAGGCCTTGGTGAGGGTGTCGTGACTACGCTGAGAGTGCAGCGGTAGGACGGATTAAGGACGGTGACGAAACACTCGAAGACACACCACGTGCCGGAAAACAAACAGATGTTCAAAATAAAGATCTTCAGGCAGCAATTGAGGCGAAGACAGACATGTGAGGAACTGGTACTACAACTCAGTGTGAATGCAGTAACCATTCGGCACCACCACCATCAACTTGGGAAGCACTGCAAGTTGGGTTGATGGGTCCTACATGATTTGACTTGGGGCCAGAAAGCAACGCGAGCAGACACCTGTGTTTCTTTGGTGTCTCGTCTGAAGAAGGAGCAATTTCTGAACAGGGTGTTGACATGTGATGGGAAGTGGGTCCTGTACTAAGCTCTACGGCGCCGTCATCGTTGGTTAGCATCCCATGAACCGGTTCAAAAACAGCCCAAGCCAGCACTACACCAGAATAAGGTTCTCCTGTGCATTTTGTGGACTGCTCGCGGCATCGTCTATCGTGAACTGCTACCAGCTGGTCAGAGCATCAATGCAACTGTGTACTGTCACTCTCTGGATCCAGCACTTCTGAATCGCAAAGGGATCCTCCTGTTACAAAGCAACGCTAAGCCCCACGTGGCTAAGATGACCCAGGACAACATTCTACGCTTTGGATGGGAAACACTATTGGATCCGCCACACTCCACGGACATTGTATCGTCCGATTATCACCTGTTCCATTCCTTGGACAATCACCTTAGAGAACGCCAGTTCAAACTACTAGTAGAGGTTCATTATGCACTTGATACATTCTTCGCTTCACGTCCCACCAAGTTCCAATGCGATGGAATCCATAGCCTTCCAGAACGTTGGCAGAAGGTCGTCGATCCTGATGGAGACTATTTTTGATATTCCAGGTACGTCTTAGGTTACATATCAATGTTCGAAGGTGTTGGTGAAAAGACGGCGGAACTTTCTTGGTCACTCTTAAAGTAATAATAATAATAATAATTAGGAGAGGAGTAATAGCCGAGGAGTGATAACTAACTCAGCAATAATGATTGTAAGTATAAATATAAATATAACAATAAAAACAAAAAAAATAAATAATTCCATCATCGTTAGAATAAGATCAATGTAGTGAATCACACGATAGTGTGAACATACCAATCGACACATCGCTAGAATAAGATCAATGTAGTGAATCACACGATAGTGTGAACATACCAATCGACACAATAGTATGTACAAAGTTTTGTTAGAAAAATACTCCATAGTATGTGACACATTTTTTTAATGTTTCTACCATTTAGACAGTCCCCCACATTGTTTTCGTTCTTGCGGCGCCCCTAATTGTGTACGAACGAAAATTTCGCCTACACATTTCTGTACAAACGATTACCACAATTTTTGATTGAATTGGACATGGTGGAGGAGCTACCATTTAGACAGCCCTCACTTTGTTTTCTTTCTGGAGGTGCCTCTAACTGTATACAAACGAAAATTTCGCCTGCACATTTCTGTACGAACGATGTACAAACGATTACGACAATTTGTGATTGAATTGGAAATGGTGGGGGCTACCATTTAGACAGCCCCCACTTTGTTTTCGCTCTGTCGGCGCCCCTAATTGTGTACAAACGAAAATTTCGCCTGCACATTTCTGTACAAACAATTACCAAAATTTGTGATTCAATTGGACATGGTGGGGGCTATCATTTAGATAGCCCCCACTTTGTTTTTGTTCTAGCGGCGCCCCTAATTGTGTACAAACGGAAATTTTGCCTGCACATTTCTGTACAAACGATGTACAAACGATTGCGACGATTTGTGATTGAATTTGACATGGTGGAGTTGCTACCATTTGGACAGTCCCCCACTTTCTTTTCGTTCTGGCGGCAATCATAATTGTGTACAAACCGAAATTTCGCCTGCACATTTCTGTACAAACGATGTACAAACGATTTCGACGATTTGTGATTGTATTGGACATGGTGGGGGAGGGCTACCATTTGGACAGCCCCCACTTTGTTTTCGTTCTGGCGGCGCCCCTTATTGTGTACAAACGAAAATTTCGCCTGCGCATTTCTGTGCAAACGATGTACAAACGATTGAGACCATTTCCGATTGAGTCTTGAAAGTCTAAATGGACGTGATGTCTAAATGGACGTGAAATTGGGGATGTCTAAATGGACGTGAAAAGGAATACTGGAAATATACATGTAATTCATATTGAGGGCGATTGGAGGCAATGCTGATTTCAGATTTTCCAGGGCGGGGGAATTGAATAAACTACGGCTGAATATATTACCGTTAAAATTATACTAGCTCAGATTATGTACGAGGGGGCGCGGTGGCTCAGTGGTAGACCTTTCACCTCCGGTGCTTGGGGTCCCTGGTTCGATCCCAGCTCACGCCGTGTGGACTTTGTGGTGGACAAACACCGTGCTCGTAGATTTTCTCGGGGTTCTCCCGTATCCTCCTACTTTCTTCATTCTACCATTTCACTCATCTCTCATCATCACCGTCTCCTTTAGCCTAACTGGCATAAACGTGGGACGTAAAACTTAAGGATTTCATTTCATTTTCAGATTGTGTACGCTCGGGAAATGCCCTAGAGGGAATTTCAAAGCTCTAGGCCCAAGAGCCACCTCTATAATCATCATGACTGCCATTTTAATAGGGTGTTTTATGGTCTTATATCCGTGTTCCCATCCTTTCCCTCCTTCTCCAACTGGATACTCGATACTTTTTCTAATCCAAATATTTGTGCTAGTTTTCTGCCGAAACCTTGAGTTTTGTACTCTCATCGGTTTTGAGTTAGTTAATTATTTAAGTTTAGGATTCCCTTTCTGCATCGAGGTTATATGAGACTTAGACTCAAAGATTATGATGAAATTCAAACACAGTAATCGTCCATATTTTGTAAGCTCCATAGTGATCAAAGTTAAAATTGGAAATGACCCATTTCTACCACTTCCAGTTGGCGAATCACCTCCATTAAGGAACTCCCTCGAGAGGAATCACTCTACTTATTTATTGCAAAAAACAGAATTAAAAAATTCGCATTCGTCCAAAGTTATCGAGTGAAGTAACGGCCGCTCGTATATACGTACTAATATCGATAAGTTCCATTACGCGATCCCAATTAATACTTCATATACTTCGCCACACACACACACTAGCATATGTACACACGAAAGTATACATTGTAGTATCCACACGCTTACTGCGGAAACTAGAAACACACACACACACACACACACACACACAGAGAGAGAGAGAGATTGAGAGAGAGAGACAGAAAGACAGAGAGAGAGAGAGAGAGAGAAATCTTGTTGTACCTTTATACTGAATGCATCCTTACTCACAAAATCAATTACAAAAAAAAGGGGGGAAAGGTTGTAAATGAAACCTTCAAAGATTGGTACCACTGCTGCGTGTATCACATGAAATTGTTCCATAATGATTGATTCGTAATATGATGTATATGGGGTTTTTTTAATGGTAGTATAACAAAATACCTTCAAATTGACCACAAAATAAAAAGTGAAATTTATTTCTCAAATTTTGTAAAATCGAAGTCGGTGGGCATTATGGGAACAGTCTACAATAACAATATATGCAAATAAATATTAATATACTTCACGTTTTCCAGGCGGTGCAAGAAAATTCCCACCCGAAAGTTTCAAAAATTCAGATCCTAACAATCACAGGGATATATTTCTTTACCTTCTATGTCTATTACTTCAGGTTTTATACGCAAAAATCTGTTTTTTCCCACCCAGGGGTGAAATTCTGTGACTGCTCATGACATTTCAGTAAACGGTGGTCCGAAATCCACTAATAAAGAGTCCTTTTATATAGAGCTTGACCTCACGAATCGCGTTCTGTACTCCGTTTCGTCTTCATACGCATAGTTTACCTTCCACAAGCAAAATAAGTTATTCCGTACCGTTCAACGAAAAACCTGTGAATGACTTCTCACACTATAATGAAACAAGCCTTCTCAATATTAAACTTTGTGTTTTTATAGATTTGTTCACCCCAGAATTATTCTCAACGCACAATGCGGTTATGACTGGATTTTGTGATTTGTGTATTTAAATGTTATCTTAACACAGTTTTTATTATGGAATTAAGAAATTACAATGCCGAAAAAGCCATTTGTTAAATTTCAACTCATTTGCATTCTTAGTGTGCAAGATATAAGAAAAGACTCTCAAGTACTGTGGTGTTTACTATGGGGTTCCTCTACGTGTGATACCCTTCCACACCAAAATCTGCTAGATACATATTTTAAAACTGTTTTTATTTAGTGATTCAACACTATATCATGTGTGTTCATATAATCATATGCAGATATCAGTCGAATATTTTTGGGAGGGAGCTAATACTTAGCAACTTTGTTGCAACGCTATAAGAATTGAAATATATTTACGTGTTGGTACCCCGTTTACGTTTCTACTGAAAAACACACTGAGTCCTCTTTGGACCCTGCTGACCCAGGTTTGATTCCTAGTGGTTAGCCATCCCTCTTGCACGCGAGAGATCCACTTTCACTTCCCACTGTATAAGCAGTTAGCTCAGTTCATCCTTCGGTATTTAAGACACGGTCGTTCGACTCCCACCGGAAACTCATGTGCTTCAGTTCCTACACTAGGCTGTAGGTGAATGTGACGTAATATCCAAGGTGCTGAATCCAGGAGTAAATTCGAAAAAATGAAAAAAGCAAATTCTTTCAGAAAAAAAGAAGGAATGAACATTCCAATAAAGATGGATCCCCGTTGTCCCCACATCTTACTGAGAAACAACGCAGCCACCATAAGACAACTTCCTTCTCAACTCTTCTGTGCGGAGCGTGTAATTCCCTGTTTTTCTCTGAAAATACAATTTCGTTCAATCACTTTGAAGCAATTCACTTCACTTTTTTATTTCTGTGTATGAAGACATAAAGAAAAAAGACAAGAAAAAAAGAAAAGGAAGATTCTTCAACTGCAAAAATAAAGAAACAGCCATCTGCATTTCAAGTATATGTTACTTCATCTTTTTTCTCTGTATATAAACGCGGAGATTTTGCTGCTTGGTGCTTCATAAACTCTCAGATGTATCGCATCTTGTTGTCAAGGCAACCATGACAGTGTCTTCGCTCAAACTAATTAGCGTACAGATTCCCTGTGAAGCATATACCTCTCTATAGGTCGCCACGGTGCATGTCCGGAATTCCAATCAAGTTCAAGCATCAAGTTCTCGTGGATCCTACATGAATAAACAATTTCTCACCGTTCGCAATTCGTTTTATCAATTCGTTTTATTTTTTTAATACTAAAATGTGTGAGTGTTTCTCTTTACTAGTGAATGATTGAGTTTGTAAAAGGGTGACTTCAATGGGAATGTGGTTTTGGCCAATGATTTTGATTTTCCTGTACAAAAAATTTAAGAGCGTTCTGTATGATTCTGTGGAATGTTTCCACTACACCCAGATTTTTGTGGTCATACGCTTGACAAAATTTAAATTCAAAATTGTAGAATTTTGCTAGGTTCGGCAGCCTCTTAGCGTTATGTACAGGGTGACCGTCCAAATACAGGTATGAGAAAGCTCCGTATTTAAGAATAATATCATATATAAGAAATTGTTCAATTTCTTCTGCTGTGATATTGTCTACAATTCTGGTGGCACAGTATCGCGTGGACATTTCAATATCAACTAGTATGTGTTTGAATTTTCCGTCTCCGACCGGCACCCGGCCAATTGAATCGTACTGTCAGGCAGTGGCAATGGGCTTAGATGGGTGATGCAGCAATTGGCCTGATGGTTTAGCTGGTGACTTCTTGAGTCTTTGGCAAAGATTGCATGTCTTTATTCTATTGGCTATGTAAGCTTTCATTATAGGAAAATAATATTTCCTAAGCGCCGACTGATATGTCTTTGTATACCCGAAGTCCGATGGCATTGGGTTGTTATGGATAGCCTTGAATCATTTGCCTAGTACGCAAAGTAAATACAGCAGTCCTAATGAGGGTGTTTCTGAGTGCTATATAATAAACCATTTTTAAGAGAAAACTATTTCGCCGCATGGAGTGTAGATAATTTTGTTAGGTTCTTTATTTTCCAATACAGTAATGATGTCCGAAAATGAAGGGTCCTTCCTTTGTTCATCTGCTAAATTAGGTAACATAATGGACTGGTCAATTTGAAAAGTGTGCTCTAAAGAGTGTCCAGCAAAAACTTTAGCGTCTTCCGCGTCGGAGAAGTTAGCAACTTCTTGATTCTCGTCCTGTTGTATAGCTTGCTTGACTTCTAAGCGGCTAAAAATGTCTGCGGGATGCTGCTCAGTTTTAATGTGTTGAATTTCAAAATTGTAATCCGCCAAGAATATTTTATAGCGACTAAATTTCCCGACTTTGTCCGGTTGGGTAGTGAGTGAAGCCAAACATTACCATCTATAAATAATTTAAATCTCCTATTCAGTAAGAAATATCGAAATTTTCGAAGAACATATATCAGTGCATATAGTTCTTTTTGCCATGTTGAAGCTCTTCTCTCACATTTGGTAAAACGTCGACTACAATAGGAAACAACACGTTCCTGATTGATTTTATTATCATAACAAGCCAATATGCCGGCTGGGGAAGTTGACGATGCATCTGAATATGCTCGGATTTCGAATTATGGATCAAAATGAAACAAAGATGGAGCTTGTATAATATCCGTTTTAAGTTTTTCAAATAGCTCATCATGCTATGTTGTCCATTTAAATTTTGAATTTTTGTCCAAAAGAATTTGAAATGGTTCCATCTTTTCCGTAAAATCTTTAATATGTGCTCTCAAATAAGAGCATAGTCCCAGGAAACTCTTCAAGGTCCGTTTAGAGGTTGGTTTCTAAAAATTTCATATTTTGTTGGCAATTTTAGGTGATATTTTGATCTCCTTTCCATTAACTGTGAATCCTAAAACTTCTAATTCCGAGTATAATAGATGGGTCTTGTTCGGGTTTGCTCTAAAATCGTTTTTCTTAACCTTTTAAAGAGCAATTCCAAGTCCGACATTGTTGTTTCCAATTTTTGCTCCCTATAACGAGGTCATCCGCAAAGTCTGTTACGCGCGGTGGTAGACCCTCTAAAAGCATGCGTACGGCTATACTTAGGGCAACGGCGGACGAGGTGTGTCCCATTACGCAGCGTTGAAATTTATACACCTTTCTAGTATGATTAAGCTCAAAGTCATGTATTTTTGACATTTGGGATGCAATAATAGCTGGAAATAACTAGATTTTGTCAATAGTCGAAATACAAGATTTGCCTCTAAGTACATGTAAAATGTCTTCTGTGCACTGGAACGGAATGCTCAAATATTGTGTAAATTTATTGCACGCCTGTACATTCAAAACTAGGCGGAACTCTGAACTATTTGGTTTCGTCACTATGAGAAATGGTGAGGAAGAGGAACTGTCACTAATCTCTTTAATAATATTAGCGTCCAAAAGTTGTTTAATTTGTAAATCAATCTGCGGTCTTACTGCCAATGAAATGGGAGGTGATCTGTGATGAAAAGAGGCTCCTTTATCTATCCTTATCTTATGCACATAACCACGAAAGTAGCCAATGTCAGTTGGTGTATAAGAAAATACATCCTTGTATCTAAAAAGTAGATCATGTACCCCTTTTTCTGTTGACTCGTTAAATTTGGATTGATGTCGAATAACTTAACATCAAAAAGTGACTTGGTCTCTTCTAGCCTATTCTGAATTTCTTGTTTCGTTGTATAAATTGTTTCGTCATTTTGTTCATATTTTTGGTAATCACCCTGCAAATCTACTTCTTGAACATTCTTTTCAACATATGCAACTGGGGTGTTAGGATTTGATATTAATAAAGTGAAATTATTCTGAGGTACTTTAGTAGGTAACGTTTGTAGTCCGTATTTGTCCAGCAAATTTTCAAAAGGAGAGATAAAAAATATTCATTATCCTTTTGTCGATTCTTGACATTAATTGGTAAAAAGAAATGTGACCTGGCTGGTATGGTAACCTTTCGAGTTGTAAAAACATCAGGCGACTTGTGCTGTTTTTACACACCATAGCGCTAGCAGATAATTTTTCCTGAGTATCAATTTCAATTGGATACTGCGGAGGCCGTGGTTTCTTGTATACCGACAACATGTTATTCTTTAAATCAATTTTGGTCTGTAATCGATTTAGAATGTCTTCACCGATTAAAGGCAAAATATCTCAATGCTCTAAAATTCTGAAATAATGAGAAAATGTTGCTGAGCCAATCCTCAACTTAATCAAAGCTATATAGCGTAAATTTACGGCGGAATTCTCAATTCCTCGTAGATTAGTGCTAAAATGAATCAATTTTGTGTATGGAGGAAGCCAATTTTTAGGCCATAGACTCAATGAACTGCCAGTGTCAATGATTACAGGATATTTTTCTTTATTAATTGTTACATTAATTAATAATATATGTTCCTTATTTAACATTTTAATGTTCTCCCTTCTATCTGATAACAGACCCACTGCATAAAGTGATGTATTTGCCAATTTTTGTATTTCACTTCCTTGCTGATTTTTGGCCCTCAGAACATGTTCTTGAGAGGGTTTGTCCTGGGGCCCCCCTAGGCGTTTCCCTGCTGATTGTTCTTACAGCATGCACTGGAAGAATGACCTTTTTTATAGCATGTGCTGCATACTGTAACTGTTTCCGGATTAGGATTACTATTATATTTTTTGTTATTTTTAGAACTGTTCTTATTTCCATTTCTCTATCGATTTTAATTACCATTATTTCTATTTTTCGACCTATAATTATTACGGCCTCCTCTCCTAAATTGTGAGTCCTTTAAAGCATTTTGAGCTACAAGAAGAGATAGTTCAGCCATTTGATTTGCTAATTTAGTGAAGTCTAATGAATTATTTGCACTGGAATTACTAGATGTGCTGGCGCGGGGGGTTCGGGAGGGGGATTCGGATTAGCAACTTTGGGGGAAGAATTTTGAGTTATCTGATTTTGTGATGCACCCTGTAGCTGTGGTGCTGAAGGTGTAGGAAAGACTGGGTTCGGTTGTTCGTACTGAGTCCAATTAGGTGTTGGGTTACAGACTGGATAGGTCAGTTGTTGATGCACAGGGAAGGAAGCTCCAGCGATTGCTGATGAATGTAAATTGCTGACTGGTGAATTCTGATAACAGAGTGAATATATTGCCTGTTGTAATTCCACGTAATCACGTTTCTTCATTAGGTCATTTGCTTTCTCCAGATTATGTAAATGTGTTTGTAAGACGTGAACAGTTGTAAATGTTTCTAGTGCTATCTTTTGCAAAAAAGTTTTCTTTAAACCGAAGGATAAATCATTTATTTTCCGCTCCTCGGTGGCCTGAGGCAGAACTTGTCTAATGACCCTCAATTTTCTGAGAAAATACGCATCTATTGGCTCGTTTTCACCTTGTTGGATTTGAAAATTTAAAATCCCGCCCGATATGCCGGTAATTTTGGTCTACTCAAGTCAACTAATTTATCTTCTAATTGTTCGTAATTAAGCGCATCTAACTGGTTCTGGGCCTTTAACTGTAGGACTAAATCAAGTGCTACGTCTTGTAAGTACATAGGTAATAGTTCTTTCTTTTTCTGTTCATTCCACGAATGCAATAATGCAAGATGGTCGAAAAGCATAAAGAATCTATCGGGATCCTCCAGGACGTGTCCCGACTACTTAGTGAGGTGTGGTATATTAAAAGAAGGGCGCGAATTCTGCTCCATATTTGTACCGTCCTCCGGGAAAGTGTTCTTTCCAGTTCTAGTTTGAGACATGCACTAAAATAAAGTCTGATTCACTAATTGTACACTTAAGAAAATCACATACCTTAAAATAATAGTTCACTTTCAAGTTAATAAAAATACTGTCCGGTATGGGAGTATCTAGATCGATACTGAGCCGGTCAAAACCTCTACCATGTAATACTTTGTCTGATATAGGATTTGTGGGTAGAGCATTTAATAAAAAGAGCGTCCGGAATCGACCTCCCACTACCAATTTTATTATAAAATTTCTACTATAAAATTATTTCCACAAAATACTGTACAAATTAATCTCTCTAATATCAAAGGTTAGTTATAGGTGGTCTTTGACCGTAAGGTCGCAGACAGGATCTCCAACAGAGCCCCGAAGCAGGCTAAGAGGAGTGGCATTAGATGCCCAAAGCTCCGAAACAAGCAGTGGGTAGGTTAGATGGCCAAGAGAGCCCCGAAGTAGGCTAAGCGGCTGAGGTTAGGATTCCCAATCAGAGCCCCGAAGCAGGGGCAGCCAGGAGAAAGGATAGGCGTAGTCCCGTAGCAGACTAGAGGCCCTGGGTTTAGGTTACTCCTAAAGTCCCGAAGCAGACTAGAGGAGGGTCAGCAGAAAACCGGTATCGAGCTGTCTTCGTCCATCCAATTTATAGGGTCCTTTGGGTGGCGGTGGCGCTGCTGCTCCGATGTCGTCTTCTGCTCCGTGGGAGGGGCCAGAAGCCGTCGTCTGCATGTGACTGTAGATCCATCTGGTGGGAGATCCTCTTGCCGATCCACGTGGTGGTGTTTGTAAACACTGATGCGTGGAATTGTTCGTTTACAACATCACATAGGATATTACAATATTCTCAAGTGAGTATTGCAATGAACATTTACTTCTCTATACGAATCAATGTATTTTTTTCATTTGTTAGTACTTAATACGAGTATAAAATAATTTACACGTGTAGTCAAACATACATATATGCATCATAAGGGATAATTTTATTTCTTAAATGAAACATATTTATTAACACATCTTATTCGATATTATTATCATTATTCGATATTAACACATGTTATTTGATATTATTATTAGTAATAATAATAATAGTAATGTTCACAGTTCCTCTGTGGTAAAGCACCCTCCTCTACCTGGTTCGATTCCCGATCAAGAAGGTTTGTCGTTGACACTGTCGTGCTCGTGGGTTTTCTTGGGATACTCCCGTTTCCTTCCACATTCTCATTCCATTGATTCTTCCATAATTCACTTGCATTAATCACCGTCTCTCTTAGCTTAACAGCCATAATGCTTGGACATTAAATTCCAAGATAAAATAATAATAATAATAATAATAATAATAATAATAATAATAATAATAATAATAATAATAATAATAGTAATACGATTGTATATCACTTTCGTGATATTTTTTTCGTAACTGTGTACAGTAAGTATTTGCTCAACTGAATTAAAACTCTACAAATTTAGATTTATTCGTTATTAATATATTTTACAATTAAAAATGCATAAAATATCATTGTTGCATATGAACCAAAAACAGTCAGTTCGCGATCTTGGTCCAGGTTGTTAAAACCCGTTAAAATCCGAATTCATTTTCCCCAATTTCGCGTCAACCAAAAGCCCGCCTAGCTCGCGAGAAATTTCACCACTGCTAAGAAAGATAGCAAACACAATTACATTTTTGATAATTATATACAAATAATCAATCAAATTACTTACGTGTCAGTGAATGCTTCTTGTTAATATAATCACAATTACACAGATACAAACACCCGTCAACGCGTAAAAAATCAAGACCAATTCTCTAAACTTGGCTTGCAATATTATATGATATAGTTTTCCCGCAAACATATACTCAAACTGAGACTGTCATGAAGGAGCTTATTATGTGATGTTTATTTTATTCATTTGATTTCATTACGGGTCATTTTTTCAACTGTTATCCTTCATATTGCATAGAGCTCGAAAAAACAGAGGTGAAGGAAAGCCCTGGTCTTTGAACAGGACGACTGGGGGCGGGAGAATCAGCGGAAGGAACACCTGACAGGATGCTACCACAAAATTTACGTGTTGGGGTTATTAACTGGCTTCGAGATGAAAAGTGACGTAGCTTCGGTGTAGCTTACGGCTTCCATCAATCTTCCTATGTGTTCGCATTCCAAAACAATATATCAATAGCCCAATACAAAAATATTGTTCACAAGTAGCAATTAAAATTACATTTACAAGCAAAATGTGATTTCTTCCTTCTTCTTCGTCTTTTGACAACGACAAAAAAAATCTTGCAATATCAAGTTCAAAAATAGACATAGCGATTCCCCCTTGTATTTCTAACAATAAATATTTACATTCGAGACACTATGGCTAGAGTTCTCTTATAACAGAAAATCGTAAGGTAAGGTCCTCAAGTATTCTTTCTTTCATATCCATAGCAATAAATTTTAACTATGATCAATAGCTGATACTCTTCTGTAAATACACTAATATGTATGTCTGTCTGTCCATAGCGGTATGTGATGTTCACCGATGATAGATGTAAAGTATTATTTATTGACATTTATGATCCTCCATTATTCTCTTAACCCTTTATTTGGTACTGTTGCTTACCAGCAACATCGCATTTTATTACGTTATCCGCACGAATTATAAATTCAGTGATCATTTAATAGGCATTATTGCTTTCATACAATATTTATATACATGATTTGAAAATCACTTGTTTAGATGTTTCTAATCTTCGTCAACAGGGACAGTCAAATTTAGTATTGTAGAAGCCTTATCTCCTACGTTTCACGAAAGTTCTTTTTTATTTGTGGTATCTTGCTCTGTAGAAAGATATGTAAACGAAACTGCTGCTAGTTACTGAACATATTCTTATGATCAGGGCCCGGATTTGGTTGACCTAAAATTTCCTAAAAAGTGACCTATAAAATGACACTAAAATTCCTGAAAAATGACCTAAAATTCACAAAAAATGACCTTAAAAGTTGCGTTTTGTAAAACGTTTATTTCCTTAAACATTGTCATTTTTTTGAATCTCTATTAGATTTTAATTACAATTTCTCACTCATTCTTAAAAGTTTTGTTTCAGTTAGTTACAGTCTATTGATCAGTCCATTGTACGGCATTGTACGTACTGAAAGCGTCAATTCACTTCCGAATTGAAACTAGGAAGTACACTTAAATAATAGATGTTTGCAAGTGTAGACTTTACACATGAGAATAATAGATAAAAACCCTGTTTAAAATCTTTGTACGTCTTCTAATCCATTTTTAGTTATTCACATGATCACATCCTTTGTGGTCAATAATCCAAAACCATCTGTTTGGTCACCTACGAACTCCTACCCCTACTCAACCAGCTAAAGCTTAGTGTTCATTAGCTTTTTAGGAATGCAGTTTTTCCACTCCAATAGTCAGGAAGCAGGAAAAGAGGTAACTTCGTATTTTTCAAATCTGTAAACAGTGTTCATTTTAAGATTTCCTTATGTAGAAGGAAAAGACTAAATTGACCATAAGTGACCTGAAAGTTACCTTAAAATATTTAAAAATGACCTGAAACTTCAAAACGGCAAAAAGTGACCAAAAGTTGGCCCTAAAACAATATACTTTTAGAACCTTGAGTTGAAGGTTAACGTTTTTGTTTGAAGTTGCCTTGTCCTATGGGTAACAGAAAAAAGTTGACTTGTCAACAAGATCCGGGCCCTGCTTATGATATTTGATCATAATAGGGCAATACTGCTCAATAGCAACACATAAGACCTATTTTATGGCAATGTTGCTTTGAAATAAACTAGTGGTGGGCACAAAAACCGGTTTTTCGGTTTTCGTTTTTTTTAGAAAAACCGAAACCGGTTTTCCGAAAATTTTCAAAGAACCGGTTTCGGTTTTCTCCGAAACCGGTTATCGGTTTTCTCACCTGATCCGGTTTCGGTTTTCTTCAAAACCGATTCCGGTTTTTTTCCAAAATTTGTTCTATTTCTGACCAGAATTGTGTTTCGTTGTTCTCCGGAAACCGAACCCATTTCCACAGAAATAGTTTTATTTGTTTTCGGAAAGTTTTTACCGAAACCAGTTTCGGTGAAAACCGAACCGGTTTTGGAGAAAGCCGAACCGGTTTCGGTGTAAAACCGAACCGGTTTTGGAGAAAACAGAAATTTCGGTTTTTATAGAAACCGGTTTTTGGTTTTTATAAAAACGGTTTTGCCCATGCCTAAAATAAACATCCTGTATTTTGTAACCAAAGTACAATAATACTTTAAAAAATACGCAATTATGATCAGGAAGACATGGTTCAACCATAAATCAAACTAAATATTTTAATGGTAATACTATCAATGCTTGCCGATTAAAGGGTTAAATCCATAAAACAAACTTAATGACCATCCTAATGCCCCCATTCGTTACCCGGACAAATCCTGTCTTAACTACTGACGTGTGAACATACTCTCTGGGATAGCGCTAGTTGGTACGAGTTCATATAGTTATAGTGCATATATAAATGTGTTGATGTATTAATGGAGTGAATACATTTCTTAAAAATTATACAAGGCTAAACATTTCTTAAATGTTGTGTACAAGGAATTGATGATTTCATATAACAATATCAAAGAAAAAATATATTGGATTTTCTGAACTAAAAGTATATAACAAATAATAATGACATTAACTCTCAGGGCAGGCGGAAAATCCTTCAGATTACATGGTCTCTTCAAAACGTCTGTAGTACATATTATACTTTTATACCATTTGCTCGCTTGAAAATGACCCACCACTGAAAGGTATCGTATATTTACAGATTGAATGAAACCTATACTGGTTGCTTAGTTTCGTGATGTACCTTAAGAAATTAGATAATTGGTGTATAAAACCACCTTTGAAATATGCAAAAATAAGCAAAGGTATGGAGGAGTAATATGAGTTACCTACATGCTGCATTTATAAATACAGAAATACTTCTAATAGTGAGAGTGACATCCTCCTAACACTAACACACGCATACACCTAAGAGTGACAAACATTCTCGGGTAGAATAATTTTAATTCTTTTTATTAATCAAACGTGTTTACTCTACCGATCAACGCATTCTAACCTCGTGTTTAAATCGTAGTTTTTCAGTTGAGTGAAATGTTATCGTAACATTTTGTCGCCGTAAGTCAGCATAATTTCGCTCATTCTCTCTTGCTGATGATTGGATGGCTAGGTTGTGACGTCTGCATCTGTGATAGTATGATCATCATACCAGATATATGGACGTAAGGGAGAAGGTAGTATACCTCTTCACCATCAAGTATATATATCACATATATATATGAATAGGAAACAGTGTTCAGCAAGCATTGCTGGAGGTCGCTGTACTCCTTGGACGTACTTAGGAAGATAGAGTATCTTGGGAACATAGCCTCTGTCACGCAGAAACGTGAAGGAACAAGAAAAACATCTCTATGTGAATGCTTTTAAAATTGCTGGGTGGTACACATTTTGATTAGACCAATCTTTCTATCTACATATATATATATACCCCTCACTGTCTATATGTATGTATTACACATGTAAAATGCAATGATATGGTCAAAATAGTGTGACAAATTTTAAAATAATATGAATATACTGGTTAACGCTTATTACACGATTTTATTACGGGTTTTATGGAGATATTTTGTCCCCTTCAGAAATAGTTGTGGTCTCTTCATTCAAAGATTGGATTGAGGCTACCTTCCTCCTCTGGATGCGTTTGTGGGATAAATTATGTTACTTAGTGAGATTCTATATTAAATTATACAAAAAGGAGGGAGGAAACAATTATCACATACTGTAAGAACACCACGAAAAATACAGCTATGTATCAGGAAACACTATTGTGTGATTGAATACTTTAAATAATGGGACATACTCAACCCTTTGGAGTCATTTGCGAAATAATTTCTTTAAGTTAATATGTAGTTTTCATTCAAAACGAGAGTATAAAAATAGGAGACAATGTTTATATACAATATATTTTAATTAGGATGGTAATATCATATACAGCAGGAAAAACATTCCAGTAAACGCTTTCCTGTTGAAACACGAAGGAACAAACCATTGTGGTGGGTTTAGTACATAGAGATATGATATACAATAGAAAGTCGAAAATCCGAACTAATTGGGACAACAGGTAGTTCGGATTTTCAGATTGTTCGGATTTTCGAAAATGACCAAGAAAATGCTATTAGGACTTAAATATACTATGCATGCTCTTTTATCGATACAGTGGTTATACAGTACATACAGTATTTACAATACCGTACGTAAGGCTACTTACATTTAATGTTTCTGAAGAACCTGGTCGTACACTAAATTATACTGTTTTTGTAATTCGCCTTTACAACTTTACTTGTATAGGCCTGACGGAAAATAAAAATAAAATTTGTGACAAACAATTACATATGAATGAGCTTTTGTAAAAACACTTATTTGACACAACACAGACGGACAACACTGTTGTTTATCGCTAGTGCTAAGGCAAAATGTAAAAAACTTCTAGGGATCGCGTTCGGATTTTTGATGTTTCGGAGTTTTGACGTTCGGTTTATCCACGTCCTACTGTACATCACACATGTCTTTCATTTGATACAAATGATTTTTGAAAACACTCTATATTTGTCCTTTCTATGTGGTTTTATAAAGTGGGGCATTTTTTTAGCTACGGCGACCTAAATCAAGTGGAACGCATGTCCGGAGGTCTAATTAAACATATTATAATGATAACAATGCATTCATAGGCAAAAATTAAAAAAAAAAAATGCGCGAGAGTTAATAGAGAAAGTCAAAAGTAACGTCAAACAAGAATAAGTTGAATACAGTAAATAGGTACCGATATTACTTTTCTTATCGTGTATCTCAGCTATCTTTCATCATATTTAAAGCATGTTCATCGCACTTCATAGTTTTTGCTATTGCGATCTCGTTTAAGAGATTTACAAAATAAAATATAAAATTACTAAATTTAGATTTTCAGTTTTCTATATCAATACTTCTTAATCATTGTTACTTAAAAACTATTTTATTTTAGTGCACATTTTGTTTGACATCGATATCCAATATAAACTAATGGAATTCTCAAATTGCGTTCCCAGTATTCAATCTCCATCAGTTCACTCAGCGGAATCAGGTAAAACCGATATCTTCGGCAATGACTCGGAGGCCAGCACTGGTAGAAATGCCAGAGGCCCCTTTCAGCCACTCGTAGATCCATGAGGGTGTTATCTTGTCCCCATTGTGGAATGTTTTATGTCAATGCAAGAGGATTAGCCATTCATATAGGTAAAAAGCATCCGGTCATGAATGCAGAGGATTGTCATTCTATCAAGAATAATGGCTTCCCGGACTGTAGAGCCATAAATGCTAGCATCACAAACTGGAATGGACATATAGAGGATATAACGTTGTATAACTTGTGCAAGCCATTGATGTGTTAAGATCCTCTACGCACATCCTAAGACCTGCTCCGCGTGGTGCTCGAACTGAGGTTTCCGATGCGCTTTCCAAGTTGTTACCAGAAGTAGCTATTTCAAATGGAAAAAGGGAAGGGATAAACCTGTTTATTTTCCATTTGTAGTACTAACTGCTTCCAAACAATCCGAAAATATAAAGAACGTTACCTCAGGGGTAAAACAAAGGGTTTGTCATTGGGATAATACAGGTATTGACGCCTTAACCTTACATTCACCAAAGATCAAGAAATTATACGTAAACAGAATATGTCAAATCTTAACATTATAGAAAACAAACCAGCCGATGGTGACATTCGACAAGCTGCCCGTCTACTAATCTCAGATGATATAGTAGCAGCCACTGACATTTTAGTTTTTTACACTATGGAAACATTGTTCCAGAAGTATCCAGCGCACCCTGGCATATTTACTTTATCGAAAATTCCAGAAAACTAAAACAGCTTTCAAGGAGTTTCAGTGAATGACGTTTTAAATGCTATCATTTTTTTTCCATCTGGCAACGCGGAGGTCTAGATAGTCTTTGAGCTTCAAATCTCAAAGATCATTTATCATGTAAAATACTTGAATAGAAGGAAAAGCTATTAAATGCATCTTGGTATCTGCTCAATCTAAATTACTCTGGGAAAAGTCCTTCGGAGCCACTCCGTTGTCCTTCGGAGCCAACTTATTGCTCTTAAAAAGAAATGTAGTGGAATCAGATCAATCGCTGTAGAGAATATATGGCGCAGAGTATCAGCCAAACTCATATGGTTCAGCATATGAAAGCATGTTAAGAACTTTTTGTCTTCTAACCAACTTGGAATTTGTATTTCCAATGGAGCCAAAGCAACCAGCGTATATTTTTTCTCCACATACAATACTCCTAAGGTTATTGTGAAGCTGGATTTTCCCAACGCTTTTAATGAACTTCGCTGGGATTCCATGCTTACTGCAGTGTTGAATTATTTTCCCGCAATATACACATATGATCTCCAGTGTTACACTCAATCCAGTACACAGTACACTAATTTTAGGCCAAGGCACTATTTCATCCCAAAGAGGACTACAACAAATTGGTCCTCTGAGCCTTGAACTTTCTGCCATTCTTTAGAAAAATCAATTAACAATGAACTAAATATTTGGTATTTGGATGATGGGATTATGGCTGACAAACCTGAAGCAGTTCTTACAACGTTAACACATATAAATATAAATGAGATCTGCTCTAAGTTTAAATTAGAATTTTTCAAAATGCGAAGTCGGTGTCCTTGTTATCAGATGAAGCCACATTCAGCCTTTTCTCTTCTACGCGATTTATTGTCAACCCACTTTCAAACTACTTTTTACGGTTATATCCATCTTGGATTGAGACTCCACTGCTGAAGAAATATGATCATATCCTCAAAACGGATCTGGAATTAATTTTGAACTGCTCCTTAAGTGATAGCTCTTGGATGCAAGCATCATCCCTGTTGGTTTCGGGGTTTTTAGTATTCGACGAACCATTGACATGGCGATTCCTATCTTTTCAGCGTCCTACCACAAATCTCTTCGTTTAGTCAAGGCTTTCTTTCCACAAGTTTACCATCTGGACCCATATGGGACAGGACAAGAAGGCTGTGGTAAATGTATAAATGTAACAGATACAGATCTTTCAGAAATGAACAACAGAGGTTCTCAGGCATCTTGGTACACACGAATTGCAGCACATTCCCATGAACTTCTTTTAAATCAGTTGCTATTCCAGGGGATAGAGCCAGATTTCTCGCTGCTTCATCCCCCATGCTGGAGCATGTATCATTGCACTAGTTTCTCCCATTATGTCTTTACATGTCTTAATGAAACATTTCGAATCGCAGTAGTCTTAAAATTAGGTTCAACTCTTTGTGAACCAAATCGCTGTCCAGCCTGCTGGAATCAAATTACCCAACGCGGTCTGCATTTTCTTTCATGCATGAAGAGCATTCGCAGAAACGCCCGGCACTCCTCTGTAATGACATCATTTTGCGAGGAGTCAGCACGGCCGGAATTCCTTTCATACGTGAACAGGCGGGTTGTTATCGTTTCAATGGTAAACGACCCGACGGCATGACATTAGTACATTGGATGAGAGGCCGATCACTAATTTGAGACTTGACATGTTCGGACACATTTGCTCACTCAAGCCTCCCATTATCTGGAGATGTTCGTTCAGCATCTATCTTAATCCAACGAATATCTATTGCGGTCCAACATGGCAACGTTTTGTCTGTTCTTGGTACCTTCACTAGCGGAAGGGAGGTGGGGGAGGTGTTTCTTCTCTAGTACAACATAAACAACTAAAGAATATTATAATATCACATGTTAATTGCACTTCTAATAATGTAAAAGTGATTTCAGAAAATGTTGAATGTAATTTAATTAAATATCATGCAATGGAATGATGAATAATATTTGATAAAAGTTGATGAAAATGAATCGGTGATCGTGTGAGACGAATGATAATAAGCATGAAATTAATTAATTGTATTTGTTTTGAAATTCATAGAATAAATTAAAAATATTCCTAATATATATATATATATATATATATATATATATATATATATATATATATATATATATATATATTAAAAATTAAATTTATAGATATTGTTTCGTTTTTCGGCTTTCACATGCTTTTCTGTTATAGTTTCGTGTATTTTCTGTGTATATAGGAGAATACCCTGTATATTTTCAAATTCACTATCCTAAGCAGTATACTAAATATCTATTATTGTTTTCAGTTTTTCTGTGTATATGCAAAATATCCTATTCGTGTTTTTCCTACTTATCTACATTATGTAGCTTATTATTTTGTATTTCAATTAGTGTTTCTGTATTTGTGTGTCTGTTTGCTCAGTGTATTGATGGATATCTGTAACAATATTTAACAACAACTTAATTTTCAATAATAAATGAACTATTATTGTAAATTTATAGAATATCGAAGAAATCTGCAGTCTTTGGTTTCTTTTTCAACTACTATTTATCTTACAGACATGAAAACTATACAAAAATATATTTTAAAAGCTATCCTTACATATAACATGTAGAAAATTTTTGCGAATTGAATTTTTCATATATTTTCCATTTTCTAGCATAAATGAAGTCCTATATCGTCACTGAATATCTTTGCAAAAATTTTAAGTTACTTTATGTTGAACTTACACCCATATGGGAACACTATGAAGTAACTATCGGTGTATGCTTCGGCGTAAGTTCGCAGATTATGTGTTGTAATATACCTAAATATCAGGGAACGTGTCCCTGAATGTTTATGGCATAATGAAGTTTTGTACGCTATCATGCTACCGTAATGATATATGCTCTGCAGAATAACAAAGGTACTAGCATTTCCGTTACAATAAAAGAATATGGTACAGCGTCTACATGTCTCATACGTAACTGATGTGGTAAGCAAGAACAGTGGTAGGCAAGTAGTTGCTAAAAATCAACATGTTGGTACAGTCACAAATTACATGCAGGTGGTTTTCAAGAACAACGTTATGTTTGTGGTAGCGCTAGTACCATAAACAATACAGTACTAGTTTATCAAGGTCCCCATTATCCTGCTGATGTATGCATTTTTCTTATGTAAAGAAATAAAAGTTTACAAAAATTACCTAACATCATATTGTTATCATATAGTGTTTTGCTTATTACAATACAATATAGTTAACAAATATGTTTAGTAGAAACATTGAACAGTTAAATTATTATATTCAGAATTTTCTTTCCAAAACTTTCAGTAGAGATGAAAATATATCTATTGATAGTTTGTATCCAGGTAATGGTACCAAGAATACATATTAAAGTATCCCTTGTTAAATGACTTTGTGAAAGAACAATATTATGCAGCGTTGAGTAAATGGCTACTTAAACATAGTAACTCATGATTTTGGAATGCTTAATATGCCAGTGTTAAAAACAACAAGTGAAATGTATAAAAAGTATACAGATTTTTAAACAGTACTTAGTGTTCAAAACATTTTTTCTAAAATGCGTTTAAGGTGTGAAAAAATTTGAAGAGTTTCTAAATAAGTATGATACAAACATTGAATTTAGAATTCGAATTTGAGTAAAAATCTCTTTAAATAAAGATAAAACAAAATGTCTTAGTAATCAGGTTTTGTAATTCAACATAAATATATTTAAATGTTCCTTGGACTACTTTTATTATGTTATTACATTTGTAATTGTTTTTACCTCTTGTTACTATAGTACATGTCATTAAACAACATTTGTTATTACATTTCTGAAAAATGTATTTCATACGATGTGATTATTAATAATGTCCTCTGTTTCTATGTGTAGTATTAGTTGGAAATTAGTACTTTCTTTCCGTTTTCAGTTGAAATGAAAAATGTACTTCAAAGGAAAAACATTAGAATTACTATTGTTTCCCAAAAATACAAAGATTACCGATGTTACCCGAACAAATTCGAAATATAAATAAAGATTTCTCGATTGCACAATATTTTGTAACATTGCATAACACGTATAATATTCGTGGAAAAATAATATTTTCGTGTTTGAGAAAAGAATAGTACAAAAAATATTATTTTTAACAATCCGATTCCTTGTTTTTATAGAAATTACACGCCAAGTAAAACTTAATTCAGTTTTAATGTGTACATACAATTTAATTGAAAAGAATCAATAAACTTGTCTATGGTGATAAAGTCGAACTCACTTCTTTCCTGTTCATTTTCGCATGGATTATCCAGCTCTGTGTGACAAGCATTACATTCACTCTTCTTAGCCATATAATTAACGAAGTATTCACCACATTGAATATGCATATTTTGTACGTTGTAAATTATGTTTTAACACATTCAGTATAAAGGTATTAGTTTCACAAAGCTCTTCTCACGTTCAATTCCAATTGTATAATTCGCAAAGCATTCATTAGTCGGAAACAGCTTTTGACATTTTGTACTTTCTCCTTTAATGCCAAGAATTCTTGTCTCATGATACTGCTCAAATAACCAGCACTTAGCATCGCACTTCAGATTTGTGCATGATTATGCCACTGCAACCTATACTCATAATATCCACGGTTTCCTAAAAGCAAGCGCTGTAACTTTATAATTAGCTCATATCGTTTTCCAGTATATTGTTCAGCATAATAGAGCCTTTCTCCATTTTCGATATCAATATCCGAACCGGTACGTAGATTTATTATTTGTTTCTACAGGCATTCAGGGTAGTTCTTGAACTTAAATACATATTATGTTTTGTATTATCCTCTTGTTTCATCCGAATTACACTCTTGGAGAAGCATTATACTTTCTTAATCATTGGGTGACTACTGTTCTTGCGATTAGGTCAAGGTACATACTAAAAGTACAGGTCTTTTTCTTTCCCTTGCGAGGAAGTATGGTATGGATTCTCGATTTTACTGCTTTCCCGAAAATAAAATAAATGTTAAAGATGTTTCTCTGTTCTACCTTACATTTACTCCGGGTTCAATTCCGATCTTTTTCCCTAAACATCTACGCTTGGTTATCTGCTATTCAATTTTAAAATATTTATATCCTTGAAATTTTAAAAAAATGATAGTATATGAAATTACAGTGAATATGAAATTCACATGTTATTGACAACCTTAATCACTAAATGTTCATATACATTCTTAATTAAGTACACATTCAAATGTTGTTATAATCTTGCTAAAAGTTGTTCTTAACATCTAAAACATTCAGAAGTCTTAAGTTTAGTATATTAATACTACAACAGAAAAAGTATTTTGATTATGTACAGATATGAATTGTATGGATTTCTTACGTGAACAACTGTATTTCAAATACATATAAAAGCCTTGTCTTAGTATTAGTAATAATAATACTAATAATCATAATATATGTTAAGACTATATTAAATTGTAATATATACAAGGTTACACTTTAATTACCGAATTATCTAGATGGATAGCACCAGTTTTATTGCTAACTTAAAAGTTCTTCAGTAGATGTTAATATCGGCACGTGTTGTTAACCATACTCTACGTGTTACCCCGATTACTTCCAGAATTAACTGTACTCATTTCTCAGTCAGCAAATAGATAGGCTTTATAACGTACATTTGGTGTTAATGATTTCGTTTTTCTATTACTTTAAATTTGTATACAGGGAATATTATTTCTTATAGTTTTCATTTCTAATGAAACTTGTTTATAATCGATTACAAATTGTTCTTAAAAGTTTCCTTTCACACGACTAAATTCAAAAATTAATCGTACAAAATTAATTTTAACTCTTATTGGATATCATGGTCAATTCAAATTGTTTAATTGAATCTCTAGGACTTTTGGAACCAAATAAAGCATTAGAAATTGATGTTTCAACAACTCAAAGAAAATAAAACACGTGAGTGTATATTAAAATAGTAATGGCGTACTATAATTAGTGTGTCCTAACATGTGATACTATAGGAGCTATATAATTAAAAATATATCATTTGTAAATTTATTCTAACAATTGATTTATTAATTTAATGAATAGTTTCTAAATAATCGAAAGGAATACACGTTGTTAAAAAAGAAAGATGAATTTTGTTTACCATCAAACGCCTATTTGTTACTGCTTAACACTAAAGAAAATATTTTCAAACTTGTATCCAAATGTGCACGTAAGATATTGTAACTAATTTTAATACTTACAAAGTCGATATTAAACAAAATATTCGTATTACTATATGGCATAATAATTGCTTGAAGATAATGTATTTGTAATTTATTCTACTTAATGTGATTCTCTAGAATTTTTTATTGTTTTTATAAAAATCACATGAGAAGTATTATAAAATTAAGAAGTATTTTCTTGCAAGCCCCTCCTACTTTTAAGATTAGTTTTCAGATGAAACTTGAAATATTCTCTTCGTTTGTTATAAATATTTGGAAATATTCGTATTTAAAATTGTATCATAGAAGTAACAGATTCGAATTATATGATTTACAATATCGTAATGTTAACTGTTTCATGTAGTCTTCTTTAATAATCGTTGTTTGTAAAAGAGTGAACTCCCGTTGCAATACAGTAATTAATTCATATTATTAAATAGTTTATATTCTCGTAAGTTTATTCGTAATATCATTTTGATAGAAACCATTGTGAAAATTTCATTGTATACAACTAACTAACTCTATGGCCTATGAAACCCGGAGGTTCAAGGGCGCGTTCAAAACCCTCCCCATGGACTTCTATCCTTACCCAACTGGATCCAGTTTCTACTTTGTATTCCTATTTCTGTGAGATCCATCTTAACATTATTCTCCCATCTGCTCCTCGGTCTCAATTTCCTCAATTTTAAGTTTCAATTTCCTTGAAAGAATTCGAGACGACAAGAGATTATGAACTGAATAATAACACGAATTCCCTGCGTTTAGCCAACATTTAATTTCCTCGTGAATATGGTTTCGTCTGTTAATATTGATCCTAGATATATTAGAAAAATATTTAGTGTGTGTTTAAAATATAAAAAACACTCCTTGATAAAATTATTACAATGTAAAAATATCTTTTACTGTTACGTATTGAAAGTTAACTTTTCTTCCTTATCTAAAATCATAATTGTGTGCAGATTAGAAAATCACACAGCGATTAAAAAATTGTTTTCAGTCATTTATTTTACACTTTTCTTTTATTATCTAAATAATTGAAAATATTAATAATAAATTTCGTTGCAAAGTATATAAAAATGTTTCCTAAGAATAAAACGTTAATATGTATTTTTTAAAAAAAATGAAAGTATTAATGTGAAAAACGTGTGTGTTTCTGCAAAGTATAATGATATTCTTTTCACAAATCTGGGAAATCTAATTGGAAGAAAGAAGATGTAAATATTAACTGCGCCCTTTCTACAAAGTTAGAAACTCTGAGGGAACACAAAAATAAAAATACATGTAAATATATTCTACCTCGGTTTTTAAAAAATTACAACCATATAACTACAATATGAAAAATAAAAATATACATTTAAATATTAACTATTTCATTTCTACAAGATTTGATATACTTAAACAACAACATACGCAAATTCATATACAAAATGTATGTGTGAATTAAATACTTTTTTTACGATTTTAAGACGTTTCAAAAGAATAAAGAATAAATTTATGACACCCAAATATTAATTACAAAGTTTTTACAAATCTGATAACACTTAAATGTTAACATGTAAAACTAAATGTACAACGTTCAAGTTAAAATTACAAATGTGAAAATAAAGATAGAATTTACAGTAATAAAATACGACATGGAAAATTCAGTGCATAACATGTAGTACTAAAATATAATTTGAAATAATGAAAATATAAATACAAAGATAGGCACAAATTAAGAGAACAAAAACACAACTTTCAAAAATTAAGGTACAAGGTGCAAAAATAAAAACGCAAAATGAAAAGTGAAAATAAAACATGCTTCTTTTAACTGTATTGTTTTTGAAAAATTGAAGACTTGAAAACTTGAAAATACAAAATTTGCAAAAGTATATTAAAACGTACATGTAATAACTATATCGTATTTACAAATGTTTTAAAATTTCGTAAAAAAAATTGTATAAAAGATGCATACGGAAGTGTTCTAAGTATTCAAAATAAAGTATTCATCATGTTCAATGGTATTTACCTACGAATAAGAAACAAGCAGATCAAAACGTTAGTGCCCAAATATTAATCTTTAGTTGCAAGAATAATGTACAATAGTTTAGAAGGATATATTTATGCATGAACCAATTTTTTAAGTGTTGTATAGTAAGCGCAAAATAAGTTCTTAATATATCCGTTATGGAAATTGTAAAACTTCTAATTGTTGTTAAATTCAAGTTATCAGGTACATGTTGTTTATGCTATAGATAACTTATCTGAGAATGATAAAGTACCAGTAAAATTAATATGTGTACACTTCTGGTTCAACATGAATGCATTATGTATGTATTAATATAAATGAAACAACATGTGGATAGCACTTCGGGAGCATTGTAAATTCAATACAAAAAGAAATCAAAGATTCTTTTAATATACGTACGAAAATACATTTTCCCAACCTTCAGGTTTACCAAGATGAAGAAAAAACATTATGTGATGGATTTTTTACACTTTTTACATCTTATCATAAGGAAAGTTCCAGTTCAAAATGTTAAAACTCTTCAAAAAAGGATCTTAAGCAGAATGATAGGATAATATACATTGGTGAAGGAAGGTTTATTGCATTAGAAACATACTAGAAATAAAAATATTTGCAATTGAGAGAAGTCTTTTATTTACAAAATACCTACTTACATATTCTGTGTTCTTTGTTTGAAACAAACAAGTGGTAAAAATAAGTAAACACAGTACAGTATTCATAATTTTCATTAGCCTCAAAAACAAGATTCACTTAACAATATGAGTACTTACTGTATGTTAAATACATATCATTTTCGAATATGAGATTGGCAATTTGATTTTTGTAATTGATCCGTTACCGTGCATCAAATATGCAATAAAATTTATAAGCTGTAAGTTTATCATGCTTATGTATACACAATAAGTATCATACGTTTCTCCTTTTACACTTCAGCATATTAATTGATGCTTTCGGGAACTTTTTGTTTTTCACATTTTTTATAACATTTGTGCCAGTTTTTGTAATTTTATTGACTTTACCATTATTGACCACATGTAATATTCAACTTTTCAGTCTTCGAAACTCTTTTTATACAATCAATATTAATATCTTTATATGTAGAATCACAGGTTTGACAATTTAATGCTGAAAGTATAGTTGTTTGGATTAGCGAGAACCTATATGTTTCTTGAATGTAACACCGTTAGTATTCTTAGAGTACACATTACCCTTTCGGTAACATTTTTGTATTCATTATCTGTTCATAAACACACAGCGCTTATCCGGTTGCAATAATATGAGCAGACTTTGGGGGTGATGGTTGAAATTCAGCTCAAATCTAGAAGAGACCATGTGGGTCCAATATTCGAAAAGCAAATTGTCCTAAAATGAATGGAACACAGTCAGAAAAGCACAAAACATGAACATTAAAGTCAATGGCAAATCAATTAAAGAATGAAGTCGTCCACATGTCTCAAAATTTATAAGGAGATGTCTAATTGAAAGCTAATTACAAAGACTTAGTGACGAGCTTAAAAACGATGTATAGCATCTGCAGATAAATATGAAGTCAAAAGTCAAGTTGTTTGAGTAAAATTAATAATAATGATAAAGCATATGCATATTCTTAGAATGCTTGAATTCTTCCAAGCGGAGGGTACATGCTTGAAATATCTCATATCTGGATTTGGAATCTCCAGATTCGATTTAGCACGGAACGTGACTTTTGACCTGATCACGTGACCCAAGGTCGTCCTTAAGGCTCTTTGGTGTCCATCAAAACTACAGTCTAGTGAGTTTGGGTAGTCCACCAATCTCATCATTTTAGATGGCTTTTGACTGATATGAACACTTTTGTTGGAATTCTCCATGATTAAGTTATATACTTAGAATTTTCCAAGTCTCGCATTTAAAAGTGTTTGAGAAAGAGTATCATCAATGATGATCATATTCGCTCATGTTTACCTTCACTGACACACATAAACAGACCTATTTAATATTTATAATGCCCACTATTTGCACAATTTCCATTACACAAAGAGATTGTGACCCAAATTAATTTCCTCCCGATAGCGCCTCCACGTCTAGGACACTATTTATGAAAGTGAACTTGACAAGAATATAGTAATTCGGTAACGTTTCTTATCGCCTGCACTTTTCTACGTATACACGTATATTTTCAAACCACATATTCATTACTACCGGGATACGGACAAAATCTCGCGGCCGAAACATCGCCACCCAAAATCTCGCCGGCCAAAACCTCGCGGGACAAAATCCCGCTGGGCTAAAACCTCGCGTGGCCAAAACCTCGCCGCCCAAAACCTCGCGGGACAAAATCTCGCCGGGCCAAAACCTCGCGTGGCCAAAACCTCGCCGCCCAAAACCTCGCCGGACAAAATCTCGCCGGGCCAAAACCTCGCCACCCGAAATCTCGCCGCGAATGAAACTTTTCTTTAAAATTTACCCAATGTGTTTCTTAATATGCAATTCCACATTACAAATAATAATAATAATAATAATAATAATAATAATAATAAATAATAATAATAATAATAATAATAATAATAATAATAATAATAATAATAATAATAATAATAATAATAGGAAGAAGAAGAAGAAGAACAAGATACAAAACATTGTGTGCGTGGGCTTTCTCGGGTTATTCCAGTTTCCTCCCATTTTCTTTATTCGATCATTCCCTTCATCCTGGTCATCTACATCTTTTTTAACCTATAGGACATAATCAAGGAAGTCGTAAAAACTCATATATTATTTCATACTTTCATAAATATTATTAGATTCTTGTTAAAATTTTAAGTTTTTGGATGTTTTAAAGTTCACGAAACTAACCTCGTTAGTTGTCATTACTTTCCTTATGCAGACTTTCTTTCCCTATAACCAGTTTAAAAACATCCTGTCGCCCTACCTTCACATTGAAATCCTCTAATACAGAAATAGAATTTTCATATGGTATCGCGGGACTTGGTCAAATACCCGTGATACTTCTTCTTAAACAGCGTCTTTTATACCGTCATCCTTATCATCTGTTGGAACATTTACATTTTGGTCAGGCGAGATTTTGGGTATTGCGATATTTTGGGGCGCGAGGTTTTGGCCCGGCGAGGTTTTGGCCCCGCGAGATTTTGGCCCGCGACGTTTTGGGCGGCGAGGTTTTGGCAAGGCGGGGTTTTGGCCCGGCGAGATTTTGGCCAGGCGAGGTTTTGGTCCGCGAGGTTGTCGCCGCGAGGTTTTGTACCCAAACCCATTACTACCATATCATGTAGCCTACATAAGTCGATGATTATATGGCCTCGTCTGTTTCTTCTACCTAGTCCAAATGGCCCCACCATTTTATTCGAAGCTCCTTGTTCCAGTACGCAATTACTGTTTATATCAATGCTTCAAACGTACATAGGGACAACATCTTATTTATGTGGAACAGTGGCGAGACAAGTGAGGAACTAGGACTACAATTCAGTATGAGTGGAGAAAGAACACGGCAGCACCTCCATCAATTAGGGAAGCACTACAAGTTGGGTCGATGGATCCCTCATGATTTGACTCCGGGCCAGAACGCAACGCGAGCAGCCACACGTGTTTCTTTGCTGTCTCGTCTGATGAAGGTGCCATTTCTGGACAGGGTGTTGACATGTGATAAGAACTGGGTCGTGTACGAAGCTCTCCATGGCGCCGTCATAATTGGTTAGTATCCCATGAACTGGTTCCAAAATAGCCGAAACCAGTACTGCACCAGAAGAAGGTCTCCTTGAATGTTTGGTAGACTGCAAACGGCATTGTGCATCGCGAACTGCTACCAGCTGGTCAGAACATCAATGCAACTGTGTACTGTCAGCAGTTGAGCCGTGTTAAAAAAAAAGTCAAAACTCTGGAACCAGCTAGCACTTCTGGATCGCAAAGAGGTTCTCGTGTTACAGGACAACGCTAAGCCACACGTGCCTAGGAAGACCCGGGACACTGTTCTACGCCTTGGATGGGAAACACTATTGCATCCACTATACTCACCGGACATTGCATCGTCCTGTTCCATTCTTTGGACAATCACCTTAGAGGACGCTAGTTCAAATCCGTAATAGAGGTTCAAAATGCAGTTGATATATTCTTCGCTTGACGGCCCACCAAGTTCTACCGCGATGGAATCCATATCCCTCTAGAACGTTGGCAGATGGTCGATGCTGATGAGGACAATTTTTGATCTTCCAGGTACGTCTTACGTGACATATCGATGTTCGAAGGTCGTGGGTGAAAGAGCGACTGAACTTTCTTGGTTACCTTTATATATTGGTGTGCATCTTGTTTGATATAGATATACAAAACGAACTAATAGAATCTTCAAATGGCGTTCCCAGTGTTTAATCTCCATTGGTTGACAGCGAAATCAGGAGAAACCGATATCCCTGGCAATGACTTGAACGCCAGAAACCACTCCTAGACTGCTAGGATGTTACTTTGTCTCGCTGTAGAAAATTTGATGTGAATGCAAGAGAATTAGCCATTCATGTAGGTAAACATCATCCGGTCATAAATGCAGAGGAGGATTGTAGTCATATAAACAATAATAGCTTTCCTGATTGTACAGCCACAAATCTTAGCATCACTAACTGCAATCGTAGCACATAGTATTTAACGTTGTGTAAATTGGGCAACCTTTTGGCGTTATTAAGATCCTCTACGCACATCGTAGGACTTGTCCCTCGTGGTGCTCGCACTGAGATTGCTCATGCACTCTCCGAGTTATTACAAGAAGTAGTTATTTCAAATAGAAAAAAGAATGGATCAACATGTTTAGATTTCCATTTATATCACTAACTGCTCCCAAATCATCCGAAAATACAAAAATATTTACATAGTAGGTAAAACAAAGACTTCGTCTTTGGGATAATACACGCATTGACACTTTAAACCTTACATTCACCAAAGATCAAGAAATATTTTCATAAACAGAATGTGCCCAATCTTAATATTATGGAAAACAAACTAGGAATAGTAATATCCGAGGAGCAGCCCGTTTATTAATCTCAGATGATACAGTACCAGCCTCTGACATTTCAGTGTTTGAGACGTTGTTGGAGAAACATCTAGCCCACCCTGGTACATTTACTTTACCAAATCTTCCAGAAGAGCGAAATATATTTCAAGGAGTTTCAGTAAACGAAGTTAAAAATGCTAGCAATTCTTTTCCATTTGGCAGCGTGGGAGGTCTAGATAGCCTTCGCCCTTGGATTCTCAAAGATCTGTTATCTTGTCAAATACTTGACTCGTAAAGAAAAACTCCTGGAAATAATTTTGCGATCTGTTCAACCTAATTATTTTGAGAAAAGTGCCATTAGAAATTACCCCGTTGTTTTTCGGAGCCATACTTATTGCTCTTAAAAAGAAATGTAGTGGAAACAGACCTATCGCCATAGGGAATATTTGGAGCAGAATATCAGCCAAAATTATATGCTTCCGAATAACAAAGCCTGTTAAGAATTTTTTGTCTCCCCATCAACTTGGAGTTCCTATTCCCAATGGAGCTGAAGCAGCTGTTGATGCAACCCGGATATATTTTATCTCCACACACAGTGCTCCTAAAGCTACTGTAAAACTTTTTTTTTTTTGCAACACTTTTAATGAGACTCCATGCTTACTGCAGTATGGAAGTATTTTCCCACAATATACACATATCCACCAGTGCTACACTCAACCCAGTAATCTATTCTTAGGCTCAAACATTATTTTATCCCAGAGAGGAGTACAACAAGATGATCCCCTGGGCTCTGCACTTTCTGTCATAACTATACATTGTCTAGTAAAATCAATTAACACTGAACTAGACCTGTGGTATTTGGAAGATGAGACTATTGCTGATGAACCTGAAGCAGTATTTTAACGTTAACACATATAAATGAGACGGCATGTGAGTAGTAGAAAATGGATCGATCTGGAACAGTATCACTCAACACAGAACAACTCAGAAGCCCCTGGGAAATTGAGCACCTTACACCGTGAACCCAGTCTTTTACGACCTTCATTTTAGGGGTGAATTTATTCCCTTTTATGAGCACATTTTAGGGGGTGTATTCGTTCTCTTTTATGAGCATATTTTAAGGGGTGAACTCGTTCCCCTTTTAGGAGCATATTTTCCAACCCTTACGAACACATAGAAGATCAGATAACACATAAGAGTACGTAACATAACAAGGGTGTATTCATTCTCTTTTATGAGCACTTTTTAGGGGTGTATTCATTCTCTTTTATGATCACTTTTCCAACCCCTATTTTAACATAGCAGAAATTACGAACACATAGAAGAGCAGATAACACATAAGAGTACGTAACACATATAAGATAAGATAACAGATAAGAATATGAAACATAGAAGGGGTGTATTCGTTCTCTTTTATGATTACTTTTTCAACCCCTAGCAGAGACTATGAACACATAGCAGGGGTGTATTCATTCTCTTTTATGAGCATAGTTTCCAACCCCTATTTTAAGATAACAGAAATTACATAAGATTACGAACACATAGAAGAGCAGATAACACATAAGAATACGTAACATAGCAAGGGTGTATTCGTTCTCTTTTATGATTACTTTTTCAACCCCTATTTGAACATTTTATCATAGCAGAGAATACATGGAGATTAGGAACACATAGCAGGGATGTATTCATTCCCTTTTATGATCATTTTTAGGGGTGTACTCGTTCTCTTTTATGACCACTTTTTCCAACCCCTATTTGAACATAGCAGAAATTACACTGAGACTATGAATACACAGCAGAGCAGATAATACATAGCAAAGCTAATAAAAGAGTATTCCAACCCCAACTTTTTCCAACCCCTATTTTAACAGACAATGAATACCTATGTAACATAGCAAAGGGGGTGTGAACATACAACTGTATTCGTTTTTACCCCTATTTGAACATAGCAGATAATATATAAGACTACGTACTTTTTCCAACCCCTATTTTACCATATCAGAAATCACACAGAGACTACGAAACATAGCGAAGTCCACCTCTATTTAAACATAGTCCATTTTAGGGGTGGACTTATTCTCTTTTATGAGCATATTTTCCCATCCTTATTTTAACATAGTAAAGAATACATAGCAGTTGGCCTATTTTTCCACCCTATTTGAACATAGTCCATTTTAAGGGTGGACTCATTCTCTTTTATGAGCTTCGTTTCCAACCCTTATTCGAACACAGCAAAAACTTAAAAAAAATTGGGGATATACTTGTTCCCTTTTTAACCCCTATTTCTCACAGAGGCTACAGACATAGCATATTACATAGCAAAGAATTCTTCTTACCTGGGTCTTATAGTTTATGTGGGATAGGCCCTTTCTATGACAATTTTAACCGATTTGGATAAAACTCGGTATATAGGGGTTTTCGACCATGCTGATTACGAATACCATTTCTATTTTTACCTGGGTCTTGTAGTTTATGTTGGATACGCCCTTTATATGACACTTAAAACCCAATCACTCGTAAACGAAGCAACATATTGAGGTGGTGTTTCCACATTTAGCAATAGGTCATCTGGTACTACATGTCCCAAAATTAGTGGTCATCGAGGTCAAAGGTTAAAATACTTAAAACCTAATAGTTCGCAAACGGATCCACATATTGAGATACTCTTTCCACATTTAGTAATTGGTCATCAACAACTGCAAGTTCCAAAATAATGACCATCGAGGTCAAAGGTCAATATACTTAAAACCCAATCACTAGAAAACCGAGCCACATATTGAGATGGTGTTTCCACATTTAGTAATAGTTCATCAACCACTGCAAGTTCCAAAATAATGACCATCGGGGTCAAAGGTCAAAATACTTAAAACCTAATAGTTCGCAAACAGAACTAAGTATTGAGATGCTCTTTCCACATTTAGTAATTGGTCATCAACTACTACAAGTTCCAAAATAATGACCATCGACGTCAAAGGTCAATATACTTAAAACCTAATAACTCGAAAACGGAACCACATATTGAGATGTTGTTTCCATATTTAGTAATTGGTTACCAACTACTACAAGTTCCAAAATAATGACCATCGGGGTCAAAGGTCAATCTCGGAAACGGAACCACATATTGAGATGGTGTTTCGAAATTTAGTAATTGGTCATCCACTACTACAAGTTCCAAAATATTGACCTTCCAGGTCAAAGGTCAAATATTTAAACGCAAATAACTCTTAAACAGAGCACCGTATTGAGGTGCTGTTTCCAAATCTAGTAATACGTCATCAACTATTTAATGTTCCAAAAGTATTGACTATCGAGATCAATGGTCAAATATTTAAGCCTGTGTGACCTATTCAGTTTTGTACCAAGCAGAGAGAAGTGAAGAATGAATAAATATGACTGGCTTACTTCGAGGAAGAAAGCAGAGATATTTCATTTTAACTATACAAACAAACGAAAGGATAAATTTTATACCAACGAGAAATGCCATTTTATACCATTTCGTATTACCCCAATAAACGAAGGAATACCAGAAAAAAAAAGTGAAGAATGAATAAAATTTAGGTGGATTATTTTCTTTTATACCAACTGGAAAAGAGAAGAAGAGCTACTTTAACTATCTCATTATGTACCGTTTAAACAAACGAAAATTGACCATTATGTAACTTTTGAACTACTGAAATGTTCTATTTTTGTATCAATCAGAAAAACCCGAAGAAGGATCATTTTAACAAGTTCATAATTTCTGTAACGAAAGAATAATTTCGATGTTCTACTTTTATACCAGCGAGAAAAAATGAACTAGCTGAATATACGAAATAATAAATTTAGGTGATCTATTGAATTTTATACCACTGAGAAATGGCATTTTAACTGGCTCAGAATTTTACTAGTCAAATAAATACTGGAGTATTTAGTTTTGTACCACCGAGAAAAAAAAGAAATTGCACCATTTTGGAGTATTCAAATAAACAAAGGAATTATAATTTGTGTCAACTGTAAAATCAATTAAACGAAGTAATGCATTTGAGTGAGCTATTTAATTTGAAAAACCGAAGTTGAGTATTTTATACCATTTTGTATTATTTCAACAAACAAAGGAATAAGCAAAAATCATTTTATATCATTTTAAACTAGTCTAATAAACGAAGGCATAAATATGAGTGAGCTATTTAATTTTGTAGCTGAGTATTTTCACGAAAGAACAAAATTGTACTAATCAGAAAAAGCGAAGAAGACCCATTTTAACTAACTGAGAATTTCCGTACCTTTTTGTACTATTTAAACAAACGATGAGATAAATTTGAGTATCCTGTTTTTTTGTACTAACCAGAAAAATTGAAGAAGGTACCTTTGTACTAGCCCAATGAACGAAAGAACAAATTTGAGTGTTCTACTTTTTATACCAAACAAAGAAGAACCATTTTGTACTATTCAAATAAACGAATGAAAAAGCGAAAAAAGACCAATTTAACTAGCTCAGAATTTATATACGTTTTGTTTAGGTGTGCTACTGTTTGCACCAGCGTGAAATGCCATTTTAACCAGCTCAGTAGTATTCAAATAAACAAAAAACCGAAGAAGGATCATTTTAACTAGCTCAGAATTTCTGTTGGATGGAGTATTATTTTTTGTGCCAAGCAGAAAAAGGAAAGAATTTGTACTGACCAGAAAAGGCGAAGAAGAATCATTTGATACCTTTTTGTGCTATTTAAATAAACGAAGGAATAAGTTTGAGTGATCTATGCACCTTGGTATCAATCAGAAGAAAAGCAAAGAAGGGCCATTTTAACTAGCTGAGTATTTTTGTGCTATACAAATCAACAAATGAATAAATTTGTACTAAGCAAAAAAAAGCGAATTCAATTTTGTACCAACCACGAAGGTTCCATTTTAACTAGCTCAATATTTTTTGTGCTACTCAAATAAACGAAGGAATAAATTTGAGTGACCTATTTAATTTGGTATCAACGAGAAATACCATTTTAAATAACTCAGCGTTTTATATCTTTTTGTGCTATTTAAATAAACGAAGAAAGCGAAGGAGGATCATTTTAACTAACTTAGAATTTTATACCATTTTGTACTAATTACATAAACAAAGGAATAAATTTTTGTGACCCATTCAGTTTTGAAAACAAGCAGGAAAGGAAAAGAATTAACATTTTGTACTAATTAAATAAACCAAGGAATAAATTTAGGTGGCCTATTTAGTTTTGTACCAACCACGAAAAAAAGCGAAGAAGTTCCATTTTAACTAGCTCTAATATTTCTGTACCATATTAACTAACCCAAAGAAACGAAATAATAAATTTTGAATGGCTTAAGCAAAGAAGGTCAATCTGTACCTTTTGTGCTATTAAAACTGAGTGACCTATTGAATTTAATACCAAGTAGAAAAATTTTGTTTGCAATTAAAAAAACGGAGGTCTACTTTCTGTACGAACCAGAGAAAACCAAAGAAATACCATATTCTGCTACTCAAACAAACGACGGAATAAGCTCAAAATTTCTATACCTTTTTGTGTTAATCAAATAAACGAAGGAGGGGGCGCGGTGGCTCAGTGGTAGAGCGTTCACCTCTGGTGTTTGGGGTCCCGGGTTCGATCCCAGCCTCTGCCAAGTGAACTTTGTGGTGGACGAACACCGTGCTCGTGGGTTTTCTCGGGGTTCTCCCGTTTCCTCCCACTTTCTTCATTCCACCATTTCACTCATCTCTCATAATCACCGTCTCCTTTAGCCTAACCGGCATAACCGTGGGACGTAAAACTTAAAGATAAACGAAGGAATAAATTTGTGTGACATATTCACTTTTATGGCAAGCCCGTTTTAGTTTTATACCAACCACGAAGGTCCATTATAACAAGCTCGGTATTTTTATACCATTTTGTATTACTCTATTTTATTTTTGTAACAATCAGAAGAAAACAGCTCAGAATTTTATACCTTTGTGGTGTTACACTGAAGTCTCAATTTTTCCGCTCATTAACTACATATTTGAACGTAAGATTTAACCAACCAGAGTTGCGTTATACATTGAATTTTACTTTAATTCTGGAGAGCAGACTCCATAGCAATTAGCGTACTAAAGAAAACTGATGAAGGATGAAAAATTATAACGTTCCATATTCCATACCATCTATAAAGAGTCCTGCAGATATATAAGCAACGTTACGAACGCGTTACCTAACATTTGTATTGCTAGTGTAGTTAGGCTCCTAAGGTACTACCTATTGCTGAACGATTCAATTATTTTTAAACTTTCTTTCCTGAAACTTCAAATATATATATTTTTGCATTTATGTATTTTATTATAATGGAATATAAGTTTATGGAGTATATTTGGAAGATAATAGAACATACTTCATGATGTCATATTAAAGAATTATTTTGTATTGCCTTGAAACATATTATTAAACACGGAGAATACATAGAACACTTGAACAAATATTTATTTGATTCGTTTTTGCTGAAGAGCAGAAAAATGACTAGCATGGAAATTGTTTATGTTTCACCTAGGGAAAAAAATTCAGCGTGAAAACGAAAAATGTATACTGTTAATTCACCCGTCTGACCCCGATTTGCCAGATGAATTACGTGATAAAGTGAGAATCATATATCCAACACAGGAAATAGAAGAAGTGTATTATTTTAGACGCTATAATAGATATAATGATGAAATACTCCCGGAAAGTGATGATGACAGTGTTTCAAATATTGACTGTTTTGAAGTGGAAGCTAATGAGTGCGAGTGTACTAGTCAAAGTATTAGTGATACATGTGTTATACAATTATTTAATGAGTACTCTCCAAATTCAGTATTATTATGTGAAGCATGTTCTGAACATAATGAAAATGAAAAAATCACAACTGTTTGCGGCGGTATGATTACGAATTATTACAAAAGGTGTGGACGATCTTAATTAAACGTGAAATGAGAGAGAAAATCTATGAACTTTATTTAAAGAAGAATTTTAAAGGCTGTAATATTAAGAACACTTATACTTTGGAGAAAAAATTTAATCTGGTATATGAATACATTACAGAGTGTGATTATTATATCCACAAAATAGTAGAAATGTTTTTAGGGAAAGATAAAGAATTGTTTAATTCTGTAACTGAACTGTAGCATATGCAATTTGATTGTGTATGAATAGAAGAACATATTAGGGCTGAAATTACAAAGGGTTACAGAGAAATGAACTGTTAACTATATTATTTTATAAATGGATCAATTTGTAGTATTGTAATATTACAAACATTGGACTCTGGCAACTGAATTGTCAGTGAGAGTCAATTTAAATTGTTCTCTGGATGACACAAAAATATACAAAATGTAACACCACAAACGTATAAAATTCTGAGCTGGTTTCTTCTGATTGTTACAAAAATAAATGAGACATCCAAATTTATTCCTTCGTTTATTTGAATAACACAAAAAGGTATAGAAATTCAGAGCTTATTCCGTCGTTTGTTTGAGTAGCAAAATATGGTATTTCTTTCTTTTCTCTGGTTGGTACAGAAAGTAGACCTTCTCCGTTTTTTTAATTGCAAACAAAATTTTTTCTACTTGGTATAAAATTGAATAGGTCACTCAGTTTTAATAGCACAAAAGGTACAAATTGACCTTCTTTGCTTAAGCCATTCAAAATTTATTATTTCGTTTCTTTGAGTTAGTTAATATGGTACAGAAATATTAGAGCTAGTTAAAATGGAACTTCTTCGCTTTTTCTCGTGGTTGGTACAAAACTAAATAGGCCACCTAAATTTATTCCTTGGTTTATTTAATTAGTACAAAATGTTAATTCTTTTCTTTTCCTGCTTGTTTTCAAAACTGAATGGGTCACAAAAATTTATTCCTTTGTTTATTTAATTAGTACAAAATGGTATAAAATTCTAAGTTAGTTAAAATGATCCTCCTCGCTTTCTTCGTTTATTTAAATAGCACAAAAAGGTATAAAATGCTGAGTTATTTAAAATGGTATTTCTCGTTGATACCAAATTGAATAGGTCACTCAAATTTATTCTTTCGTTTATTTGAGTAGCACAAAAAATATTGAGCTAGTTAAAATGGAACCTTCGTGGTTGGTACAAAATTGAATTCGCTTTTTTTGCTAAGTACAAATTTATTCATTTGTTGATTTGTATAGCACAAAAATACTCAGCTAGTTAAAATGGCCCATCTTTGCTTTTCTTCTGATTGATACCAAATTGAATAGATCACTCAAATTTATTCCTTTGTTTATTTAAATAGCACAAAAAGGTATAAAATGATCCTTCTTCGCCTCTTCTGGTCAGTACAAATTCTTTCCTTTTTCTGCTTGGCACAAAAAATAATACTCCATCCAACAGAAATTCTGAGCTAGTTAAAATGATCCTTCATCGGTTTTTTGTTTATTTGAATACTACTGAGCTGGTTAAAATGGCATTTCACGCTGGTACAAAAAGTAGCACACCTAAACAAAACATATATAAATTCTGAGCTAGTTAAATTGGTCTTTTTTCGCTTTTTCATTCGTTTATTTGAATAGTACAAAATGGTTCTTCTTTGTTTGGTATAAAAAGTAGAACACTCAAATATGTTCTTTCGTTCATTGGGCTAGTACAAAGGTACCTTCTTCAATTTTTCTGGTTAGTACAGAAAAACAGGCTACTAAAGTTTATTTCATCGTTTGTTTAAATAGTACAAAAAGGTACGGAAATTCTCAGTTAGTTAAAATGGGTCTTCTTCGCTTTTTCTGATTAGTACAATATTGTTCTTTCGTGAAAATACGCAGCTACAAAATTAAATAGCTCACTCATATTTATGCCTTCGTTTATTAGACTAGTTTAAAATGATATAAAATGATCCTTTTTGCTTATTCCTTTGTTTGTTGAAATAATACAAAATGGTATAAAATACTCAACTTCGGTTTTTCAAATTAAATAGCTCACTCAAATGCATTACTTCGTTTAATTGATTTTACAGATGACACAAATTATAATTCCTTTGTTTATTTGAATACTCCAAAATGGTGCAATTTCTTTTTTTTTCTCGGTGGTACAAAACTAAATACTCCATTATTTATTTGACTAGTAAAATTCTGAGCCAGTTAAAATGCCATTTCTCATTGGTATAAAATTCAATAGGTCACCTAAATTTATTATTTCGTATATTCAGCTAGTTCATTTTTTCTCGTTGGTATAAAAGTAGAACATCGAAATTATTCTTTCGTTACAGAAATTATGAACTTGTTAAAATGATCCTTCTTCGGGTTTTTCTGATTGATACAAAAATAGAACATTTCAGTAGTTCAAAAGTTACATAATGGTCAATTTTCGTTTGTTTAAACAGTACATAATGAGATAGTTAAAGTAGCTCTTCTTCTCTTTTCCAGTTGGTACAAAAGAAAATAATCCACCTAAATTTTATTCATTCTTCACTTCTTTCTTTCTGGTATTCCTTCGTTTATTGGAGTAATACGAAATGGTATAAAATGGCATTTCTCGTTGGTATAAAATTTATCCTTTCGTTTGTTTAAATAGTTAAAATGAAATATCTTTGCTTTCTTTCTCGAAGTAAGCCAGTCATATTTATTCATTCTTCACTTCTCTCTGCTTGGTACAAAACTGAATAGGTCACACAGGCTTAAATATTTGACCATTGACCTCGATAGTCAGTACTTTTGGAGCATGTAATAGTTGATGACGTATTACTAGATTTGGAAACAGCACCTCAATACGGTACTCTGCTTAAGAGTTATTTCCGTTTAAATATTTGACCTTTGACCTGGAAGGTCATTATTTTGGAACTTGTGGTAGTTGATGACCAATTACTAAATTTGGAAACACCATCTCAATATGTGGCTCCGTTTTCGAGATTGACCTTTGACCCCGATGGTCATTATTTTGGAACTTGTAGTAGTTGGTAACCAATTACTAAATATGGAAACAACATCTCAATATGTGGTTCCGTTTTCGAGTTATTAGGTTTTAAGTATATTGACCTTTGACGTCGATGGTCATTATTTTGGAACTTGTAGTAGTTGATGACCAATTACTAAATGTGGAAAGAGCATCTCAATACTTAGCTCCGTTTGCGAACTATTAGGTTTTAAGTATTTTGACCTTTGATCGCGATGGTCATTATTTTGGAACTTGCAGTGGTTGATGAACTATTACTAAATGTGGAAACACCATCTCAATATGTGGCTCGGTTTTCTAGTGATTGGGTTTTAAGTATATTGACCTTTGACCTCGATGGCCATTATTTTGGAACTTGCAGTGGTTGATGACCAATTACTAAATGTGGAAAGAGCATCTCAATATGTGGATCCGTTTGCAAACTATTAGGTTTTAAGTATTTTAACCTTTGACCTCGATGACCACTAATTTTGGGACATGTAGTACCTGATGACCTATTGCTAAATGTGGAAACACCACCTCAATATGTTGCTTCGTTTACGAGTGATTGGGTTTTAAGTGTCATACAAAGGGCGTATCCAACATAAACTATAAGACCCAGGTAAAAATAGAAATGGTATTCGTAATCAGCATGGTCGAAAACCCCTATATACCGAGTTTTATCCAAATCGGTTAAAATTGTCATAGAAAGGGCCTATCCCACATAAACTATAAGACCCAGGTAAAAGGAATTTTTTGCTATATAATCTGCTATGCCTGTAGCCTCTGTGGGAAATAGGGGTTAAAAAGGGAACAAGTACATCCCATTTGTTTTGTTTTTGCTGTGTTCGAATAAGGGTTGGAAACGAAGCTCATAAAAGAGAATGAGTCTACCCTTAAAATGGACTATGTTCAAATAGGGTGGAAAAATAGGCCAACTGCTATGTATTCTTTACTATGTTAAAATAAGGATGGGAAAATATGCTCATAAAAGAGAATAAGTCCACCCCTAAAATGGACTATGTTTAAATAGAGGTGGACTTCGCTATGTTTCGTAGTCTCTGTGTGATTTCTGATATGGTAAAATAGGGGATGGAAAAAGTACGTAGTCTTAGGTATTATCTGCTATGTTCAAATAGGGGTAAAAACGAATACAGTTGTATGTTCACACCTCCTTTGCTATGTTACATAGGTATTCATTGTCTGTTAAAATAGGGGTTGGAAAAAGTTGTCATAAAAGGGAAAAAGTTGCTGTTCCAGATGATAGAGCCAGACTTCTTAGTATTTCATCCTCCATGCTGGGGCATTATTGAATGCCTACCTTCCTCCCATCAGGTTCTCGCATGTTCAATGAAACTTTTCGAATCGCTGTAGTCTTAAGACTAGATGCAGCTGTTTCTGAGTCACATCGCTGTCTAGCATATGCGAATCAAGTTACCGAATATGGCTTGATGGCCTTTCATGCGTGAAGAGCATTGCCAGAAACACCAGACATCCCTCAGTTAATTATATGTTGCGAGCCCTCACCACGGCCACAATTCCTTCCATACGTGAACCGTCAGGCTGTTGTCGTTTCGATGGTAAACAACCCGACGGCTTGACATTAGCACCTTGGATGAGAGGCAAATCACTAGTATGGGATTTTACATGTTCGCATACATTTGCCGATTGCTACAGGTGTTGCTAGACGTACAGAGGTGGAAAATGAAAGGAATTACAATAACCTCATTGATAAATTTATTTTCCCAAGGCTTGGAGGTCTAGAAGCCTTGATTTTATCAGAGAGGTAGGCAGACACACTTCCATAATGTCTGGAGATGTTCGTGCAGCATCTTTCTAAATCAGACTTATATCTATTGCGGTGCAACGTGGCAATGTTTAGTCGGATCTAGGCACCTTGTTCCCCGGAAGGGAGCTGGAGTAGGTGTATTCTTCTAGTACAACATATACAACTGAAGAATATCATAACAACAAATGTTAAGCGCACCTCTAAGAATGTAAAATTGATTTTAGAAAATGTTAAATGTAATTTCAGACTGTATATTCGTTTGAGCATTCGATTAAAATTATGATTTTTTGAATAGAGTTACAGATGCTACTGTACGGAAATTACTTGAATTTAAATGTAGTATATAAATAACATTATTATAGTTAATTTACAGAGAGTTTTAAAAATATATATTGTAGAACATATGCAATGCTTTTCGCAACACGGTACTCAATGATAGAATAACTCCTCTGATGCGTAGAATCAGTTCTTCGGTTCCGACTCGTGACAAGTATACTGAAAGGATAGTTATGTTCGCGATAATTTTCACTAGAATAAATGTTTTGATAATTAGAAATAATATCCTATATGTTTGAAGGATGCCATTAAACGTTATTTTATGTGAAAATTATTTCTACTATAAAATTTTACTTTTGAAAATTCTTTTATCTTTTCATAGCATTTTTCGGTTTGATTAGTTTTACCTAGAAATACATAAAATGTAAAACGAAAATGTATACATGACACCTAAAGTGCATTACCACCTGTAATTCTACCTTTCCTGCAATAGTAGGCAACCCAAAAAGCTCAGTCGTTGGGTTGGTTGAGAATTCGAAAAGCGTTTGATCACACCTCAATTTTGTTACAAATATGTCAGTATGTAAAATTGCAAATAAGAGAATAAAATACTGTAAATTGTAAAGAATGATGGTTCATTATTGTGAGGGAAATGAATGACACCAAAATTTACAAAACGATCTTACTTAAGCAGTTCAAACAAGATAAATGGTAAGAACTAGATATAAGAGGAAAGTGATTTCTTTCGTTTTTCAAAAAAAAGTTCGTAAAAAAGAAAATATTATGCATAATGTAAAAGTATAATATAAGAGACTAAGAGCACAACAACAAACATTCACAGAAAAGGGAAAGAGAGACAAACACAGACTAAGAGACACCACTAGCGTAGTAGACTTGCGGGCCCACAATGCAAGATAAAGAGACAGGACTCTACTTGTAAACCCAATTGTAATAATAATAATAATAATAATAACAATAATAATAATAATAATAATAATAATAATAATAATAATAATAATAATAATAATAATTATTATTATTATTATTATTATTATTATTATTATTATTATTATTATTATTGAAAACTCGTTTCCTTTCCAAATCTCTGATTCTCACTAACAGTATGTCTGCATGTAGCGATCATGTGTACAGTTTGTCAATGAGCGGTGTGAAAGGCCAAATAGGATAAAAATCTTCTATTTTTAGAGAGGAAAAAGAGGAAAGAGAGGAAGAACTTTCTTTCGATAAATTATAAATCTAAGCTCAAAGCACTTATTTTTGTCAGATGCTTTATTCTTTCTTCTTTTCGGGAAGAGAAAAATTTCGGTGCCGAAGAAATTACAGCACATTGCAAGGTTGCAAGTGGATTTCTTTACATTACTATTTGTGGTAATAAAGAAATTATCATTTGAAGACATTATTGTAAATATTAGGTTTTGTTTCGCCACCCATCGCAAATCTCAGGGGCCCTTATGCCTCGCCCTTAAGATCGATATCGAAAATTTAGGATATGGATATATCGAAGTTGATATATTTGCAATATCGAATGTTATGTGTCAGTATCGATACCGACGATATCCATATATCGACATATCGCACAGGACTATATCCGAGAAATGATGCTTGAAATGTACTGCAATCAATAATCAAAATCTAAATATGTTCTTGCATTCCGTATCCAAGGTTGAGGGGGAAGGGGGTGAACCCGTACAATCATTTTAAGCAAAAACAATGTGTTAAAATAAAAGTAGTTTTACTTCCCCCTTAATAGAAAATATTACTGTAGTTTATCTTTTACCTCTGTTTCTGATTGTCATCAGAATTCAGCGACAGTAAACATACTTTACATAGTATTGCAATATACTCTATAATTTTTCACAACTAAGCAAATCGGAAAATGAAATTCTAGTGATAATGTAGTGAATGTTCTACAAAATAATCATAATTCATTGCCCTTATTTCTGTCAGTAATTTTGACACAGACTCAGAACTACAAGATTAATAGAATTAGAAATGAGAGATTTAATTCCTTTTTTTCTCTCAGACTAAAAGACATCTGCATTTTGCTGAGATTATAATTTTTTTAATATCTAAGTCAACTATCCCGGGCTAATTATGGCTACCGAGGTTTCGAAGGAATCTGTACCGGAAACTGTAAAGTTTGTCGACTCTCAGATCTCGACAGTTTGTCAAAAGATATTTTATAATTCATTTTGTTATTTCTTCGTAACAAAAGCACTTCTGATTGACTACATATATGGTGAATTACTGAACTTATGCACTCCGCATAAAAGAGCGATCGGCCATTCAATATATACATCTTACCCCACAATCGTGTCTGGTAGAAAGACCCCTCTCTCCTCCTCCTTTCCCTTCGTTCATATTAAAATCAGAAACAACATGACAACAAGTTCCATTTCAAAATATACATGTATAAATTCAATAAAGTGAGAAAATAAAAATGAGAACAAACGTGACTCATAAGTTAATGTAGAGACAAATTTAAATATATGTCAATGAAAAGTTATAACCAATAGATATCCATTAGAGGTATGGAAGTTAGGCAGAGAGAAAAAAGGAGATAGGAGAAGAAAAGAAAATGCAACACAGGTAAAAATATTGGATTTAAACGTCATCATCATCATCATCATCATGGGCGGCGATTAGGAGAGGCAAGGGGGGGTAGTTGCTCCCTCACTTTTTTGAAGTAGCCCATTAAGGTATTTTTGTATGCATTACAGGTTCATAGAAAAAATGGTGCCATATAATATTTGCCGTTGCGTGAGTACGTATTGGTTGTCTTCCTGTGGAGTTAAGAATGCTACAGGAATCGGGTTTTAATTGCCACCGAAAATAACCAAAAAATTAACCTATTTGAGCTCAACAATTCCAGCATACTTTCGCTTCTTAGAAGGGCTTGATATGTTAGTCAGCCGCTTTGAAACGAATTGAGAGAACATTTCGCCCAAAAAAAGTTTTCATACGTTATTCTTTAACTGCACAAAATTGGCAGTTCCTAAAGTGTCTTTTCTTTCTAATAGTAAGGAATTCTGGTTAAAAAGAGAGTAACATGAAACAACTTCTAGCTTTTCGATTGTTTTGCAGTGTAATATAAGAGCCAAGTGGTTTGTTTAGGGGTGTACGGGTGTATATACAATTAAATTTAGTGAATTCAACATAATTCTAGATTTTTTTAGATTATTTTGTATAACTAGAGTGTGGAGTGATTCTAAGGATTGTGTTCTGATGTGGTCCAAAAAAGTGAAAACTTTACCTAACGTTAACGAACATGTTTCGGGAAGCTGCAAAAGTACGAGGGCGGGGAGAAAAGTTCTCGGCCTGACAATGAAAGACTGCGAATTCAGTTCAAAAATGATCTTATTTTTCGACAAAATCTCCCTTAACTTCACTAAACTTGGTTTCTCCAACATCAGTATTCCTTCCAGGAAGTGAGAGTCTGGAAGGTTGTGAAAATAGTCATCCACGACCCTCTCAGCTTCTTCATTCGATGTGGAGCGCTTCCCAGAAAGAAATTTCTCTAAGTATGGGAACAGATAGAAGTCTGATGGTGCCAAATCAGGAGAATATGGGGGATGACCGACTAAATCGTACCCCAAATCCCGCAGTTTTCCCATCGCCAATGCACCTTTGTGCACAAGTGCGTTGTTCTGGTGAAAGACGATCTTCTTCAAGCCAAGCCTCTTCTCGCGAATTTCGGCATCCAGCTGGTCAGGAAGTTTGGAGTAATATTTTCCCGTAATTGTTCTCCCTTTTAGAAGGTAATCAATTAACAGGATCTCTTTGGCATCCCAAAACACACTAGTCATGGTCTTTCCGGCTGATACGATCGTCTTCGCTTTCTTTGGCGCTGCACCTACCTGCTTGGACTGCTGTTTCATTTCTGGTGTATAGTGGTAAACCCATATCCCATCCATTGTCACAAATCGCCGCACAAAATCGGTCGGATCCCTTTTGAAACGGTCCAAAGATTGCTGGGAAAATCTTTTTCGCATTTGCTTTTGGTCGGCAGTCAGCAGATGCGGCACCCATCTTGCGCAGAACTTTCGCATCCCTAGTTCTTTGTGCAAGATGTTTCGCACCCATTCCTGCGATATCCCCACACTCTCAGTTATCTCACTCATCTTCACTCGCCCAACACGATATCATGCACTTTTTCGATTGTTTCCGGTGTGGTTGCGGTTTTCGGCATTCCTTCAGGTGGGTCATCTTCGAGGGATGTGCGACCACGTTTATATTCAGCTGCCCACTTTTTAACGGTTGGCATGGAAGGACCAGAGTCCCCGTAAACTTTTGTCAACTTCGGATGAATTTCCGTAGGGGTTAATCCATCCAAAACGAAAAATTTGATTACCGCACGATATTCAAGTTTATCCATTTTCACAACTAACACAGAAAATGTCTAACTGCAACAATGCTGCACACAAACTACTTGAGAGAACAAGTTGATACTTGTTATACGAACAACTGAAAAGTGCCCCAAGGCAAGAACAATAAAATTTTGCTGATTGGAGTGCCATATCTGGGTCAGGCCGAGAACTTTTCACCGCACCCTCGTAAGTATTTCTTTAAATGTAGCATATGGTTGTAGTATTTACTGTCTTTCATTTTCTGAGAGTAAGAACATACATTTAATGGCATGTGGAATTAAAAATTAACACGTTCATTAATTTCCAATCTCAATGTAACTTCTACAAAACAAGCCTCATTATTCATTACTATGATTATTATTATACTCTCTATTTATTTGTTTCGAAAATATCTTATTAAATAATCTGATTACACAATTTTCCAGACATAATTTTAAGATATTCATGAACAAGGAATTAAGTTTCTTCTTATACTTCGTTGTTTAAGAGTACAAAGAGCTAGTACCTACTTATGTTGCTCTTGTCAATTTACTTAATAAAATATGAAATATGATACACGGTATTTTAACTGAAAAATATAGTATCCTATGGGCTATACAACCTTTCGGCAAACAAAGTGTTAGAAACAACCAGGGAAACTAAGACTGATGCACAAATATTCAGATCATGTCTTGCCCCCCACTTTTAGCGTCCAATCGCCGCCACTGATCATCATCATAGGTATTCTGCCTTTATTGGCAGGTCACTTGCCGCAGCTGAGAAGCTTCCATGCTCCACGGTCCTCCGCTAACTTCTTCGTCTTCGCGTATGATCTGTTTGTTGTTATATCATCCATTAATTGTAGTCTCCTTCGCCCCCTCCTTCTCTTTCCCGAACCATACTTTCTAGGATGTCCCTCATGATACAATCTCTTCTTAGGCAATGTCCCAACCAGTTACTCTTCCTCTTCCTAATAATATCTAAAAGTGTTCTTTTCTCACCCACCATTTCTATCACTCTCTCATTCGTTTTCCGCTCGACCCAACTAATTCTTTCCATTCTTCTCCACACCCACATTTCGAAGGCTACCAGTCGATTTTCATCACCTTTATGTAAAGTCCACGTTTCCGCCCCATACAGTACAACACTCCACATGAAGCATTTTATGAGTCTTTTTCTCAACTCTTTTTTCAAGGTCCCACAAAACAGACTTTTCTTCCTCCTAAAGGCTTCTTTCGCCATTCCTATCCTTGCATTTATTTCACGTACGCACTTCATGTTATTACTAAGAATACTACCCAAATACCGAAAACTATTCACTTGTTCTATTTTCTCCCCTCTACTTTTATATTTGACACAGACCCCTTCGTTCCAATCACCATGGCTTTTGTCTTTCTAACATTTATTTTCATCCCATATTCTTCAAAGCCCTTTCTCATTTTTTCTAACATTTTATTGATTTTCTTTTCAGATTCTGCAACAAGCGCCATATCGTCTGCAAATCTTATACATCTAATCATTCTACCTCCTACCGAAATGCCATCATCATCATGTAGGCTCTTTTTCACTATCTCTTCTAGATAGACATTAAATAGTGTTGGCGAGAGGCAGCATCCTTGTCGAAATCCCCTTCCAATTGCACTCTTTTCCGTCAGTTCTTCCCCTATCTTAACACTTACTTGTTGGTTTATATATAAGTTTCTCATAAGTCTTCTATCTTTCCATTCCAACCCTATCTTTGTTAGAACTCCCAACAACAATTCCTAATTCACGCGGTCAAAAGTCTTTTCTCGATCAATACATATAACATACACCTCTTTCCCTTTTTCTATAAATCTTTCACCGATCGCCCTTAATAATCCAGTTGCATCTCTTGTGCCCTTGCCTCTTCTGAAACCGAACTGCTCTTCCTCAACTTCTTTATTTGTTCTTCCATATAACCTTCTGTTCAGTATTCGGAGCAGAATTTTAGCTGCATGAGATATGAGACTAATAGTTCTATAATCCTCACATCTCTTTGGGTTCGATTTCTCAGCCATCGGTATCATGATCGCTTTCAGAAAGTCTTTTGGCCATTCTCCTGTTTCATATATTTCATTGCATAGTCGGAACAGTTCTTTCTTTCGCCGCCACGTCTCCTATATTTTTAATGAATTCGATTGGTATGTTATCTATTCCGGTTGCCTTTCCATTCCTAATCTCGGATATAGCCTTTCCAAACTCATCCTTAAGAATACTAATTCCTTTATCGTCCGCGCCTACTTCATTTTCTACTTCAACGTTTAGGCTACACTGTCTATCCCTACTCTCATATAAGTCTTCAATGTATTCTTTCCGCCTTCCTATGACCTCATTTCTCTCGCTGACTACCTTCCCATTCTTATTTTCTACTGCCATCATAATACCCCCTTGTTTCCCCGAAATTCCATGGATTTCACCTCCTTGTACTTTCCTTATATTTCCCAACTCTTTGTAATTCTTCTATGTGCTCGCATTTTCTTTCGTAAAACTCTTGCCTCGCTGTGGCTGTTTCTCTTCGTTATTCATTATTTAACTTTCTGTAAATCTTTCTGCCCTCTTCTGTATCAACCTGTTTCCACATCTTCCTCTCCCTCATTTTCTGTAACATCTGCTCTGTAACCCATGGTTTCTTAGCAGTTTTGTGTTCGCGGTAACATACTGCTTCTTCTGCGGCTTGCTGTAAGCAACGTTTAATATGTTTCCACCGTGCGTTACTACCTGTACCTATTCTTTCCTCGTTTGATCATTTTTCTTCGAATTTTTTAACGAAAACATTTCTTATTTCCTCGTTTTTCAACTTTTCAGTATTCAACACTTTGTTACCTACTTTTCTTCTGCCTACATTTTTCAGTTGAATATCTACTTCGGCCAGCACAAGATTATGATCAGAGAAAATATCAGCTCCGGGAAGGGTCCTCGCGTTCTTTAAGCTATTCCGATACCTGTCCTGAATCATAACATAGTCTATTTGATATCTTCCGCCGTCTATTGGTGATTTCCATGTATATTTTCTTCTCTTGTGCTGATTGAACCAAGTGTTCCCAATTACTAGTGAATTCTGTCTACAAAAATTCACCAGTCCCTGTCCCGTTTCATTTCTTTCGCCTAAACCATATTTACCTACGATACTACCTTCCTGTTTTTCTCCCACAACTGTATTGAAATCTCCCATTAGAATTATGCATGCACCTTTCTTGTCCCTATCTATAATTTCTTCTATTTTCTCATAATTTTCCTCTATTTCTTCATTTGCATGCGAAGTCGTCGGTGCATATGTCTGTATTACCACTAGATCCTTCTTCTTTCCTTTAAGTCTTAACATCATAACTCTATCGTCAATAAATTTCACTTTCACTAACTTCTCCTTTAAGCGCTTTCCAAGAATTATTCCTACGCCATTACGACCGCCCTTTTCATTACCTGAATAAAACATTCTATATTCTTCGCTGTTCAATACCCCATTACCTTCCCATCTAACTCCACAAACGCCTACCAAATCTAAATTATTTTGTTTCATTTCTTCTTTAAGATTTTCTAATTTTCCTCCCTGTAACATAGTACGTTCGTTCCATGTCCCTATCCTAAACCTTTTGCTCTTCCTTGTCTTTCTTTCTCTGTCTGTCTTCCCCCATTATTACTTTCTCGTCCAATAGTCCTTCCCAAGCCACCCCCTCCCTGAGATCCGGATGGGGGATATTTTACCTCCGGAACTACATTTTGACCTGCGAAAGACCATTGTTCATATGTTCTCTTTTTGCTGCCAGCAAACTAGATAAAATAGAGTGGTGGTTTTTCGTTGCCTTCAACCCCGCAGTATCCCAGCCGTTAAAGTAACTCTGACCACTCCTGGGACTAATGTCCAAGTTACCGTACCAATCACTATGATTTCCGCCAACTTGGCTACTGCAGAACTGCTGCCTTCTCCCAGAACACTCTTCGTCTCGCTACTCTATTTAGATCAATTCGGTAGGGGTGGCCCTTCTGGTAGTGAACTACCACCGACACAGCTCTAAATTTCAATGTAGCACGCAATCTTCCCCACCCGACACATAAGTGTCTTCGTAAAAGTGGTCTTTATCGGGGAGGCCTTAAGACACTAGGTTAACTATTATTTAGTCTATCTTTCATGTTTGTGTGTCCTTATAAGAAATTAATTGGTGGGATTTAAACGTAGTAAGAAAAAACCTAATTTTATAAAGTTACGTTTCTAGAAATTCAACAGTAATATAGAAATAACATTTTTCTAAAATTTCTGTCAGAACTATTCGAATAAATACGTAGAGGATGATTGAAAAACCCATTAAGTCACTTTTGAAATGAATACCAAACATGATGATCAAATTAAGTACTCAATTTCCGGTGAAACTGAAAAATTCCGAGAAACATCTAGGATCATGCCAAAAGTATAACACACATCCTGTCTTTACGCGTGGTTCGATTGCAAATTCGGTAGTGCCCACTAAACATGCTCATCTGAAATACATTATAATAAACCTAGCAGATGGCGCAGGTTGTACCTTTCATTCCAGACTGCTAATTAAAAAAGAACAAAAAAGAAAATAATATAAAAAAGATAAAAAAAATGAATGAGTCCTATTTTACTGCTAAATTTCTGTCACAAAGAGCCTACATTAAAAGTCCCAATTTTATCATAATGAAATGTTACAAATGTTTAAAAAGAAAATTGGATGTTGGCTCTCTATAGATGTAGCCAATCTTCCATGTTTCGCATTTCATTCGTGGATAACACCGATAGAGGAATTATAGGATGGAAACGAATTTTGTGTCATATTAATATAAATAAAACCTCTCTTGAAAGTACCCAAAGCGGGACATTTTCTAGTCATTTCTGAATATTTTTCTGTTCCAAACATCCACTCTCAATTTCACCTATTGCGGATGTAACGTTGTATTCGCAATGATGGAATGAACATGCTAGAGATGAAACGGGTCATCGCAGTGGCACGGTGATTCGATTGAGACTCGGTAACACACAGGCAAAGAAGAAACTCCACTTATTTCCTTTACATAAAGTGTATGTTATTATGTGTATGAGAGAGACGAGAAAGATGCAAGACATGATAAGGAAACGTCAAGAAAGATGGATAGAGATATAAAGAGAGGTGAATATAAACATGAAAAATACTTATCATTACTCTGTATGATGAAGACTACACACACTATTTATTCGCATTCTCGGCTTGTAACTTCTCCAACCAACGTTGGTAACGAATGTTTCATGAATAAAATAGTACCTAATGGGGATTCGAACCGAGATTTTCCGGTGCTAGTCTAGCAGGATACCAACATACCAACGGTTACTCTACCCGAAAACATATTTAACAAAAGGTATAATGTTTCTTTCTAGGAACAGTAAAATAAAAAGTGGATACTACAGACCAAATAAGTGTTTCGAATTGTCCTAGTAGCCCCATTGTTCTTATTTGCCCGTTCTTAGCCAACATTTGTAAATCATGATACAGGTGTTTGCTTTCACATTCTTATGGATTGCTTGTTTAGTATCAGCACCACTCTTCGATTCTTTACGATCACTGTGGAAAAAAAACCTTTGTCTTGACCAGTATATGAACCTGCGTTTTGATCCTATATTACTCGTGAGTCCAGGACATTACCCCTCCCCTCCCCTGCCACCTGAAACAATAACCCAAATCTTACTAAGTTCAGTTCTGCTCTGGAACGAACCGGCTTCTTTCTGTAAGGTTATTTACACCAAAGTATACGCCGAAATTCATTTACTCGACATCCTGGAGACTAATTAGTACCCACTAATAAACGAAATAACATATAATCCAGGAAAAATAACAGAAATAAGAAATATTCTGCAGTAATTACGCCGTGCAAGGTCAAACGTAGGACAACAACAACAATAATAATAATAATAATAATAATAATAATAATAATAATAATAATAATAATAATAATAATAATAATAATAATAATAAATGTTTAGCTTCACTCTGTATTTGTCATTTGAACGAATAATAATATCAATATGAGGAGTCAATCTAACGAATTCTTTGAAGATTAGACAGTAGTTCCATTTACTCTGCCGTTTCCAGAAATTCCACACACGTGGTGTTTATCCACCATAGTGTCCGTATGTCATTAAATGGGATGATCTTATGTATACATAATAGTCGGGACTAGTACTACATATGTTATTGTCGAATAGCTCAAGCTTGTGTGCAGCGTTACAAAAGTATTTACTTACGTCTCGTGCTCGTGGACATAAGTTCAAGTCTGTTGGGGACTATAAAACCCAGTGGTACTTAAGATACTTTAGCCCAAATTGTTAAATCCCATCGTTAAAAGCTCAGCTAGTCGTTTTAGTCTTTCGTAGTAATTATTATTGAAAACGTTTAGTAACTGTAATTGCTTTTGTCTTTACGTATTGTTAATCTTTTCTTTATTTTAAAAAATATATTCAAATAAATTCCACCATAATTACCTTTTTTGAATGTGAACGCCATTTACAAATGATAAGGAACAAAAATGTAAAGTTCCGACGTAGCTCCAAAAAAATTAAAAAAATGAAATTGGAAGTACTGGAGTTCGAACCCATAATCATGGACATCAATGTTATTACAACCAGCTACCGAAAATCGCTTGCCCAGGATCATTATGCTTAATAACACGCAATGTATCCAAGTTCTAAGCCCCTATTGGAATATACTTTCGAATCCCAAAATTCCACTTTTTGTTTTTTTTTTAAATTTTTACAGCTACGTCAGGCGTTAAATGTTTGTTCCTCATGAATGGTAAACGGTGTTTACACTCAAAATAACACTAACTGTGATGGCATTTTTTGAACATAATTTTTTAAAAAGAAATGAAAAAAACAATACTGTAAGGATCCCCACATCACAACAGACGCACGTAACTTAACACGTGCTATTGATTATAAACAACCTAGCAGACAAGAAGCTGACACGAAAGACACCGAGGAACGCCGAAAGAAGACGGACCTCACGGAAGGGCCCGAAGAGGACAAATAAAAGGACAAACACCGAGGGACTCACCATCAGTCGTAAAACTGATCAAATCACTTACACCGCTGTGAGATCGCACTGGACTAGGGGTACACCTATCCTTCCCGAGGTCGCACTGGACTAGGGGTACACCTATCCTTCCCGAAGTCGCACTGGACTAGGGGTCCTTTCTACAACCAAGCCTCGCGAAGCTGCCTCGCGGGCTATGCTTCAAGACTCACCGGAACCGGCAGGTGCCTTGGAGACTGCCTCGAGAGAAGGACACCATGCACAACACCTATTCTCCCCTTACTTGGACATTAACAAGAGAAAACACTATGTTACTGTTTATAATCAAAGACGTTTTGTATTTTACAAATTTTTATAATAAATTGGTGACGGGGATAAATGTCGGACCATTATTGGCTCTACCAAAGTCATTACATGGTGATAGGCACCAGAGTTTTGTACGTGACGCTTTTTTTATTAACCTTTTAACAGGCACAAGGTCAGTATCAGAATCTATTTTATATAAATTTTACTATCAAAATTCAGCTAAAATATACACATCAATTCTTTCAATCTCCTTTTTTCTATACTACTTTCCTTAAGTGCGATTTATTCCGGAAACTAGGTCGGGTAAACTGACATATAGATCAGGAGAGAATAACACGAATATGACAGAGGGTGCATTTCATTTATTCTTTAATATGCCATACTTAACGAAGTATGCGGGACAGGTGCACGAGGACCCGGACAAATTTTTCATGCTATTCGACCATATGGCAGCAATGCTGGCATGAACGCCAGCTAAGAATAAGGAAATTCTACCAATATATTTAAAGTCATGGCTCTAGATCTCGTATTACAACTTAAAAATCAAAATCAATTTGATACGATGACCTATGACAATCTAAAATCTAAGTTAATAGCTTTATATAGGCCAAAAGTCTCATCATATAAAGGAGAACAGGAATTGTTCGAGGTACAACAGGGAATGGACGAGCCATAAAGTCATACTTTTTACGTAAACTTCGAGCAATAAGGCAGCTATTACCGGAAGCGAATAAGTAACAAAAGATTCATCATTTATCTTTGGGTTTGCAGAAATATTTCCTTAATAAAATAGCATTGGAAATGTTTGCCACGGTAGACGCCGCTAATGACCTTTTAAGGAAAAGAGAACACACAGAACTATCACAAAAATTACATATGTTATACGGCCATAATAATATACCTAACCCGCAGAATATATCCTATGGTTTATCAACCGACCCAAAGTCAATATATCCTGGACAAAGCTAGATCATCATACCTATCCTGTGCAAATGCAACCTGTTACATAACCAATGAACACTTATATACCTACACATCAACATCAAATTAATCCTTCCATAGCGGTTGCTCAACCTAACCCTCAAGAATTTCAAACCTCAATGCAAGAACCTAAGACTGTTCCCCACCAGGAGCAAAATCATCCGCAAAGTGACCTCTCTACCTTGGCCAACAAAATGGCAGAATTGTCGTTGGTGATAGCCCAGACGAATTACAAAAGCCATCCGAGGAATAAGAACCAGGCAAACAGAAGGAGAAATAATAAGAGTAACGGGAAGAACAATCAACAAGCTCCTCCCACGGAAGATTACATTTTGATGTGTGCAATATGCCGGTAGCAAAGGCATGGTGCATCTGTTTGCTACAAGCGTAAAAAACGCATAAGGCAGCCCCTTGACAGTGGGGCCGACAGTCACCATCACACGGAACGAGGAGACCTAAGAGAAACTGGCAAAAATTACGAAATTCCTGTAATAAAAGAACAATTGGCAGAAGGACGGGAAAACATTACATTAGAGGACGAAAATAACAAGTAGCATTTAGCAATGAACACTAAAATAGGCCTTCAGAATGCGATAATTGAGACAGTGGGTACGGTTTCCCTCTGGCTAGCTCAGGCCGTTCCCCCTGGGACAAGTCTAATTCCATTTCAGACTATAATAAAAGGAATTTCAAGCAGTAAGATTCATTTGAACCAAATAGCATTAATAAAATTTAAAATAGGTCAAACAACATTCACTCATTACTTTAGAGTAATTGACAAGACAATGCCAATAATTATAGGAATCGACGTTCTCCAACGTTCGCATTCCACCATCGATTTAAACAAGAATACAATCTGACTTTTAAACGACCAAGGAAGCCACAGCTACCAGCTCAAAGCACAGAACGTGACGAAGCAAATAACTTTACCTCATTTTCTCATACATATGTACAAGTAGCAGGAAAGAAAAAATACCTGACAGAAAATGTTTATATGTATCACTACTTTCTGGATTACGCGAAAAGGATAGGTTAAATATCATCGATCAAAAGGTAGAAACAAGCAAAATGATAATTTTAATTTCAAATCCAAATGGAAAAAGCGTAATTATAAAAAGGAATACGCCAGTGGCGGCTCTTGAGGAAGGGCACCAAATTTCTTTTAACGCCCTAGAAGAACCAGATTTTTTGGAAAAAGCATATCAATTTAAAACAAAAGAAGAAGCGGAAGAACGTCTACAATACACAAAAACACTTTTCAGTAAAGAACTCTGACGTTAACCGCGACCCAGACAGAAAGCAAAAGCAATCAGTTTATGACTTATTTAAATATAGAGACGTTTTTACGTATGCCCCTGATGACATTGGATATTTTAGGGGATACGTTTATAAAATTAGAATTAATCTGCCTTATGCAGAGTCGTTTTGACATATGATTAGCGTCATATTAAAGGCCTGACTACTGCAGGAAACATATGCTAGTCGAACTCTTTAGTACGACACTAATTGTCCGTCACAACGACTCTGCATAAGGCCCTCTAAGTTTGCCGTATTCCACGACCGCTCTCCACCTATTCCATTAAATATCAGAAGTCAGATAAACAGATTCAAGAGCTTCTCAAGGCAAACATAATCTGACCCACAGACAACAGCGAATTCGCCTCTCCACTTCTAGTGCTCAAGAAGCCCAACACACAAGAATTCCGGATAGTTCTCAATATGCAGAAATGTAACAGTTATATTAAGTATTTATCAGTGCTATTTAAATCAACAGAGGACGTTCTAAACTATATAAAAGAGAAACCTTCATACTAACGGTCGATCTTTCGAATTCTTATTTCCAAAACTGGTTGCATCCTAAGAGACGTATATATATGACGTTCGAGCTTAATCATAGTAGAAAATCATACGAATTGTTGAGGTGTACGATGGGCCATTGTATCTAAAATCAAAGCTTGTCTCTGCCTACTAGGATGATTTTGGAAGGACTACCTATCGGAATTACAAGTTTTGCTGAGGACCATGTCACCAGTTCATATAATTTTCCACAACACTTGCAGGATTTAGAATTATTTTTCCAGAAGCTTAGGAAACACGTTTTTCGGGCATCACCCAAGAAGACAAACATTGGCTATTAGGAACGTAACGTATTAAGACACCTTGTTAGTGGGGAGTCCATTAAAATATCTCCAAAAATAGCCAAAAAGATACGAAATTTTAAGAGACTGACTACTAAGCGGATTCTCAAAAGCTTTATTGACATATGTTCATAAATTAGAGCCCACATTAAAGACTTTACGACAAAAATTGAGCCTTTCCAGCAGTTAGTAATATCTAAATCTAAATATAAATGAACGGAGAATCACGATGTTCTCTTTGAACAATTGAAAGAAGATATATCAAACGCCCCATCACTCGCTCATTTTGACGATTCACTAGAAATCCGCGTCTACAGCGATAGTAGTAAAATGAAAATAGGAGGCGTACTGGCCTCCTATGACCCAAAAACGAACACTGAGATGGTTGTCCCTTATTGTTCTCAAAGACTGACAAAAACTGAAGAGAAGGCTAGCTAGCATTTGGCAAAAAGAGTTGAACCCTTTCATATACACATAGCGCAAAATTCGCTACTTTCTACTAAATAGAAAATTTAATCTGTACGTAGACGCAAAGCGTATAACGACGAACACACAGCTTGACAATGTCGGGAATTACACAAGATATAGCTATTTTTAGCTAAGTATGATTTCGATATACAGTATTTGCCTGGATCCAAACACCCAGCAGATATAATCGGTAGGCTCGAACAAACCCAAGATATTAAGAAAGAAGAAAGAGAAGAAAATGACGAAGGAAATAGGGAAGACTACTATGCTCTTAAATCAAATAGCCTTAAGTTAATACTGTAGAAGCAGGAGATAACCAGCTTTTACAGAATATCGCAAGAGAACAGCGCAAGAATGACAATTACAAAGACATCATTTCCGTTTTAGAGGGAAGGGAGCCGGACAAGATCTCCACAGTCAGATCAGCAAGATTTTTGTCTTAAAAACGGCATCTGATATCGAAAACAAAACCACCCCGATTATGGATTACTACATCTCTTATGCATACGAAGTCTCTAGCCAATTTATGGTTCACAACCTTCCACCGGCAGGCGACCAATCGGCATTTTGGATTTTCAAATCATACACAACCACTATCAAGAAATTTTACATGCCATATCTGAAAAACTATCTTGCTCAAAAGATACGCACGTGTACAGATTGCCAACGACTAAAGAAACTACCACAAAAGAAACAAGCCTAACTATTACATCACCCGGTGGGAGACATAGGAACAACATGGATATATGACGAGCTAGGGCCCTTCCCAAGGAGAGAAGGAAGAAATAAGTACATACTAGTAACCACGGAACCAGCCACACGATATGTCATTGCAAACACAGTAGACGCCATAACCGCGGAAAATATAGAGAAATTCTTGGAACGTGATATCCTCAAATTTGAAGCTTTTACAACATTATATTGGGACCGACACCCAGTACTTGGAGCAACTTATTTACAAAATTTGGCGCAGAAGTACGATTTCGTCTATAAGTACTCACCTACATATAATCATGCTTCTATAGGGTTAGTAGAACAAACTAATAAAATCATACAGAATTATCTTAAGGTTTTCGTAAAGAACACCATACGGACTGGAAAAAAAGGTTACCGCACATTATTTTTGGCATCAATACTTACCTACAAGGAGGAACTAAATATTCAGCAAGCTTCTTATTGTTTGGTTACGAACCCAGGACCCGGCTAGAAGGTACACTCGAATCAAAACAACACATACAAATTGACAGAGATAAACTGGCGGTCATCAGGGAGAAAATACGAAACGACCTGGAAAGAGGCGTATAACAGACAAAAGCAGTTTTACAATAAGCGCCATAGAAGGACAACTTATAATCCAGGGGACCTTGTTTTTATATATTATCCCACAGGGAAACTAGGTTTACCCGAACACTTCACAATTCACTAGGACGGCACGGCACGCGTCCTGGAGAAGATTATTTCAAATTTATATCGAGTAGAATTACCGTCTAAATTCAAGGACAGAATTCAGAAAAATTGCGGTCGACCGCTTAAAACCGTTTTACGAAGACCAAACAGAGGGAAGACAAAATTAAGGGGAAGGAGGCACAAATCCAAGAAGAAGAATTTAACAAAATTCCAAGTACTTACCGGGAACAGAAGAGGAGCCCTCAACAGAAGAAACAAAAAAAAAAAAAAACCAACAAAAGATGCATTGACATAAATCTGCACTTCTTTATTTCAACTATTAACTATATCTCATTCTGTTGTTCAACTTCGTTACATGAGTATTTCCTTTCTTCTCGTAAAATGCAAGATCAACATTTTTTCTCTTTCTTTTTTAATCTCAAAAGTCATTAATTCTTGCAAGGTCGAAATACAATGCTTTCTTTTTTCTAGCATCATCTCTTAAATGCGAATACATGAATGCTTAATACGTCATCTTTTTTCTCCTTATAAATGATGTTCATAAAATCAGGCTCTTGATAACATTATACAGAGTGACCAGAAATTCACATTCTCTAGTTTTTCTTTTTTAAAAAAGAAAAGTTTACCATTTACAAAACCAATTCTTCTGCTTTCACTTGTTCTCATAATTAATTTGTGCCCCATCTTTCATAAGTCCCGTTACAATACAAAACCCAACTAAATGACTAAGAAAAAATGTTCACCAATAGGAAAAGTCAATTCACTGGCGCCTACTAATACAACGAAAGAGACTCCACCGATACAGATTGCCCATACCGGATGTGACCGATCCTTAATGAACTGATATATTTATTAATTACAGTGATATCACTTCTGCCCACTTTGAGGGAAATGACCAAATGTTTTTGATCCTGCTTATTTGGGACGGAACTACATTGTTATTACCATTATGTGCATATGTGACAACAATTTTTCATACTGATCTTGGTGTATCATTGTGTTTGTAGTGTTTTCTAGTGTCTATACGATATCCCCACAGTTGTCAGTGTTCTATTGCCGACAAATATCTCCCATAAAAATAGTGTATTTTCTCAAAATAATTTTCAGATTATTTTTTTTCACTGTCGACTGTGTAAGGATCTCCACATCACAACAGATGCACGTGTCAACACAAAAGACACTGAGGAACGCCGAAAGAAGACGGACATCACGGAAGGACCGGAAGAGGACAAATAAAAGGAGAACCACCGAGGTACCCAGCATCAGTCATTCAACTGATCAAATCACCTACACCGCCCTGAGGTCACACTGGACTAGGGTACACCTATCTTTCCCGAGGTCGCATTGGACTAGGGGTCCTTTCTACAACCAAGCCTCGCAAAGCTGCCTTGAGCTGAGGGGGCAATCCTTCAAGACTCACCAGAACCGGCGGGTGCCTTAGAGACTGCCTTGAGAGAAGGGGCACCGTTGAAAACACCATTCTCCCCTTACTTGGACGTTAACAAGAGAAAACACTATTTTACTCTTTGTAATCAAAGACGTTTCGCATTTTACAAATTTTTATAATAAATTGGTGAAGGGGGTAAATCTCGTTCCATTATTGACTCTACAAAAGTCATTACTACACACAAGGAAAAAATTATCAATCAATAGTAATTACTACGAAAGGCTAAAATGAAGAGCTGAGCTCCTAACGACGGGACTTACACTTTTGGCAAAAGTATCATAAGATCCACTTTGTTTTATACTTCGCAATGGACTTAAAGCATGTCCACGCGCACAAGACGTAAGTAAATATTTTTATAATGCTGCACATTTGCTTAAGTTATTCTACAAAATCATGTTTTGTACTGGTTCCGAATTTTATGTATACATAAGATCGTTCCCATCTAATGTCATACGGATTTTATGGTGGATAAACACCGCGTTGTTATAAGCGTACTTTTGAACTTGCACTGCGTAATTACTGCACAGTATTTTTTATTTCTGTAATTTTTCCTGAATTATATGTTATTTCGTTTATTAGTGGGTACTAATTAGTCTCCAGGATGTCGAGTAAATGAATTTCGGCGTATACTTTGGTGTAAATAACCTTACAGAAAGAAGCCGGTTCGTTCCAGAGCAGAAGTGAACTTAGTAAGATTTGGGTTATTGTTTCAGGTGGCAGGGGAGGGGAGGGGTAATGTCCTGGACTCACGAGTAATATAGGGTCAAAACGCAGGTTCATATACTGGTCAAGACAAAGGTTTTTTCCGCAATGATCGTGAAGAATCGAAGAGTGGTGCTGATACTAAGCGAGCAATCCGTAAGAATGTGGTAGCAAACACCTGTATCATGATCTACAAATGTTGGTTAGGAACGGGTAAATAAGAACTATAGGGCTACTAGGACAATTCGAAACATTTAATTGCTCTATAGTATCCACTTTTCCTGTAATTGTTCTTAGAAAGAAACAGTATACCTTTTGTTAAATATCTTTCCGGGTAGAGTAACCGTTGGTATATTGGTAACCTGCGAGACTAGCAAACGGAAAATCTCGGTTCGAATCCCCATCAGGTACTATTTTATTCATGAAACATTCGTTACCAACGTTCGTTGGAGAAGTTACAAGGCAAGAATCCGAATAAACAGTGTGTGCAGGCTTGATGATAAGTAGTTTTACAGAGTAATGATAAGTAGTTTTAATATTTATATTCGTCTGTCTTTATCTCTCTATCCATCTTTCTTGGTGTTTCCTTATCATGTCTTGCATCTTTCTCGTCTCTCACACACATACTAATATACGCTTTATGTAAAGGAAATAAGTGAAGTTTCTTCTTTGCCTGTGTGTTACCGAGTCTCAATCGAATCACCGTGCCACTGCGATGACCCGTTTCATCTCTAGCATGTTCATTCCATCGTTACGATTACCATGTTATATCCGCAATAGGTGAAATTGAGAGTGGATATTTGGAACAGACAAATATTCAGAAATGACTAGAAAATAGCCCGCTTTGGGTACTTTTAAGAGAGATTTTATTTATATTAATTTGACACAAAATTCGTTTCCATCCTATAATTCTTCAATTTGTTTTATCCAGGTATGAAATGCGAAATATGAAAGATTGGCTACATCTATAGAGAGCCAACATCCAATTTTCTTTTTAAACATTTGTAACTTTTCATTATGATAAAATTGGAACTTTTAATGTAGACTCTTTGTGACAGAAATTTAGCAGTAAAATAGGACTCATTCATTTTTCTTTATCTATCTTTTTTCTGTATTTTCTTCTTCTTTTGTTCGGTTTTCATTAGTAGCCTGGAATGGAAGGTATAACTTACGCTATCTGCTAGGTTTATTATAATGTATTTCTGATGAGTATGTTTAATGCACACTACCGAATTTGCAACCGAACCATGCGTAAAGACAGGATGTGTGTTATACTTTTGGCATGATCCTAAATGTTTTTCGGAACCTTTGAGTTTAACTGGAAATTGAGTACTTAATTTGATCATCAGGTTTGGTATTCATTTCAAAAGTGACTTAATGAATTTTTGAAGCAGCTTCTAGGTATTTATTCGAGTAGTTCTAACGTTATTTGTATATTACTGTTGGGTTTCTGGAAGCGAAACTTCATAGTGTTAGGTTCTTTTCTTACAACGTTTAAATCCAATATTTTTTATCTGTGTTTTCTTTTTCTTCTATCTCTTTTTCTCTCTATTCCCCACTTCCATACCTCTAACAGATATCTGATAGTTTCAATTTTTCATTGAGATATACTTAACACTTTCGATCCTAAGGCCGATTCAAACTCGTTTCGTATGTTTATTCCAAAACGCCGGATGCAGAGTCCAACTCATTTTTAACGTAATGGCCCCTATGTATCTTATTATGATTTCCAATCGGTTGTCGGCCGTATTAAATACTTACTGACACTCAGTTTTTGAAGAAATATTATTAACATGACATCCAGCGAAGAGTAAACGAACTTTTGCAGCTTGATTGTTGTGATCTACTTTCTGCATTTTACTGCAACACGTTCGATAATAGAGTGGAATACTTTTTTTTCGAAAACTATATAATTTTACAGAAGTTGTCTTGTTTGTAGCAAGTAAAATGGATATAGAAAAATAAAAAATTTTAGAAGAGTACAGTTTAGATCCCGTTCGGAATGGAAATTGATGATTTAGATCTAGATCCTGATTTCGAAATTTAAAAACCAAGTTAGTACATGAGCTGTGATATGCCATGGAAATTCAGCATTCCGGGCGAGAGTATACGATTGCACTTTCGCGAGAGTATTCAAGAGTATGAGTGAAGTCGACAGAAGAGCCGCGAAGTGCCTCCATAGCTGGCGAAAATCTCAATAAAATTTTCAAAATTAAACCCTGCCTTTCCTTGATTTTGAGCACTCTTTATTACTTTTCCTTCCATTTTATATATATCTTTTATTTTTACCTCCAGTATTCTACGCCCCTTACTTCGGCGCCCGGGAACCTCGCGTTTCTTCCCCCACACGGCACAATACTGTACATGAGAACACCCATATAAAAATATTTGTACGAGGCCCATCCACAAAGTAACTTTCCCACGCATCCCATGGCTAGGAATACGTATGCGGCGCGCAGCAACTGCGTTGACGTGACAGAGTAAGGTCCTAGCTTAGAGCATACGCCAGCAGGAGTTTCCTACTTCTCTCAGAAGCATCGTGGCAGTGGTTGAAGATAGAGTGGTTTACTAATGCAGCTCCCGCCGCATGTGAAGTGCGAGCAGTTACAAAGCTCTTGAAAACACAGGGCATATCGTCGATTTAAATCCATCGTCAATTGTGCCATGTCTATGGACCTAAGTCATGAGCAAGCAGATGGTGCGTTGCTAGTGTAGACAATTGCAGCAGGACGCTAAAATGTGAATGATAAGGTGCGCAGTGAGAGGTCAACTGTCATCACAGACGACCTTATGGACGTTATACGGGAAAGCGTCATGCAGAATTGTCGCTTCACTATAACGGAACTCAGTGGTCAGTTCCCGCAGATTTCCTGATTTTGAAAAGGAAACGAGTTTTCAATAATAATAATAATAATAATAATAATAATAATAATAATAATAATAATAATAATAATAATAATAATAATAATAATAATAATAATAATAATAGAACAATTGGGTTTACAAGTAGGGTCCCGTCTCTTTATCTTGGATAGGATACCCGCAAGTCTGCTACGCCAATGGTGTTTCTCAGTCTGTGTTCGTCTCTCCGTTTCTTGTGAATGTTTGTTGTTATGCTGTTCCCGCAGAGGTACCTTTACATTATGTAACCTTTTTTCTTTTTTACGAATTTATTTCAAGAAGGAAAGAAACTGCTTTTCTCTGATATCTATTTCTTAACATTCATATTGTTTGAACTGCTTAAATAAGATTGTTTTCTAACTTTTTATGTCATCAATTTCTCTCACAATAATAAAACCGTCATTCTTTACAATTTATTTTATTCTCTTATTTGGAGTTTGTCACACTGATATATTTGTAACAAAATTGAGGTTTGGTCCAACGCCTTTGGAATTGTCAACCAACCCAACAATTTACATTTTGGATTGTCTACTATTGCAATAAAAGGAGAATTGCAAATGGTAATGCAATTTTGGAGACGTTCATACATTAACTACAAATTAATATAAAAATTACTTATTAATATGAAACTTAAGGAAATGTTATGCAAATAATAATAATAATAATAATAATAATAATAATAATAATAATAATAATATATTACGCATATTTAACACTTAAAATTAGAAAACTAAGAAAAACATAAGAAAACTAAGGAAATGTTATGCTGTACAAACGACATTTTAAATGTAAAACTTTTTGAAATTTAAGAAATATATTAATTTAAACATTGTATTCAAATAATGTATTAGTTGACACATTTTTGTACTATTAATGTTATGAAACCTAAGAAATGCTATTTGAACAATATATAGATACATCTACGCAGTGATAATGATACTAGTATAAAGGTAACCAAGAAAGTTCTGTCGCTTTTTATGGAGGTCTGTGTTACATTGGCCCACACACTGTGAGTTGAATGCGAATGGAGATAAGTCAAAGCTCAGTTGTTGGGTGGGCATATCCAACATACTACCTGGGATCAAACGCCTCTGCAGTGGGGCGGAAGGTATGGGACTTTGGCGAGGGTGTCGTGACTACGCGGACAGTGCAATGGTGGTTTAAGGACGGGATGAAACACTCGAAGGCGAACAACGTGCCGGAAGACCAACACATGTACAAAATGTTGATCTTCAGGTCATGAGGCAGCAATGGAGGCTTACAGTAGTCAGAAATGTGAGGAACTGAGACTATAATTCAGTGTGAACGGAGAATCCCTTCGGCAGCAATTCCAGCTTGGGAAGCACTACAAGTTGGGTCAATGGGTCTCAAGACTCCGGACCAGAAGGCAACGCAAGTGAACACCTGTATTTTTTGCTGTCTCGTCTGAGGAAGGAGCCTTTTCTGGTCAGAGTGTTGACATATGATAAGAAATAGGTCCTGTACGGAGCTCCACGATGCCGTCGTCATTGGTTAGTATCCTATGAACTGGTTCCGAAACAGCCAAAACTAGCACTGCACTAGAAGAAAATCCTGTGTTTGGTGGAGTGGTTCATGCATTGGGAACTGCTACTAGGTGCTCAGGGCATCAATGCAACTATGTACTGTCAGCAGTTGAGTCGTGTTCTTTGAGTGCTGCTTCTAACATTTGTTCAATATCTTCCTCTTCAGTCAAAGACTCATATAGAGAAAAATGTGTTGCTTCATCTTGTTCTGATACATCTGTTGAGATTCTTCGACTTCAAAATCTTTTGAGATTTTTTCTTATAACGGCCATATCACTGACGCTGTAACCGATGTTTTTGCTGAAATACTGTCACAAAGAATTTGTAAAGGAGATAATAGAGATATAATCATATTTAATAATTTTATTTCTTTATTATTGAGCATAAGATTTTTATGTTTTATTTGGGACCGAAATTTTGCTATTGCCTCTTGATGTGTTAAAAATACCTGTATCATAGGAAGAGTAGACCACCATCTTGTTGGTGTGCATGACGGAAGCATTTTAAGTGGGAGGCATAATGCAGCTTAGTCTTCTCGCAGCGCATTCCTCATTTTGCTACTGACTAGTAAGTTTCCGAAGTTTCCTAATAACTACATTGACAGAATGTAGCTCACGGGCTTTGTTCATTCCAAGATTTAGAGGATAGTCGAAACATCTCAAATCTTGGAAGTCACTCAATTTAACAATGGCCTTTACAATATTAGCACTGTTGTCTGTTGTTGCACAACAAACATTTTCATTTGGTATTTTCCAAATATCTATACTAAATTTTAAAGCCCTAATAGATTGGATGTCGAAAAATTGGAATTTCGAAACTTCATCGGGAATTTCGGAAGAACGGAATTACGAAATCTCGGAACACAATCCGCAATTTAGGAAGACCGGAATTATCCGGAAAATTTTCGAAATGATCGACATTGAGAATTTTGGAATTGAAATCGGAATTCCAAACATCCATCCCTTTTACCTATTATGTAAGATTTCTTTGTCATGTGCTGGGGTACAATTCATCTTTCTTTTCTTTCTTAGTACTTTTCATTACTGACACACAATCATAGTCAACGTCTTGCGAATAAAATCAGAAAAATAAACACACTGCTGAACAAGACTGCACTTATTTAACTTAAAAACACATTTACACGTGACGTTTCGATTTTCTAGCCAAGATCCTCATCAGACGTACACTCTTAGGGTAGATGGGTGAAGTCTTGTTCAGCAGTGTGTTTATTTTTCTACTTTTCATTAGAGAACGAACGATTTCTGAATGTTTTCTTCTCACATAACAAATTGATGTAATAGATATTAGTAGCTTCTCCTCTTCCTTTTCTCTATAAATTTAAAGAAATGTTCGTGAATTAATAATATACTTCTACTTCCAAGAAACTTTTACTTCTTTTTATCTTCCGTGTTCGTGCAGCTGTGTGTCATCAACAGTCTTTGATTTTTTTAAAAATATATTGCATCCTAACGGGTTTCTTGTAATATTTTGATTAGTGTTGCCACAAGACGAGACACGAGACGGAACGTCTCGTGAAATGTCTCGTCTCGTCTCGTGTCCCGAAAATGAAAACGCTAGCGGGAATGGCCATGATTGAAATTGCCAGTGGTCATATAGATTGCAAAAGGAAAATCCACTTTATGAGAAAACATGTTGAAAAGCCTTCATAGAAGAGTGTCCTCTGTCTATTGAATGAAACAATCGTGATACATGAGCTTCCAGGAATATCATCCTTAATCTCTTGTCCCAAATTCCCCTTGCTGTAAACTGAGGAATTCTCTATTTTTTATTTCTGGCTGGAATGATGACAAACAAAACAAAGACAGGGAAGATTTTTACAAGGTCAAGAAACCGAACTACAATCACCATCTATTCAATTTGAAAACTGGGTAAGGTTTACACTCATCACAGGCTGTATTGAAAGTTCTGGCTTAGGTGGCGGAAGAGAACAGACTACACTTGTCTTTATTCTCTGGTAGCGGTATTCTTTTTCCTGAATGAACCGAAAACGGCAATTGAAGTACGTCATCTTGCAATTAAATTTTGTCTTCTCTCTCTCTTTCTCTTTCTCTCTCACACACACACATAAAATCACACTTTTACCATTTTACCAATCGCTCGCTTACAGCAGTCATGTTGTAAAACTCACCTCTTCGTTTGGAAGCCGGGCGAAGGACAAAGAAAGCAAAGATATTGTCGACGAGCCCTTCAAATTGTTTACTTTCAGCAAATTTATGGTACTAACAATAACACTGGATGTGAAGAGGTTTCACATGGGGCCTTCCTTTTGTTACGCGGAAATGTTTGATCTGACTAGAGTGGGAAATTGCCTTCTGCTTTCATGTTGATAGGAGGGGAATACTTCCCTTTCCTAGTGAATAATATTCATTATGACCTGAATTATCTTCAAAAATGGTTTCTTACAGGCGCATAAAACCTTTCGAACCTGATAAGCGTAAAGAACATTTGGTATAATATTCATGGAACTGCGTTGAAAGCATAATATATAATGAGAATGTTCAAAATTCTAACATTGAAGAACATAATTAGCAGAAAAGAAATAGGATACCCAAACCATATTTTTAACCCTGCTATGAGATGTATATCCTATATTTTTACTAATTCCTCACTCCCATGAAAGTAACCGGCGAGGATATTATCTCCCAATTTTTCAGACTGAAATCCTTTTATTGCGTACGATTTCGCCCCCTGACACAATACGAAAAAACAAATGCTGTTAAAATCCATACACATGACCCTTCCGGGACTCAACCCGGAGCCTTCAAGCCGATGGTCTATCGCTGCAGACCACTCGGCTTGGTATGAAGGTGTACGTTGTATGATTACGAATAGATCACGACAATATAAGGAACTTTAATCCAAAATGGCCACCCAAAAATCAATTTTTTATACCACTAGCTAATCTGGGAATACTGTAATGAGTTTGTTACATAAACGGGGCAACCACCATATAGGGGCACACACTCCTGGGTATGGGAACTATGGACTACTATGGAGGTATTTGTATTATGGAGGTTTAGACTGGCCGCAAGCATTCTTTCCTCCGATGTGTCGTTCAGCTCCCATTACTATGGCACTTTAAGTAGAGCTTACTGTGCAGTAACCTATAAAAGTTCAATCAAATACTTTCCATTATTCAATAAAATTATTTGGATCCAAGCTTTTTTAAAAAAATAATTGCAACAATATATATATATATACCGACACTATAAAGCAAGTGGACTGATAGTATGCGGTAGTGTCGGGGATGGTGACACCTTTGCTTGTCGTGTAAACATTATTTGACATTAGTGTCTTCATCTTCGACGTACCTATGAGCAATTTACTGTATATTCGTGTATTGAAACTGGTGAAACAAATTTCAATGTTTCAGAATGTTTAAAAAAAAAGCCAGGGTCGAGAAGCCTCAGACAACTAACAGCAGAGATATATTATCTTGTAAACTATTTGTACTTACCTTGTGAGCTTATTTGAATCTGTTTTTATGATCTTTAGGCAACTTTGGCCCACTCTGAATAGATGATGATGTGAAAATTAGTGGAATGAGAAAGAATTAGTAGAAGTGATAGGATACAAGACAACTTCGAGAAAACACACACACACTCGATGTTTGTCCACCACAAAGCTCACATGGTACTAACCGAGATCGAACCGACTACCACAGCAATACGTAGTACCACGTGTTTGGTTTTGACCTGTTATTCCCTTTGATGAGGTCCTATTACCTTATATGGTTATATGGTCATGTATAGGGGTTCATTTCCTATCATAAGACCTTGGTATATTGATACACTCTTCTTAAAATTTGGGAGGGGTACATTAACCCACCCCTTCAATTTTCGAAATTGTCCAATTTAAGCATTTACAGGACCTCAATATGTATCATGTTAAATTTTGGTGGTCCTTTCATGGCTACAAAATTGCCAAATTTTAGTACAACCAGGTGTTTGGTTATTGACTCAATTTATCCTCTTTGATAAGGTTATATGGTATGGACAGGTATCCGCTTTCAATTTGGTAGGGTGTCAAATGCTAGTACGGTAACGTGATCGATTATTTGGTTTTGATGCGCGAGTCTTTGATACGACGACGGGTCCCTGGTCAATGTTCTCTATGAATGAGGTGGAAATTTTGAACAAGATTTATGACCAGGGTTCTCGTCTTATATCGCAGAGAACATTACTTTGAATCTGATAACATTGTATGTACCATATTGATGGAATGAAAAATAAAGACACATAGACAAGCATAAATTGTATTTTATTCATTTTCTAGTTTCTTCTTTTTCTTTCTTGTTACACTAAGGTGTTGACAATGTTTTTATATTGAGTTGGGTTTCTTCATTAGACCTTCTCCTCTTCTTGATTATGATGATTTGTTTCCATGTTTTGCAGCATAGCACCGGTTTGCAAAACTTCATATTGTGAATTCTGTAAAAAGAACGAGGAAAAAATATGATTAGTATAGAAATAGATGATGATAAAACAAATACACTCTCAATGATAAATATGATAAAATTACCTGGAAGGTATATTGCAGTAGTCCACGATCATTAACCGAGGTACTGTTCTGAACAGGTATTGAATTTCACGCAGAGATTTTCCCTGGGCTTTACAGCACAAATAAAAATAAGCATAATAGCCACATACGGATGAACCAAGACTTTCCATTTGGCTATTATTATATTTATAATACATACAATGAAGTTTTAAGAATGCAACATGCCGTGGCACATAAGGAGGAAGGCCATAGCTGTCAAAATATTCTCGAACACCGCGATTATCTATATAAAATGCAATCCAATGGCTCCCTAATTTTGTGGATGGATCTGTATTCACAATCATTGCCAGAGGAAGAAAAATCCGTGAGGGCAACTCATCGCTTGCAAATACCCCGGTAAAATGATTTCTGAATAATGGAATACCGTTTAAAGCACTAGCTAATTGTAATGTATTCAACATCGTGAATGGAAATGATACATAACATATACATACCTTGTAATTTAAAAGTCCAGGATAATGTTGCGCTGGTGGTCGATCTCTAGCAGTGAGGAAAACTCCCCATACGCAATACAGTTTGCAGGTGTTGCTAATTTCTCTTGGAAGTGAACTTCCAATCGGATGGCTCATGTCGTTGTAAGTTCCAATAGTGACAATCTCCAACAGAAGAATCGAGAGTAAGGTCAAATACAAACAGTGTATATACATTCTTGTAGTCGGCTCTTGAAATTGTATTTCCAGTATTGGTAAAATGTATGCCAGAGCCTGAGAACATTTTGTGGTACGATGAAATGTAGAGATTCTCTTCAAAGCTGGGTTGCAATGATTTTGAACGTACAGCTTTTCCATCCACGTACAATGTAAAGAAATTAATGTTTAGATGTTGAAATTCAAATGGATTGCTGGTAATAGTTCCACTGGATGCTTCATTCGATGTAAATCCTACAACAATGCAATTTGACAATGTTCCCATAAACAGGTTATCAATAGTTTTGGATTGTATATCCTTCGGGATGATAAATGATTTCATTTGAACCCTTGTCAGAGGATATTTTGCAGGTGTAGATTGTAAAATTTTATTGTGTGCCAATTTGACACACGGCTAATGCTAACTTTTTTCACCTGCAACGATGCATCTAGAATATTGATTTTTGCATTGACACCACTTTCACTGGCCATGAGACAAAAGTTTGGTTTTGCAGGAATAAGTTTCACACGTAATTCCACTCCATGAATTAAAAATTTATCTTGATTAAAAATGTCACAATAAAGATGTCCAATCATATCGAATTTCACACTGTAAAAACTGTATAGTTGGAATAACCCAGTATTCTGGGTTGAAAAAGTGACAACCACGCCGTATTGTCTTAGAAATCAGAAAAAATGGTTATAATAACAATACGAGAAGTCAAAACTAGTAAAAAATAAATACCTCTGGCATGACCTGGATTCGAACTCACACCGCGCGGCTGTTAAGCGCGTGCGTTATCCACCAGACCAACCGGAATCTTAGTTTAGGCTGTGTGATAACAAGAATTACAGCATACTTTGGAAGCAATTGTTTAGTCACTGAATTTAAAACAAGTCAATTAAAAAAAACTAAACCAAACCAAACATCACCCGGAATATTGAATCAATGCCATTAAATGCTAGTTTAGTACAGCAGCTATTTATCAATGTTAACGTATGTTTTGAGAGAAATTGTCTTCATTCTTGGCGAAGTGTACTGAGTGAACTGCAGTGCACTTCGCCAAGAGTGAAGAAAATTTCTCTCAAAACATACGTTAACATTGATAAATAGCTGCTGTACTAAACTAGCATTTAATGGCATTGATTCCATATTCCGGGTGATGTTTGGTTTGGTTTAGTTTTTTTAATTGACTTGTTTTAAATTCAGTGACTAAACAATTGCTTCCAAAGTATGCTGTAATTCTTGTTATCACACAGCCTAAACTAAGATTCCGGTTGGTCTGGTGGATAACGCACGCGCTTAACACCCGCGCGGTGTGAGTTCGAATCCAGGTCATGCCAGAGGTTTCTATTTTTTACTAGTTTTGACTTCTCGTATTGTTATTATAACCATATTTTCTGATTTCTAAGACAATACGGCGTGGTTGTCACTTTTTCAACCCAGAATTCTGGGTTATTCCAACTATACAGTTTTTACAGTGCATACTTTGTCAGTTCATAGCGTTGTTGAAATCCTTTGTTCTTACTGGTGGTTGCGTTCATATGACCAGCCTTATCTTGAAATCACATTGCAGTTTGTAAATGTGTATTTTTTAGCTCTATCACCATAATTGAGCAGTTTTTCCAGGTACGAACGATATGGATTATTATGTGACGGGAATGAAATCACTTTATTATTCAAGTAGATTTGTACTTCACTAAACATAGCATTTAGAAAATCATTGACAGGTGCAATTGCTTTATCCGTTTCAGTGAAGGAGGAAACATCTGATTTCACAATTTGTGCTTGGATGTATACACGACTCCAAAAGTGCATTACCACCTGCAATTCTCCTTATCCTGCAATAGCAGGCAACCCAAAATGCTCGGCGCTTCGGTTGGTTGCGAATTCGAAAGGCGTTGGACCAAACCTCAATTTTGTAACAAATATATCAATGTGGCAAACTGCAAATAAGAGAATAAAACAAATTGTTAAGAATGACAACTTTATTATTGTGACGGAGTTGGATGACATCAAAAGTTAGAAAATGATCTTACTTAAGCAGTTCAAACAAGATGAATGACAAGAAACAGATATCAGAGAAAACCATTTCCATCTTTCCATCCGGCAGAAGAATTTCATAAAAAAGAAAAAATACATAATGTAAAGGTTTAATATAAAAGACAATCCCAAAATTTTCAAAGCTGACACCCGAAAGGCAAGAACAACTGAAAGGAAATGAGTGAAATTGTGCACAGATATTGCAGACGTAAAAAGAAGGAATACGGGTTTCGTATTTTAATGAAAAAAACGGTTGGGTGGGGCATGGGCCCCTCCAAACATTTGATCACGAAACATCAAAAGTACTGGTAACAGGATGTCAGATGTGTGTAAAGAACACAGAGAATTGTAGCGAAACTTTACGTATGAACAATACGAAAAAACAAACGAATACGTTTTTTTTATTTTCTGCGGAATAACGGTTTTAGGGGGTAAAGCCCCAACCCAAAATTTTGAAAGTTGACTCCCAAAAGGCAAAAAGAGGTGAACCGAAGTAAACGATATTGTGGACAGAAATTGTAGACGTATAATGACAAAAAAGGGTTTTGAATATTCCTTGAAAAAACGGTTGGGTGGGGGACGAACCCCTCCAAACTTTGATCACAAAGCATCAAAAGTGCTAGTAACAGTATGTCACATATTTGTAAAGGATGTGGAGAATTGCAACATAATTATGTGTATGGACAATACGCAAAAATAAACGAACATGGGTTTTTTATGTTCTGCGGAAAAAACATTTTAGGGGGCAAGATCTCCAACACAAAATTTTCAAAGATGACACCCGAAAGGCAAAAACAAGTTAACCAAAGTGAATTAAATTGTGCACAGATATTGTAGAAGTAAAATGACAAAAAACGGCTTTCGTACACTCCTGCAAAAAAAGTTGGGTGGGGCAAAGACCCCTCCAAACCTTTGATCCCGAAATATCGAAAGTGCAAGTAACAGTATGTCAGGTTTGTGTAAAGCACATGAAGACTTGCAACGAAACTTTGTGTATGGACAATACGCAAAAAATAAACACAAACTGTTTTATATTTTCACAAAAAAAAGTTTTTCGGAGGCAAAAGCCCCTACCTAAAATTTTGAGTGTTGACGTCCGAAAGGCAGAAAGAAATGAACCAAAGTGAATGAAGTTGTGCACAGATATTGTAGAAGTAAAATGACAAAAACCGACTTTCGTATACTCCTGCAAAAAAGGGTTGGGTGGGGCAAAGACCCCTCCAAACCTTTGATCACGAAATATCGAAATTACTAGCAACAGCACGTCAGATGTGTGTGTAATGGACATGAAGAATTGCAACATAACATTATGTATCGACAAGACGCCAAATATAAACGCATACAGTTTTCTTTTATTTTCTACGGAGAAACGGTTTTTAGGTTGCAAAAAACTCACCCCAAAATTTTGAAATGTGTTGCTGAATGCTAAGAGAAAGTGAACCAAAGTGTATGTAATTTTGCACAGACATTGTAGACGTGAAATGATTATATGGGTTCCGTATTTTCCTTCAGAAAACGATTGGGTGCGGCACTAGGGTGGGTCGTTTTGCCACTTTTTTTTCGGAACAAAATGTAATACCTGGCAAAAGTGGCCCACTCACATGGACATTACAGGTATAGATTTTTTTTAAATCGGATAATATCTTCTGTGAGAACTATTGCCTCAAAGTTTCAAAATTTCACTGAAAATTATAAAAAATACCAAAATTGTTCATTATTTTTAGTTATGTTAAAGTAAACATGTTTTTGGATTTATATATGCTATGAAAAATGACATTCAAATCTCAAAATGCCAGTTATATGCCCTGCGGTGGGATAGGGGTGCCTCCTCTGGGACCGGCAAAGTGGGCAAATTCAGTACAATTAAGCGTTTCTACAGCTATTTTCGTCCTTGCCTTTTCCTTCTACTGGTGGTTCATAGTGGTGGCAGAGCATTGTTATTTCTCACCATGGCACTCTCACCCCTCTACCTCACAATACTGCAACGCCCATCTCCTGTCCCGATCTGCGTAACTCAGCGTCACTATCAGGAACAAGCCCGATACGCTTCAAATTGAGCGCCATTTCTCAAGCGCTATATTTGGTTACTGTTGCCTTCAGCTTATATGAATTGGCCGTTACAGATAATAGTTTGCTAAACACTATTTTCACAGAAAATGTTGTATTTCTTTTTTTAAAGTCAATATTATTTATTATATCACAAAAATGACTTCAGTGACAATGAAGCAGACCTTGAAGAGAAAGCAGAGGAAAGCTCTTCTGAGGAAGAGACCAAACCCCGAGACAGAACATCTAAACCGAAGCTAGATTTGACTGAAACTGCTATGATTGCTCAGAGATATAATATAAGCGAAAGGGCTGCGGCACATATAACATCAACTGTGCTTCAGGCAGCTTTAGAGGCTGGAATTATAATTTCTCAACAATCTAGCAACATAAGTCTGCTTTAATTGTGGACAGGAGCAAAATAATGCGTGAGAAACTTAAAATTGCTCGGAATTTAAAAGAAACTTCTAGAAATGATGATCCCATTAAAAGCCTATACTTTGATAGTCAAAGGGAAGACACTAAAACACATACACATGCAGGCATCGTTAGAGAAGAGCACTTATCACTTGTGGCTGAACCTAACTCTCAATATGTCGGTGATATGACACCATCCTCTGGCTCTGGCCATGACGAAACCACGGCTATTTTCGAGTACATCATGAACCAAATCGAAGGTGACCTTGATGAAGTTGAGGTTCTTGGGTGTGATGGAACAAACACTAACACTGGTTGGAAGGGAGGTATTCGTCGAAAATTAAAGGAACTAACAGGCTATTTGTCTCTTACATTTTAACGAACTGCCTTTCCGAGCTCTCTTCATGCATATTGGCGCTAATTCAAGCCCATATTCTTACACAGGTCCCATAGGTTCAAAACTATCTGACTGTGAAAAGCTCCCAGTGGTGTCATTCAAACCAGTAAAATGTGACTTACCTCATCATAGTCAGAAGAGCTCAGAAAACTCAGTAAAGACCTGAGATACTTATCTCAAGTCTTCCATTGCTAATGGTCCTCGTCACGTCTTTGAGACTATTTATAGGTCTAGATACTTACCAAACGAATACCAGGCTGTAATCCGTTTATCTATTCAGACGAATGCATTTCTCGCACTCCCAGAGAATGGTCTTTTCGCCATGATGACTGATGTTCTATTTGCCGTCCGACAAGATGCATTACATATTCTTAGTGCTCGAAAACACGAAGCAGAGAGTCTTCGTAACACTATTAGATATAACATCATTCCCAGACTGAATTTTGAGGCGAAAGATTAAACTAAAATGATTTTTTGGGAAAGCACTGATGTTTCAATAACTGTACCGCCAGTTCTAAGGACGGTACCAAACAAATAGCTCATGGACAAACTTTCACTTTCTGACAACAATGTGCCAGAATAGTCCTCCACCGTCTATCCATGCCACACGATGGCAGTAGAACGGATATTGAAATTAGCCACTGAAGCAACCTCTCGAGTATGTGGCAGTGAGGCAAGGGACGGGATGATCAGGTCAACCTTACTTTCTAGGCAAGCTGTGTCTAAATTGCAATCAAAGTCCCAATTTGTGACAATTTTTCCTGACAGTGACGAATTGGATTAGTTCATCCGTCTCTATATATGGTTGGTTGGTTGGGTAGGGCTGGCGCAGGAGCCCTAGGTGCAGCCACCTTCACGTGGTAGACTCTGGAACAGGCTATATGACCAGGTGAGCGAGGACCTGCACAACCGCTTAAATGTACTGAATTTGCCCTCTTTTCTGGCCCCAGAGGAGGCATCCTTATCCCCCCAAGGGCACATAACTGACATTTTTATACTTGAATGTCAGCTTTCTAGGCAAGTGACATGTATTTAACCAAAAAATGTTAACTTTAACATAACTAAAATTCATGAAGAACTTTGGTATTTTTTGTAATTTTCGGTGAAATTTTGAAACTTTAAGGCAATAGTTCTCACAGAAGATATTATTTGATTTCAAAACAAATCTATACCTGTAATGTCCACGTGGGTTGGCCACTTTTGCCAGGTATTACATTTCGTTCCGAAAAAAAAAGTGGTAAAACGCTGCACCCTAGTGGGGCACCGAACCATCCAAACCTTTGATCAGAAAAAATCAAAAGTGCTAGTAACAGTTTTTCAGATGTGTGTTAAGGACATGAAGAATTTCAACATTGTGTATGGACAATACGCAAAAAAATAAACATAAACTGTTTTTTATTTTCTGCGGAAAATTTGTTTTAGCGGCAAACCCCCCACGAAAAATTTTGGAAGTCTACACCCGAAAGGCAAAAAGAATAAACCAAAGTAAATGAAGTTGTGCACAGATTTTGTAGACATAAAATGAGGGAATACGGGTTAAGTATATTCGTGGAAAAAAAGGGTTGTTTGGGGCACCGACCCTTCCAAACCTTTGATCACGAAATATCGAAAGTGCTAGTAACAGTATGTCAGATGTGTGTAAAGGACATGAAGAATTGCAAGATAACTTTGTGTATGGACAATACGTCAAAATTAAACGAATACTGTTGCTTTTGTTTTCTGCGGAAAAACGGTTTTAGGGGGCTAAAGAGTCCACCCCAAAATTTTTAAATTTCACTCCCGAAAGGTAAGAAGAAGTGAACCAAAATGAATGAAATTTTGCAGATATTGCAGATATAAACTGAGGGAATACGAGTTTCGTATTTTCCAGTAAGAAACGGTTAGGTGGGGCACGGCCCTCTTCAAACCTTCGATCATGAAATATCAAAAGTCTTAGTAACAGTATGTCAGATGCAAAGGACACAAGGATTTGAACGAAAGATTTCGTATGAACAATACGCAAAAAATAAACGAATACGCGTTTTCTTATTTTCTGTGGATAAATGGTTTTAGGGGGCAAAAGCTCCCACTCAAAAATTTGAAAGTTGACGCAAGAAAGACAAGAAGAAATGGACCGAAATGAATGAAATGTGCACAAGTATTGTAGAGGTAAGATGAGGGAATATGTGTTTCGTATTCTTCCTGAAAGAAAAAGCTGTTGAGTGGACCGAGGTTTTGAGGGGCGAGAGGTATGGATCAAAGCGAATGAAATTGTGTGTAGATATTGGGTGTGTAAACTATGGCCCTCCGTGTCTCACATGTGTCGTGTCTCCATCCGATTTCTTTAAAGGAGGTGGGCGGATAAGGGCCATTTTTCGCCCATCAGACAACTGAAAAACGAAGTGTCCGATTCCGACAAGTTTGCAATGTATTTGTATACTAGAAGATATGTTGCGTATGTAGAGATAAGAGATACGTGATAAAGAAAATAGTAAGTCATAGAAATGAGTGCCGAAAAAGAGGTCGTTTCAGCGTTTTGCGACATTTAGGTAATGTTTGCTGTCTTTGATGGAGACTTTTAGGAAGAGGGAGTCGATGAACCAAAATAAATCTGACACGTCATAATATAACGCTGTGTAACCTTTGATGTGAGTACTAATTGATTTTGGTTCAGTGTGTCCTTCTACCTATTAGAGAACAAAATGTATTGCGCGAGAGTATAGAGCGATGACTACCGTTTATACGCTGTAATGTACGAGTTCAACTGGAGACTCCAGCTCTGATGTTATTTACCGATTGTGACTGAAAATATATGCTCAGCATGTCAATAAAATATATAAAGAAAATGTATTGTTTGCGCGGAAGTGTGTGTAGGACAGCAAAAATAGAGACAGCACGTTGTGGAGTATTGAGAAAGTGTGTCATTTCTGAAAGTGGTATGAGTAAAAGTGCGAGCAGGAAAACCAGTCGCAGAATGGCATGAATTTCTGCAATATATATATATATATATATATATAAGAATCATACATACACGCGTCAATGAAGTACCTATGGGAATTCATTGATACGCTATATTGCAATACTGAGGGAAAGATGAAAAACAACGACCAACAATAACTACCTGATGTATCCGATCCAAGTTAATACATACCCATACCCACAAACTTCCCACCCCCATATATATATAGCCAATCCTACACTCACGAGCACTTAAGTGACGAAGGTATGTACTCTGTGTACATACATCATGACGATGCTTCTGTTCTCCGAGTTCAGTTACGATCACGACACATAAGATTTAAAACCTATAATATTTGGATCAAAACAGAGCAAAGCAACATCGCACACATACAGTGGTACTGTCAATGTAAAGTAGGCGCACGGGTCGTCAGATGTTGTGCGCATGTTGCTTCCGTACTATGGTTTCTGGCTTACTGGCGCCACAATTCCACCGCAGTTAAGAAATCAAGTCTAGAATATACTCATACACTACAAGATGACGCCTGGAGGATGGTCCAGTGGCGATTCGGATGACGATAGCAAGCACGATGCCTAATCTAGAAACTAGCTACAAGTGTCTCCAGGTGTCTGATTATTATCTATGCTTGATTATTTCCGATGTAATATATTGATCTCATGGTCGTAGTAGACTTCATTCTTCTTATTCTTGCCGTTAGTGTTCTATTTACTATTGCTTTCTCGGATTACAACTCATGACATTAGTGTTTACGTTCCTTCATTAACACACAACTTACCTCTTTGTTTATTTTTTTACCTCTCACTTTTAGCGCTTTCCGTTAAAATATATTTGTTTTCTTATTTTTATGAGGTATACTATTGAAAACCATGCATTTCACATCTCGGGCCTGATGGGCGAAAAATGGCCCTTATCAGCCCACCTCCTTTTTCAGATCAACTACATGCCCAAACAGTATAGCGTTTTTAAAAAAAATTCAGGAGGCACTTTTAACCCTTATAATGTTTTTCACATAAACAAAATACGTGTCGATTTATTTCCAGTTTGCTCTTGATCTGCCAAATTTGAAGCAAAACGGATAGGGAAACTTGAGAAACACTAAAGGGCTTATTTCACATAGGGTGTATATAATATCTACACACAATTTCATTTGCTTCGATCCACTCCTTCCTGCGCTATTACGGAAATATCTACTTTTTTCAGATGGGGCCTAGGCCCCAACAGTGTTTTTCCACTGAAGGTGAAACACGTTTCATTTATTGTTTTGGAATATGCGAAGTTTCGTCGCAATTCGAAATATTCTTTAAGAACGTCTGACATATGCTTATTTGCAATTTTGATATTTAGTAATCAACGGTGTAGAAGGTCCGTGCCTTACTCAACCGCTTTTTTCCAGGATAATACGAAACCCAATTATCTCATCTTACGTCTACAATATCTGTGCGCAATGTAATTCAATTTGATGCAGCTTTTCTTGTCCTTTGGGCCTCCCGCAGAATAAGAAACCATATTCGTTTCTTTTGCGTATTGTCCCTACACAATGTTTTGTTCCAATTCTTCATGTTTTTCAAGTACTTGTGACATACTGTTATTAGCACTTTTGATATTTTACGATCAAAGTTTTGGAGGGGTTTGTGTCCCACCTAAACAGTTTTCTTTTTTTCAAGAAAATCAAGAACCCGTATTCGCCAATTTTATGTCTACAGTATCAATGAACAATGTTATTCACTTCCTCTGGCCATGCGTCCTCAATTTTCAAAATTTTGGGTGGGAGCTTTTGCCCCTAATACCTTTTTTTCGCAGAAAATAGAAAACCCGTATTCGTAAATTTTTCCATACTGTCCCTACACAATGTGTTGTTTCAATTTTTTTTTTTTTTTTTTGTCCTTCAAGCACTTCTGACATACTGTTATTAGCACTTTCGATATTTCACGATCAAAGTTTTGGAGGGGTCTGTGTCCCACCTAAACGGTTTTCTTTTTTTCAAGAAAATCAAGAACCCGTATTCCCTCATTTTATGTCTACAATATCTGAGCACAATTTCATTGACCTCGTTTAACTTCCTCTGGCCTTTCGGGCCTTAATTTGAAAACAATTTGGGTGGGGGCTTTTACCCCCTAAAACCGTTTTTTCCGCAGAATATAAAAACCCGTATTCCTTTATTTTTTGCGTACTGTTCTTACACAAAGTTTCCTTGAAATTCTTCATGTCCCTTATACACATTTTACATACTGTTACTAGCATTTTCAATATTTCGTGATGAAAGTTTTGAGGGTTCCGTGCCCCACGTAACCGTTTTTTTTTTTTTTTTTTTTTTAGGAAAATACGAAGCACGCATTCCCTACTTTTGTCTGCAATATGTGTGTAAAATTTCGTTTACTTCTGTTCAATTTCTTTGCCTTTCGGGCGTCAACTTTCAAAATTTTGTGTGGGGGCTTTTGCCCCTTAAAACTTTTTTTCCCCAGAAAATAGGAGACACGTATTCGTTTATTTCATGTGTAATATCTACCTGCCAAACTTTATCAAAATCGAAGTGTTACACATCGGAAGTGTTACTTGTTAGTAACTAATATTTCTTTAAAATTTTGGAGGCGCGGTGGCTCAGTGGTAGAGCGTTCACCTCCGGTGCTTGGGGTTCCATGTTCAATCTCAGCTTGCGCTGTGTGGAATTTGTGGTGGACAAACACCGTGCTCGTGTGTTTTGTCGGGGTTCTCCCGTTTCCTCCCACATTTTTCATTCCACCATTTCACTCATCTCTTATCATCACCGTCTCCTTTAACCTAACCTGCATAAACCTGGGGTGTAAAACTTAAAGATTTCATTTGATTTTTTTCTTTAAAATTTTATGAACAAATAGTGGGAATTAAAGATTATACAAGTGAAAAATTGAGATCTATTGCAAGTTTCGGCTCCTTTGAACATTGAAGGAAATGACGGCACAGTTATTTGGATTCCAGGTAGACATAAAATATGAAACTGAGATTTCACTATATTTCAGTCATCATTTTAATGCACACTGTAAAGTTCTTAAATTCTAATTAAGTCAGGATTTTGTATCCAAATTACGTTGCAACATAATAATTGTTAGAAAACATGAATTGGCAATGCAAATTTAAGATTAGTCGATGCTTTAGATAGCATGGGGAAAAGGTGAAGAGTGTAACCTAAGTGTGTGGCCAAGTAGGTTGCGAGGCGATGTAATAAATTGCATGTCTTCTATTTGCTAGAGTCCAACTCAACCGTTTCATTTTGTTTTAAAACAAAACACTTTTATCATGAGTTACATTAGCATACAGTACATGAGTGACAATTTATATTATGATAGAATATACTATGAGTTTTAATAGAAAAAGTGCAGACACTCGATAATTATTACGTAGTAAGATTTCAATAGATTCAGTGCTTGATCGTGCCGTGTGTGAAGTTATGAAATAATTATCGCCTTTCCCTTGACCCTCTGGTATACACGGGATAAAATGGGTATCAATCCTACTTTATTTACATTTTATAAAGTTGGAAACTATGCTTTAGTCCCTACCTTGATCATATCCTGGTTCGGAGGGTAGGTTTCCGAGACGAGTCGAGACGTCTCTTGAAATGCCCTGTCTCGTCTCATGTCTCAAAAATGCAAATACAGTTTTTGAAATTGTTTAAAATGTTATTAACTCGGAATAAATTATTGCCTTCGAAAGTATACCAGCGTTTATTATTTCAAATGAGACCGTTTATTATTTCAAATCCGTTCTGTATCTTTCTAAAGTAATAAATACTGGAATTGGTTTCAAGGCTGTTTCTGAGTGAATACTTTCTTCAAAATAATATTAAAAATTATAAAAAGATTTTCGAGACATTCGAGTCGAGAAATACGCTTGTCTCGACACGTCTCGAATTTTACTAAGTGTGTCTCGACTCGGATTCCAGTCGAGATTCGACACATGTCGACTCGTGAGCATCCCTAAATATTCATATTTTAAATGTGCAATACTACCTCGCGAAAAATGACACCGAAGTTAATTTACCAAAGTCTACTTTCTTCTTGTTAGATTAGTGATCGTTGTTTAGGATAGATTATGCAAAGTCAGATATGGTTATGTATGTTTACACTTTCGTTTCTTTCCTTCAAGGGGGCGCGGTGGCTCAGTGATAGAGCGTTTACCTCCGGAGCTTGGTGTCCCTGGTTCAAACCCAGCTCTCGCCGTGTGGACTTTGTGGTGGACAAACACCGTGCTCGTGGGTTTTCTCGGGGCTCTCCCGTATCCTCCCACTTTCTTCATTCCACCATTTCATTAATTTTTCATAATCACTGTGTTCTTTAGCCTAACCGGCATAACCGTGGGACGTAAAACTCAAAGATTTCACTTTTTCTTTGTGTCAAAATGTATTCCTATCTATTCCCATTTATTATTAATAATATATTTCTTGCATTTATTAATAACTATCTGAAAAAACCCATTATTCGCATGGTGGCTGTATTTGGAAGTCAACGCCTGTAGTAGTATCACTGTTGACTTCAGCGAGTGCGAAGACTATGGATTTGACATGTATATCGGTCATTTTGGATTATTTTTACATGTTAGGGTATACCCTCCCGTACCCCGACCCGCAACCAAATGGGGTGAATTTGGAAGTTAATGCAATCGAAGTTTCACCATTGATCTCAGAAACCGCCAAAACTATGAATTCGACACTAATATCGGTCACTTTCTATTACTTTTACATGTCCCTGTAAACGTCTCCTGAAACCCCCTGGTTCGATTAAAAAAAGGAACACTTCATCTTGATCTGGGACGTGGACCAAGGTACCCGAGATCAAAATTTGGTAACTCTCGGTCATCTCGTCTGGTCTCCATGCAGCACAGATACATATAGGGATGCACACGAGACGAGTCGAGACAGGATTTTCCTGACAAAATTCGAGTCGAGACACGGCTCTTCTAATAGTGAAATATACATTTTTCGTGTCGAGACATCACTGTTACAGCACATTTTCGAGACCAGACAGCCACAAATCTTGTCTCGTGAGCATCCCTAGATACATTCATACAGACAGACACATAAACACACTTTTTATTTTATTTAAATTAGAGAAAATGAAATCTTTGAATTTACGTCCCACTCTTATGCCGGTTAGACTAAAGGAGACGGTGATGGTGAGTAATGAATGAAATTGGTGGAATGGAGAAAGTGTGAGGAAACGGGAGGACCTCGAGAAAACCCACGCACACGGTGTTTGTCCACCACAAAGTTCACTTGGCGGGGGCTGGGATTGAACCCGGGACCCCAAGTACCAGAGGAGAACGCTCTACCACTGAGCCACCGCGACCCCTTATTTATATTAGATTAGGTGTATTACAAACTGTGTTTCTTCCAGAAATGATTTTAGGGGGCACTGCCCGCCAGGAGCTCTGAGAGTATCCCCGGAAGAGACCAAAATAATACGTGTATAATATAATAATAAATAGAATAATATCAACAGTGTCCCCCGGAATACGAAATGTGCCCCCCGGGAACATAGTTTCTGAAAGAAATATTGATTTCAAAAAAAAAAAAAACAGACAGAACCAACGGCGCCGACTTTCCAAAATTTATGTGTGTGCATATCAATGGCGGGGCGTGTTATATGTTTTCAGGGGAGTCTCGATATTGTTTTTTTTTTTTTGATTGATTTCTTTTCAGTTAAAATCTCTTATGAACACTGTCATAAAGGGCTGTGCTGTGATAAAGTAAAATATACCGGTAATATAAGGATAAGTTGGGGCTGTCCTAGCTCAGTCGGTAACACGACTGACTTAAACGTAAAGAAACAGGTTTAAACCCATGTTCAAGTTTAATTACTGTAATACATATTCCCAATATATACAATCGTGATATTTAGTGTATATTTTCAACAACTTACATGATAAAGAATGAATGCAAGAAGCACTGATGTTATCAGCACGTTACTAAAAGAAAATACTACATTCATACAAATTAAAATAAAAAAAATCATCATAAAAGAAAATAATTTTAATGTTACTGCAGAAAGAACTTGCAAGGAGTTTGTTGTGGACATAAAGTATAGTGACTAACTTAGTGTGTTCCTTGGTTGCTTTTGCACAAACAAACTTGAAACGAACAATTATGCTTTAGAGGATAGAAATTTTCACTTCCATCTCGATGTTTTAATTGTTTATTTTTTGATAGTGGCAATATTTATTTCATTATGTTTCTATGAACCTAAAAATCTTGCCTGCAGCGCCCTGACAAGATTATTTGTGTGAGTGGTGGAGCCAGGGAGTACCCACGTAGTCGGCGCGCATGAACAAAACAACTCCTAGCATTTCTTACACAGTACATGGTTGTTTGGCGTAGAACGTTGCTACTATACTAGCGAGTTCCAGCTAGTTAAGCCTTTTATTAACAGCCGGAGGCAGCATTCTGTTATATCGTTGTAGTGAGTCGTGTGTTAAAATACTCCTAGTACCAGCGTTTTGATTCTTGTATTGGCCTTGAAGAAGAAAACAAATGCCTTTCGAGGAATACAAGTTCCCTTTAATTCATGAAGTTGATACAGAAATCACCTTCCAACTTATGCTCTGCAGAAATGCTGGAAGTCTTTCTAAAACGAGCGGAACGAGCGAGCTATTTATCAAACGGCTCGACTCGAAACTCGACGACAAAAACAGTGACTCGTCTCGGAACTCGATTGGAGAAAATTACCTTTGATTCGACTCGAAACTCGACTTGAATTCTAGTCGAGTTTTAGCTCGACTCGTGCCCATCCCAAGGCATTAGAAAAAATGGCAGCTTATTATTATTCTGCTAAACTAATTATATAATAATAAGAATGTTGTTATGTAAAATTAAAAATATAGAATATAGAGAAGCGTAGGATATGCAAACCGATTTGAAAGAACTCCAATATTACATACCATCAACAAACTATTTTCTAGTAGTACAGTAGGCCTGCTCATCAGAACACCGTTTATTCATATTAACCCCTTACTCTATATCGTTAATTATGGTACCCTTGTTTTCAGGGTGGGAATTACCGGGGGATGAGTGGGACAGACAATGAATGACACGGAGAATCAGTCGTATTAGGAAATGCTAAAACAAATCTTATGCTCTTACTCACTTTCACTAACGTGTCTGCTCACTACGGACGCATCGTAAGCATATACATTAACATATAGCCACGAGAGAATATATAGGCCGAACTCAGATTTTGAGTACAGTGTCAAAGGTTCATTTCCATAAACTGTAGTCCACTTATGTTCCGCAATAATAGTCCACTTATGTTCTATTAAATCCACTTGTTCTATTTATTGGATATTACAAATATTATGCAAACTTGCAAACTAAAATGAACTATAACAAAAATTAAAACAATATGGTAATAGATACAATGTAGAGGATGGATATGACATGCCCAAGTATGATGGAAGAAGATATTTGTTTACTTCTTGGCCAACCACTAAGAGCATTTATAGATCCATATTCTACTTTGTTATGCGCAATTAGTACCAGAGGTGGCCATTTTCCACTGGGCTCGCGCTCACCTGTCTCACCTGGGCTCGCACTCACTCGGGCTTGCGCTCGCTGGTCTCAATTGGACTCGCGATCAGTAGCGTTTGCTATCACTTCTCCCAACTGGGCTCGCGATCACTCGCGCTCGCGCTCGCTAGTCGCAACTGGACTTGCGATCACTAGCGCTCGCGATCACTTCTCCCAACTGGGCTCGTGATCACTCGCGCTCGCACTCACTAATCTTATCTGGGCTCGCACTCACCCGGGCTCGCGCTCACTTGTCTCAACTAGACTCGCGATCACTAGCGCTCGCGATCACTTCTCAAAACTGGGGTCGCGCTCACTCGCGCTCGCACTCACTCGGGCTCGCTTTCACTTCTCTCCACTAGGCTTGCACTCACCTGGGCTTGCGCTCACTCGCGCTCGCGCTTAGTTCTCTCAACTGAGCTCGCACTCACTCGGACTCACGCTCACTTGTCTCAACTAGGCTCTCGCTCACTTGGGTTCACGCTCTCTTCTCTCGACTGCACTCGCGCCCTGGCTCATTTCTTTCAATTGGGCTCGCGCTCATTCGGGCTCGGGCTCAGTTCCCTCAATTGGGCTCGCGCTCACGTATTTCATTGGGGCTCGAGCTCACTTCTCTGAGTCGGGCTCGCACTGATTTGTTTCATTGAGGCTCGGGCTCAATTATTGAGCGCAAGATCAATGCTCGCGAGCTTGTACACCTTAATGGGCTGATTAATGGCATATGCCCCCTCCAATTTCAACTTCTGATGGAGTTGTTACAATTAATCGGAGTTTTCTACTTTTCCTATTTTTGCGGCAGCCCAAACTATTATCTAAATCGATTTTTGTTAAAATAATGTGAGTCACTTTTATATCGATTAATCATTGTTTCTGTTTGCAGAATCTATGTGGATAGAGCTATCATTTAGTTACAAAATAAGGGTTTTTCTTATCTCATAGAAATACCTGACACGTTAATACTAAACTTCGTTAGAACAGCTGCTTCAAGAAATTTTGCAGCACAGAAATATCGGAAAACGATTTTGGGAAAGGGTATCTCCTTTTTTTTTTCGCTATGGCTGAAAGTATCTGAGATATATTTCATTTTGCTTTAGAAAAACGTACGATAGGTATTAAAGAGGTATTCAAATCTAGACTTTGACTAGCAGTAGTCCTAATTCAGTAGAAAATAGAGCTATTAATGCTATATATGAGTTGTCAGATACAAAAATAAAATAATAAGGATGTTGCAGGGTATTAAACGTGGGCGGACTTTAAGGAACATGAAATAAAATGTTCCTGATATTTAAATCTGGGCTTTGACTACAAGTAGGCCTAGTTCCTCAATAGAAAATAGGCTATATGACTAACGTCATATAGGAGTTATCAGACATCAGAATAAAATATTAAGTGTGTTGCAGAGTTCAAGTCTTAAGGCTGTCATCACACTTGCAGACCAATACTCATCAAATGAATCTCTTTCTTATTTACTAAGATCAAAACAACTTATGAACCAAAAAAAGCTTAGTGTTAGTAAATAAGAAAAAGATTTGAGTGTTCGTCTGCAACCAAGATTGCAGCACTAAGAAGCAACGCCTAAATATATCTGAGTATGATGATTTCGTTTAAGAAAAACAGTCCTGTTAGCAAGCAAATTCTATTATGTAAGTATTCATGCCGAATCATGAAATTATTTTAATGCAGTTGATGAACTGTCAGGCTTATAAGAAAAATTTGGTTCGAAAATTTCCAGGGCCAAAATTAGACTTACTGTCGCCTATGCTTCACACATTAAACTTGCAACATCCGTATTTTATTCTGATATCTGATAACTGCTATACGACATTAGTAGCTCTGCTTTCTACCGAGTTATTTGGTCTATTTGTAATTGTAGTTAAAAGCTAGATTTTAATAGCCAGGGCATTTTATTACAAGTTCTTCAAGGTCTGCTCAAGTTTAATACAACGCAACTCCGCAACGTCATTATTTTTTTATACCTGATAGATAAGTCATATAAGATAGTAGCTCCATTTTCTGCTTAGGAAGTAACTAACACCTGAATTTCAATATTTGGTGAATTTTATTACAAGTCCCTCAAGGGAGCTATGTTTGCTATCGGTGAGCTTTTGTCCGTCCCTATAATATAAGACTGTCGTGAGCTTATGTCCGGTGAGCTTATGTCCGACACCCACATTACGCATAGATATCTCTTGTTTTTAACTGACACATAGATTCTTAGATTTTGATTTTTATTTATTTATATTTTTGTGAGAAGACAGCTTTAGAAGTAAAATTAGAAGTAGAAATTTAAGGAGACATTACAGGTATTCAACATTCGTGAAATTCCAGACCTTATAATAACAAGAGCTAAACGTTTCGCGAAGGTCTGCTAAACATTTGTTAAAGGAAGTAACAGGATCTGATATAAGTGACTATAAGTGTTGGTTAAAACCATTTTATAATAAAACAGCTACCTCTGTGGAAGCTAAAAGCAAACCAAAAGGAAAAGGGAGCTTTCTCTGACCCCTTTATTTCGGTTTGAATGTAACACAACTAAATAATAGTACTTCAGAGGATATTGCAATATAAATGGTCTCATAGGCTCCAGTAATACTTGCAGGAGTTCCGGCCTATCCTACAGGGACGTGCTAATAAAAGCATTAAAAATTAGCGATTTTTGAGAAGTTTTGGTAGTGTATACCTCCAGAGCAATAACTTTTATATATAGAGAGAAGGAAATGTAGAAAAAATATTTTCTAATTTTTAAAATGTACTTTTAATCGGAGGGGGCTTGTAAGAGAAGTAACACGGATAAAAATTAAGACTTTTTGTTGCTTCAAACTAAAAGAAGAAAACTTTCCTACTATATTAATTGTCGTATACAACAATCAGGGCCGAACTTCAGCGGATTGGACCGATTGCTCCCAGTCGGGTCCCGCGCTAGAGTGTAATCTACTATCCAGTGCCATCTTAGCAGCATATGTGCTGCTGGCAACCCTTAGCTCTTTCGTCAGGTATGTGCTAATCTTCACGGTAATAAGATTTGATAAATCCGCAATGAAAATATTGTGTCAAACAACATCAAAATCGAGTTATAACCAGGGGTAAAAATGGATCTGAAAAGGTTGGGGAACGCATGACGTCATGCCGTCCCTTGTGCCTATCTTTGCCCACTATATTTTTTAGGAAGTGGAGGGAAGCCATAGATATTTTTGGAAGCGGGGGATCATGTCCCCCGTGTTTTCCCTCACTCTTAACTCTGGTTGTAACAAACGGCACGCCATCGTCTCAGGGTAGCTTTCGAAAAAAGACTTTAATGAAAGGAGGTGTGTATGTGTGTGTGTGTGTGTGTGTGTGTCTTATTTTTTTGGATGTTAAATTGCTATCTTTCTTTTTTAATAGCCCATTGACTTATATGAGGAAGTATTTTTCTTTTAAATAGACGAGATATTAATCATTCAATTTTACTAATTTCTTCTTCTGTCATATTTAAGAGTTCCTTGCTTTAAAAATATTCAATGTAATGTTGTTTTAGTTTTTATTTATACCGGTAGCCTATATATTAAAATTACATAATACAGTAGTTAAATTTCACATAGAATACATTTAAAGATCTCAAGAAGAAGTAGTCGGTAAAATTAGCAGGCTAAAACTCTTTTATTTCAAAAAATTAAAACAATGTTTCCTCATATAAATTAATGGGCTGAATAACCATTATGGTGCAAGTTATCAACATTCTTAAGAGCTACTCTTGTTTATTGGGATTTAAAGAAGCTACAATTAAATAATACATAATTATTTCCCTCGACTTTTCTATGAACGCACAGCTTCATTAGTTGCTAGTAAATAAATTTCCTACTTCTCAAGGTCAAGTAGTTTCCTTACTCTATGATCTCACACACACACAAAAAAAAAACTTGGGTCACAGAAGTTGTTACTAAAACAACAAAAACAAATACCTGCATCAAACAAATACCATCCTCTCATAAAAACCATGAAAAAGTCGGTTCTCTATCGAAAGGTGTTTGAAGTCCTCTGGCATCCATCATTTCCCTCAACTGGCATCGCGCTCACTTGAGCTCGGGATCACTTCTCTAAACTGGGCTCACGATCACTCGGGCTCGCGATCACTTCTCTGAACTGGGCTCGCGCTCATTCGTACTCGCGCTCTCTCGGGCTCGCACTCACTTCTCTCGATTTGGTTCACGCTCAATGGGGCTCGCGCTCACTAATCTCAAGTGGGCTCGCGCTTACTTATTTCATTGGAGCTCGGGCTCACTCGGGCTCGCGCTCAATTATTGAGCCCGAGCCCGGTTGAGCGTGAGTGCCGAGCTCACGAGCGTCGGGATCGCGAGTTTGGACACCTATGATTAGTACATTCAATATTCACGAACGACGACGAACTGAAGGGTATGAGGATACCGTTGCAAGTAACAACTGTAGTCATAAAATTATAGTTAAACTAAGCAACCATGAAAATAGTGGGGAAATTAGAATGACATTAGAACAAAATGTGATTGAGGGGGAAAATCCCCCTCATTCCCCCGGTAATTCCCCCTGAAAACAAGGGTACCATAATTAACGATATACAGAAAGGGGTTAATATGAATAAACGGTGTTCTGATGAGCAGGCCTACTGTACTACTAGAAAATAGTTTGTTGATGGTATGTAATATTGGAGTTCTTTCAGATCAGTTTGCATATCCTACGCTTCTCTATATTCTGTATTTTTAATTTTACATAATAACATTCTTATTATTATATAATTAGTTTAGCAGAATAATAATAAGCTGCCATTTTTTCTAATGCCTTGGGATGGGCACGAGTCGAGCTAAAACTCCACTCAAATTTAAGTCGGGTTTCGAGTCGAAAAAAATGAAATATTTAAGTTTAATGTCCCACGGTTATGCCGGTTAGGCTAAAGGAGACGGTGATAATGAGAAATGGGTGAAATGGTGGAATGAAGAAAGTGGGCGGAAACGGGAGAACCCCGAGAAAACCCACGAGCACAATGTTTGTCCACCCCGAAGTCCACACGGCGCTAGCTGGGATCGAACCAGGGACCCCAAGCACCGGAGGTGAACGCTCTACCACTGAGCCACCATTATGTTTAGGTTCATAGAAACATAATGAAATAAATATTGCCACTGTCAAAAAATAAACAATTAAAACATCGAGATGGAAGTGAAAATTTCTAACCTCTAAAGCATAATTGTTCGTTTCAAGTTTGTTTGTGCAAAAGCAACCAAGGAACACACTAAGTTAGTCACTATACTTTATGTCCACAACAAACTCCTTGCAAGTTCTTTCTGCAGTAACATTAAAATTATTTTCTTTTATGATGATTTTTTTTATTTTAATTTGTATGAATGTAGTATTTTCTTTTAGTAACGTGCTGATAACATCAGTGCTTCTTGCATTCATTCTTTATCATGTAAGTTGTTGAAAATATACACTAAATATCACGATTGTATATATTGGGAATATGTATTACAGTAATTAAACTTGAACATGGGTTTAAACCTGTTTCTTTACGTTTAAGCCAGCCGTGTTACCGACTAAGCTAGGACAGCCCCAACTTACCCTTATATTACCGGTATATTCTACTTTATCACAGCACAGCCCTTTATGACAGTGTTAATTAAAGATTTTAACTGAAAACAAATCAATCAAAAAAAAAAAAAAACAATATCGAGACTCCCCTGAAAACATATAACACGCCCGCCATTGATATGCACACATATAAATTTTGGAAAGTCGGCGCCGTTGGTTCTGTCTGTTTTTTTTGAAATCAATATTTCTTTCAGAAACTATGTTCCCGGGGGGCACATTTCGTATTCCGGGGGACACTGTTGATATTATTCTATTTATTATTATATTATACACGTATTATTTTGGTCTCTTCCTGGGGTACTCTCAGAGCTCCTGGCGGGCAGTGCCCCCTAAAAACATTTCTGGAAGAAACACAGTTTGTAATACACCTAATCTAATATAAATAAGGGGTCGCGGTGGCTCAGTGGTAGAGCGTTCACCTCTGGTACTTGGGGTCCCGGGTTCAATCCCAGCCCCCGCCAAGTGAACTTTGTGGTGGACAAACACCGTGTGCGTGGGATTCCTCCGGGTCCTCCCGTTACCTCACACTTTCTCCATTCCACCAATTTCATTCATTACTCATCATCACCATCTCCTTTAGCCTAACCTGCATAAGCGTGGGACGTAAACTCAAAGATTTCATTTTCTTCTAATTTAAATAAAATAAAAAGTGTGTTTATGTGTCTGTCTGTATGTATGTATCTAGGGATGCGCACGAGACAAGATTTGTGGCTCTCTGGTCTCCTGTCCTGTCTCCTGTCTCGACTCGTCTCGTGCGCATCCCTATATGTATCTGTGTGCTGCCTGGAAACCAGGCGAGTGGATCGAGAGTTACCAAATTTTGATCTCGGGTACCTTGGTCCAGGTCCCAGATCAAGATGAAGTGTTTCTTTTTTTTAATCAAACCATGGGGTTTCAGGAGACGTTTACAGGGACATGTAAAAGTAATAGAAAATGACCGATATTAGTGTCGAATTCATAGTTTTGGCGGTCTTTTAGATCAATGGTGAAACTCCGATTGCATTAACTTCCAAATTCACCCCATTTGGTTGCGGGTCGGGGTACCGGAGGGTATACCCAAACATGTAAAAATAATCCAAAATGACCGATATACATGTCAAATCCATAGTCTTCGCACTCGCTGAAGTCAACGGTGATACTACTACAGGCGTTGACTTCCAAATACAGCCACCATGCGAATAATGGGTTTTTCAGATAGTTATTTATAAATGCAAGAAATCAATTATTAATAATAAATGGGAATAGATAGGGATGCATTTTGAAAGAAAGAAAAAATGAAATCTTTGAGTTTTACGTCCCACGGTTATGCCGGTTAGGCTAAAGAACACGGTGATTATGAAAAATGAATGAAATGGTGGAATGAAGAAAGTGGGAGGATACGGGAGAGCCCCGAGAAAACCCACGAGCACGGTGTTTGTCCACCACAAAGTCCAAACGGCGAGAGCTGGGTTCGAACCAGAGACACCAAGCTCCGGAGGTAAACGCTCTATCACTGAGCCACCGCGCCCCCTTGAAGGAAAGAAACGAAAGTGTAAACATACATAACCATATCTGACTTTGCATAATCTATCCTAAACAACGATCACTAATCTAACAAGAAGAAAGTAGACTTTGGTAAATTAACTTCGGTGTCATTTTTCGCGAGGTAGTATTGCACATTTAAAATATGAATATTTAGGGATGCTCACGAGTCGACATGTGTCGAATCTCGACTGGAATCCGAGTCGAGACACACTTAGTAAAATTCGAGACGTGTCGAGACAAGCGTATTTCTCGACTCGAATGTCTCGAAAATCTTTTTATAATTTTTAATATTATTTTGAAGAAAGTATTCACTCAGAAACAGCCTTGAAACCAATTCCAGTATTTATTACTTTAGAAAGATACAGAACGGATTTGAAATAATAAACGGTCTCATTTGAAATAATAAACGCTGGTATACTTTCGAAGGCAATAATTTATTCCGAGTTAATAACATTTTAAACAATTTCAAAAACTGTATTTGCATTTTTGAGACATGAGACGGGACAGGGCATTTCAAGAGACGTCTCGACTCGTCTCGGAAACCTACCCTCCGAACCAGGATATGATCAAGGTAGGGACTAAAGCATAGTTTCCAACTTTATAAAATGTAAATAAAGTAGGATTGATACCCATTTTATCCCGTGTATACCAGAGGGTCAAGGGAAAGGCGATAATTATTTCATAACTTCACACACGGCACGATCAAGCACTGAATCTATTGAAATCTTACTACGTAATAATTATCGAGTGTCTGCACTTTTTCTATTAAAACTCATAGTATATTCTATCATAATATAAATTGTCACTCATGTACTGTATGCTAATGTAACTCATGATAAAAGTGTTTTGTTTTAAAACAAAATGAAACGGTTGAGTTGAACTCTGGCAAATAGAAGACATGCAATTTATTACATCGCCTCGCAACCTACTTGGCCACACACTTAGGTTACATTCTTCACCTTTTCCCCATACTATCTAAAGCATCAACTAATCTTAAATTTGCATTATCAATTCGGGTTTTCTAACAATTATTATGTTGCAACGTAATTTGGATACAAAATCCTGACTTAATTAGAATTTAAGAACTTTACAGTGTGCATTGAAATGATGACAGAAATATAGTGAAATCTCAGTTTCAAATTTTATGTCTACCTGGAATCCAAATAACTGTGCCGTCATTTCCTTCAATGTTCAAAGAAGCCGAAACTTGCAATAGATCTCAATTTTTCACTTGTATAATCTTTAATTCCCACTATTTGTTCATAGAATTTTAAAGAAAAAAATCAAATGAAATCTTTAAGTTTTACACCCCACGTTTATGCCGGTTAGGTTAAAGGAGACGGTGATGATGAGAGATGAATAAAATGGTGGAATGAAAAATGTGGGAGGAAACGGGAGAACCCCGACAAAACACACGAGCACGGTGCTTGTCCATCACAAATTCCACACAGCGCAAGCTGGGATTGAACATGGAACCCCAAGCACCGGAGGTGAACGCTCTACCACTGAGCCACCGCGCCTCCAAAATTTTAAAGAAATATTAGTTACGAACAAGTAACACTTCCGATGTGAAACACTTCGATTTTGATAAAATTTAGCAGGTTGATATTACACATGAAATAAACGAATACGTGTATTCTATTTTCTGCGGAAAAACAGTTTTAATGGGCAAAAGCCCCCACGCAAAATTTTGAAAGTTGACGCCCGAAAGGCAAAGAAATTGAACAGAAGTAAACGAAATTTTACACACATATTGCAGACAAAAGTAGGGAATGCGTGCTTCGTATTTTCCTTAAAAATAAACGGTTACGTGGGGCACGGAACCCTCAAACCTTTCATCACGAAATATTGAAAATGCTAGTAACAGTATGTAAAATGTGTATAAGGGACATGAAGAATTTCAAGGAAACTTTGTGTAAAAACAGTACGCAAAAAATAAAGGAATACGGGTTTTTATATTCTGCGGAAAAACGGTTTTAGGGGGTTAAAGCCCCCACCCAAATTCTTTTCAAATTAAGGTCCGAAAGATCAGAGGAATTTAACCGAAGTCAATGGAATTTTGCACAGATATTGTAGACATAAAATGGGGTAATACTGGTTCTTGATTTTCTTGAAAAAAAGAAAACCGTTTAGGTGGGACACAGACCCCTCCAAAACTTTGATCGTGAAACATCAAAAGTGCTAATAACAGTATGTCAGAAGTGCTTGAAGGACATGAAAAATTGAAACAACACATTGTGTAGGAACGGTGTGGAAAAAGTATACGAATACGGGTTTTCTATTTTCTGCGGAAAAAAGATTTTAGGGGCAAAAGCTCCCACCCAAAATTTTGGAAATTAAGGCCGAATGGCCAGAGGAAGTGAACTGAAGTGAACAAAATTGTTCATTGATACTGTAGACATAAAATTAGGGAATACAGGTTTAATAATGTCCAAAAAAAAAAGTTTAGATTTAACGCAAACCACTCCAAAACTTTGATCGTAAAATATCAAAAGTGCTAATAACAGTATGTCACAAGTACTTGAAAAACATGAAGAATTGGAACAAAACATTGTGTAGGGACAATACGCAAAAGAAACGAATATGTTTTTTTATTCTGCGAAAAAACCGTTTTAAGGGGGCAAAAGCCACACCCAAAATTTATAAATTTGAGGCCCAAAAGGCAAGAAAAACTGTACGGAATTGAATTACATTGTGCATAGATATTGTAGACGTAAGATGAGATAATTGGGTTTCCTATTATCCTGAAAAAACGCGGTTGAGTGAGGTACGGACCTTCTACACCGTTGATTACTAAATATCAAAATTGCAAATAAGCATATGTCAGACGTTCTTAAAGAATATTTCGAATTGCAACGAAACTTCGCATATTCCAAAACAATAAATGAAACATATTTCACCTTCAGTGGAAAAACACTGTTGGGGCCTAGGCTCCATCTGAAAAAAGTAGATATTTCCGTAATAGCGCAGGAAGGAATGGATCGAAACAAATGAAATTGTGTGTAGATATCATATACACCCTATTTGAAATAAGCCTTTTAGTGTTTCTCAAGTTTCCCTATCCGTTTTGCTTCAAATTTGGCAGATCAAGAGCAAACTGGAAATAAATCGACACGTATTTTGTTTATGCGAAAAACATTATAAGGATTAAAAGTGCCTCCTGAAATTTTATTAAAAACGCTATACTGTTTGGGCTTGTAGTTGATCTGAAAAATTTAAAGAAATCGGATGGAGACACGACACATGTGAAACACGGAGGGCCATAGTTTACACACCCAATATCTACATACAATTTCATTCGTTTTGGTCCATACCTCTCGCCTCTCAAAGCCTAGGTCCACTCAACAGTTTTTTTCTTTCAGGAAGAATACGAAACACATATTCTTTCATCTTACCTCTACAATACTTGTGCACATTTCATTCATTTCGGTCCATTTCTTCTTGTCTTTCTTGCGTCAACTTTCAAATTTTTGAGTGGGAGCTTTTGCCCCCTAAAACCATTTATCCACAGAAAATAAGAAAACGCGTATTCGTTTATTTTTTGCGTATTGTTCATACGAAATCTTTCGTTCAAATCCTTCATGTCCTTTACATCTGACATACTGTTACTAGGACTTTTGATATTTCATGATCAAAGGTTTGAAGGGGTCCGTGCACCACCTAACCGTTTCTTACAGCAAAATACGAAACTCGTATTCCCTCAGTTTATATCTGCAATATCTGCAAAATTTCATTCATTTTGGTTCACTTCTTCTTACCTTTCGGGAGTGAAATTTAAAAATTTTGGGGTGGGCTCTTTAGCCCCCTAAAACCGTTTTTCCGCAGAAAACAAAAGCAACAGTATTCGTTTATTTTTGACATATTGTCCATACACAAAGTTATCTTGCAATTCTTCATGTCCTTTACACACATCTGACATACTGTTACTAGCACTTTCGATATTTCGTGATCAAAGGTTTGGAGGGGTCGGTGCCCCAAACAACCCTTTTTCCACGAATATACTTAATCCATATTCCCTCATTTTATGTCTACAAACTCTGTGCACAACTTCATTCACTATGGTTCGTTCTTTCTGCCTTTCGGGTGTCAACTTTCAAAATTTTTGGTGAGGGATTTTGCCCCTAAAACAAATTTTCCGCAGAAAATAAAAAACAGTATATGTTTATTTTTTGGGTACTGTCCATGTCTTTTACACACACATCTGACATGCTGTTACTAGTGCTTTCGATAGTTCGTGATCAAAGGTTTGGAGGGGTTGGTGCCGCAAACAACCCTTTTTTTCCACGAATATACTAAACCCGTATTCCCTCGTTTTATGTCTACAATATCTCTGCACAACTTCATTCACTTTGGTTCATTTCTTTCTGCCTTTCGGGCGTCAACCCTCAAAATTTTAGGTAGGGGCTTTTGCCCCCCGAAAACCGTTTTTTTAGAAAATAGAAGACAGTATATGTTTATTTTTTGCGTATTGTCCATACACAAAGTTTCGTTGCAAGTCTTCATGTGCTTTACACAAATCTGACATACTGTTACTTGCACTTTCGATATTTCGTGATCAAAGGTTTGCAGGGGTCTTTGCCCCACCCAATCCTTTTTTGCAGGAGTATACGAAAGCCGTTTTTTATCATTTTACTTCTACAATATCTGTGCACAATTTAATTCACTTTGGTTAACTTGTTTTTGCCTTTCGGGTGTCATATTTGAAAATTTTGTGTTGCGGATCTTGCCCCCTAAAATGTTTTTTTCCGCAGAACATAAAAAGCCCGTGTTCGTTTATTTTTGCGTATTATCCATACACAACATTATGTTGCAATTCTCCATATCCTTTACAAACATATGACATACTGTTACTAGCACTTTTGTTATTTTGTGATCAAAGTTTGGAGGGGTTCGTGCCCCACCCAACCGTTTTCTTCAAGGAATATTCAAAACCCTTTTTTGTCATTTTACGTCTACAATTTCTGTCCACAATATCGTTTACTTCGGTTCACCTCTTTTTGCCTTTTGGGAGTCAACTTTCAAAATTTTGGGTTGGGGCTTTACCCCCTAAAACCGTTATTCCGCAGAAAATAAAAAAAAACGTATTCGTTTGTTTTTTCGTATTGTCCATACGTAAAGTTTCGCTGCAATTCTCTATGTTCTTTACACACATCTGACATCCTGTTACCAGTACTTTTGATGTTTCGTGATCAAATGTTTGGAGGGGCCCATGCCCCACCAAACCGTTTTTTCATTAAAATACGAAACCCGTATTCCTTCATTTTACGTCTGCAATATCTGTGCACAATTTCATTCATTTCGTTTCAGTTGTTCTTGCCTTTCGGGTGTCAGCTTTGAAAATTTTGGGATTGTCTTTTATATTAAACCTTTACATTATGTATTTTTTCTTTTTTATGAAATTTTTCTTCCGGATGGAAAGATGGAAATGGTTTTCTCTGATATCTGTTTCTTGTCATTCATCTTGTTTGAACTGCTTAAGTAAGATCATTTTCTAACTTTTGATGTCATCCAACTCCGTCACAATAATAAAGTTGTCATTCTTAACAATTTGTTTTATTCTCTTATTTGCAGTTTGCCACATTGATATATTTGTTACAAAATTGAGGTTTGGTCCAACGCCTTTCGAATTCGCAACCAACCGAAGCGCCGAGCATTTTGGGTTGCCTGCTATTGCAGGAAAAGGAGAATTGCAGGTGGTAATGCACTTTTGGAGTCGTGCATACAATAAGGTTTGTGGCAAATCAATATATTCATCACTGCTACCACTCACTACAAATTCTATTGGTGAATTTTCAGCTATTGAACTAATTGGTCTGTAGCCAATAATACGATTGTCCAGAACACTGGTTTGCGTGGGTAACGTTGAAAAAATGTCCAATTCACTTTTTACACATTCACAGGATTGATGATGCAAGAAAGCCATCGTTGAATTAATCAAAAATATCTGGTGACGATGCCAATGATCTTTTCTTCTTCTTATGTGATAATTTACGTCTCTTCGTAGGATTGATGATGTTGTTCGTTGGAAGGTCAACCTCAAACTGAGAGCAGTCGCCCCTTTTTCGTTTATGATATCCACTTCCAAGCATAGTTTTCAACTTATTTTTAGCTTTTTCTAGTAAATTTGATTTTGCCTCTGCATACGTTGATGAAACGATTCTTCCAGCGGTTGATTCGAGATCACAACATCATTAATCATATTGGCACCTGATTTTAATAATTCTTTTCCCAGAGTTTTAGCTCCTTGCTTCACAAGTGGTAACACTGAACCGAAATAAGCCACCAAGGAAACTTGCAATGCCATGTCCTGCTTGATAGGGACTTCCCACATAGACGTTGCCGATACTGGATAACGCTTGTTTTTGGTAGTATTGCAAGTACGGATCAATCATGACGACGACGACGGAAATGTAGTTTTGTACTAGGGATGGTCACATTTTCCGGAAAAACGGAAAACGGAAAATATTTTTTTCGGAAAACGGGAGATAAAAATTTTCCGGAAAACGGAAGACGAAACATTTTCTGAAAAATGAAAATGTTCACTTGGAATAGTGACATTGGCCGTCTTACATCAAGAAAATTAACGAAAAATGCTACGCGAAAACAAGTAAATGAGGCAATGCTCTTCACCATCTAGTGCTATAGAAACGCAACTAAAACTTAACAGTGGATAGGAGAGGAAAGGTCGAGTAAATCAGCGACGAAACATTCCTTCCTGCTACATCTATTTGTACACTTGCTTAATCATGTACTTTTTTTTTTTTTTTTTGGTTTACGTGAGGGCTTGCGGATCATTCGTTTGCACCAGGAAATTTCGATCATGCGTGTGTTTCGGGGAATCCCCGATTATTCGTATACCTGAGGGCAGAACCCTGGCAGTAAAGAAAGCTGGCAGTGTGTTATTAGTACAACTGGTATGTTTATATTCCAACCATTTCTTCATTGCTTATCATGACCACGGTGATCTGTCAAGGTCACAGATCCTGGGGGGCCGGGGACAGCCCCCTCAAAGTTCATGTGGACCCGCATTGTACTTATACAGGGTGACCAGATTTTTTTAAATCAAAAGAGTATATCCAAAAATACAAACTGACAGTAAGTATAAAGACAAGATGAATTACAGTATTTTATCCAATGCGCATGCGAATGAGTTAAATACTTCACCATCATTCATACTTCTGCGACGATCTTGCTTTCTTGAGTAAGTTAATGTCATCCTTTATTGCCAGTCTTAACTCTTCACAGGTCATGCTTACATTGAACTTCACTTTCATCACTTGTTCCAGTGTCGACACTGTGAGTTGACTTTTTTCCTCGCTCCAGCAAGTGTTAATAGCATTAAAGAGCCTCTCACAATCAACATTAGTGCCCGGTAAAGTAAACAAGAATTCCACGAGTGGCACAATCACTTTTAAATTTGACCCAGCCCGCACTAAATCTTAGTACACTATTTTCCATTTGCCCATCATTGTCTCTCTTTTCTGTCCCCATTGTTCAAGGTGTTGTTGAACACATCTGGATATTGCACAGTAAGTGTAAAAAATATCATTATCACTGAATTCCAACGAACTGTCTACATGTTTTACCTGCTCATAGAAATATGCAAACGACTCCTGAAATTCTTCATAGATAACTGATGTGTCAGGTAGTAAATATTTCATCTTGTTTACTTCTCCGAAAAAACGTTGTGACCACATCTCTAAGTATGTTATCACTTCAAAGTAAAACCTTCTTGACACTGAGTAGGCATATTCCTCTTTTATATTCTCTACTTTTACAAGTTTCGTAAGTAAATTTTTAGCAGAAAACGGAAAAAAGTTTTGTTCAATTCTATCTTTGTATTTCCTCAGAAGTTCAAAATATTCAACAAAAACTTCAGTCGCTGTTATATCCTTCCTTTCAATTTTTGTAATTGTTTCACTGAACAAGATTAGTTGAGCATGCAGGAAATACAGCCACAACTCACTTGTTTCGTTTCGAAAGGAAATTGACTATAGTTATTGGAGCATTTTCATCACTCAAAAAGTACCCCTTAAGTGGTTCATACTGACGTATAATTTTTTATACACACGGAAGCAGAGACAAGGATCTCGTCTTTGAGTGATACAAAAGACTCTCATAATGACAGCCAATGAACTTACAAAAGTTTTTCAAATTTTCCGTCCTTACAGTAAAAATACTGAAATGGTTGTATATTTTAAAAAACATTCCAAACATCGATCGGTATTACTCTCGAACACGCCACAGAATTTCCATTGTGAAGGATATGAGCCCCACACCCAATAGGCAAAACATTTTTCTTCAACCTGCACTCTAGTTCGCTATGCGCATTTCCTGCTGTTTTATTTTCTATGCTTCCAAAATTTACTGGTGCATTATCAGCTACAAAACCGATGAACTTATTTTCCAAACAAAACTTGGGGGCCGCGGTGGCTCAGTGGTAGAGCGTTCACCTCTGGTGCTTGGGGCCTCGGGTTCGATCCCAGCCCCCGCCAATTGAACTTTGTGGTGGACAAACACCGTGTGCGTGGGGTTTTCTCGGGGTTCTCCCGTTTCCTCTCACTTTCTTCATTCCACCATTTCATTCATTACTCATCATCACCGTCTCCTTTAGCCTAACCGGCATAACCGTGGGACGTAAAACTCAAAGATTTCATTTCATTTTTTCCAAACAAAACTGACGTAATGTACCCATTAATACGTTCGACACAGTTTCCGAGGTTTCATTTGACATGCTATGAATTTCTAGAAGACATGTTTTTACATTAATATCAGTATCTACTTCACAGTACCGCACTAAAACAGGCATGAGTTTGGTTGCTTTACGATTGGAAGCATCACAAGCAACAACAACGAAAGGAGCCTTTTAAACACTATTACTTAAAATATTTTCTGACCACACTCTCACCACATTTGTTAACAAAGCCTCCGTTTTCGTTCTCGCACATGCAAATTTTTTATTCACTGTTGATTTCAAAAGTTTGCTAGTGCAGTCCATGCTTCTAAAAGAGTGGTTATGTTTAACATTATGGTATGACCACACAAGTTCTAGTCGAATTAAATCTAGCTCTTCTGAAGATTCTGTGGTGAAAAAACATCCAACTTACCTGCTTCGGAAGTTGATTATCATTCAGTGTGCGACTTAGATTTTATATGTTGTTTATATCATATTTACCTTTATTTTTTTTTTTTAAAGAGAACTCCTTCTTACATACCGTGCACTATGCTTTGTAAACATCGTTACTGCGGACCCTTTTAATGCAAGGATAGCTTATTTCAAACGCTTGATTATACTAACATTTTCCTCGCGACATTGTTAATAAAATAAATCCTTCCAATCCTCGAATAACATACAGTGGCTCAATAAAGAAGTCGGACATATACATATTCACACATTCAAGAGAGAATAGACATTCGAAGAGTACGCTTTAAAGAACAAAAAATATATTTTAAGTACTTTATATTATTTACTTATGGAAAATAGAAGCATTAACAACAAAACTCAATTTCATGACTATAAAAAATACAAAAAATGAAAATACAGTTAAAATCCATGTCAAAAAAGAACTCGGACAGGTAGTACCACTCTCTTTGTTTTTGGGCTGAATAGGGGAATTTCCAAGAGTTTGTCTACTTGACAGCTTTAGATGTCCAAAAGAAGCGAGTTGAAGCCGTACAATTTTTACGTGGATGAAACTCTGTGTTTAAAAGGTAAAATGGGGAGTCAACGTAGGCAAACATCTTTAGCAATAAGAGAACTTTTTGAAAAACATTGTAAAGAGGGAAAATTAGTTCGTGATACTGTGGAAATAGTAGATAGGTCACTCTCCACAGTTTATGATATTATTAAACATTTTAAATCAACAAAATCAGTGGAAAATACACCAAAAAGTGGTAGATCTAGAGTGTTTTTAAAGTTAGACGAGAGATGAATTGTACTATAGGTTAATAAAAACTCCAAAATAAGTGTGCTAAACTGTCCAAAGAAGTATGAGAACATCTTAATAAAAGTTTGCATCCCGAAACGATAAAATTTGTTTTAAGAGAAGCAAGTTACATGGAAGAGTAGTCCGTAAAATACCGTTCGTGAGCAAGTGCTATAGGCAAAAGAGACTTAGGTTTGCAAAAGCTTATAAAAATAAAGATTTTTCGTTTAGGAGCACTGTGTTATTCGCGGACGAAAGTAAATTTAATTTGTTCCGCTCAGATGATCAGTGCTACATCTGGCGAAAACCTAATGGAGAACTCAGAGCGAATAATCTACGATCCACTGTGAAACATAGAGGTGGCTCGGTAATGGTTTGGGGCTGTATGTCCTCTGCTGGTCCAGGTAAACTTTGTGTAATCGATGGTATTATGGACCAAATAAAGTATTTAAATATTCTGAAGCAAAATTTGGTACAAAGTGCTGAAACATTGGGAATAATAGAGAACTTCCAGTTCTACCAGGATAACGATCCCAAGCACAAAGCACTGAGTGTGCGTTTGTGGCTCCTGTATAATTGTCCGTGTGTGCTGGAAATACCTCCGCAATCTCCTGATATTAATGTTATTGAGCACTTATGGGCTTATTTGGAAAACCAGTTAAAATATCATACTATTAGAACAAAGGAAGACTTGGAATCAGCACTTCAGATTAAATGGGCGAAAGGTGATCCTTCCTTCTGGAAAAAAAAAAAAACTTGTAAAATTCATGCCAGAAAGATTGAAAGCAATCGTGAAAAATAAAGGATTGACTACAAAATATTAAAAATATCTAATAACATTCTAAAATTTTACCACAAATTAAGTGTCCGAGTTCTTTTTTGACATGGATTTACGCCATGTTTTCACTTTTTGTATTTTTTATAGTCATGAAATTGAGTTTTGTCATTGATGTTTCTATTTTTCATAAGTAGATAATGTAGTGTAATTAAAATATATTTTTTGTTCTCTGTAGAATACTCTTGGAATCTTTATTCCTCATGGAATGTGTAAGTATGTATATGTCCGACTTCTTTATTGAGCCACTGTAATTTATTGAGTGTACGTACGCACGTTAATTAGAATAATAATCACTGCGCGATTCCCATTACCAAAAACTGACTCACTTTGAAGGGGAAACAAAACCCTGTGCCATGAACTGTACGAATGCCAGATATAAATTCCGAAAATATAAATCATTCCAGGTACTCAATCAATTTAATTAACAATTTAATAATTAAAACGTTAAAAGTTTGGATAAATCCATCACTTTAATTTTGCCGTCTTTACTATAGTTTTAGTACTAACTAATAAAAACAGTTTAGTTATTTATTTTTTTTCTTTTGCAAAAAGAAAATCTGGCAACCCTACAACGCAACGAGGACGAGAAACGCAGCACAGTGCAGCGGGTCTGCTACTACGAAGTACTAAACAGTGCTGTCAACGTCCAAGTTTTTACAGGAAAAAAAAATGCGATTTTCAATGGGAAAATGCATTAAACGTTAAATGAAATTGAAAATGCCATAAAAGAGTATAATTCGATATTTTTAGGAAGAAAAAAGAGTATAGAGTATATTAACCTCCAAAAGAGTATAATACCCTTAAAAGGAGTATGTCTGGTCACCCTATTTTAAAGTAGCTGTCGTGCCATTGCTTATTAACAACCAAGTAATACTAGAAATTCTATTATAAAAATACACGAATCACACTTATTTTCTGTAAGTTGGCCACTTTTTAATGGAACCATTGTTGGCCAGCATAGGCAGGTTTCACTGTACACACACACACACACACACACACACATATATATATATATATATATATATATATATATATATATATATATATATACCAAGTGCACCATTTATGATGTCCCACCTTTATAACAGAGGAACCAAGAGGGAGAGAGAAGCAAAACTTTGCACAAAACAACTACAGGAAGGGGGGCATCTATCAATGTATTGGGTAACATCACCAGGTGAACAGTGTGGCCAACCCAATATAAAGTTATGATTTTTTTAAATAGAATAACCTAAATTTAATTTCATAATTCGAATCAGCAATAAAAACAAAGACGAAAGAGATTACACTCGCAGATCAGTGTTGCATACTTTTTGAGAAATATTGTAAAACATGTGTCAAACTGTAAAACATGTTTAACACACACAAGGAATGAAGTAGTAACTAATTGTGCACATTAAATGAAATACTGGGAAGAACTCTTTAAAATGGCTTCAAGTTTGGAAGGATCAGTTAAACAGTGTTGCCACAACAGAAGAGAGAAAAGTTGAATTTGGAAATAGTGCAATAACTTGAAAAAGGTCCCTAGTACAGTATGATTTAAAATTCATAGAGCAAATCAGTATTTCATAAGGAGCATTGTCACATTTATTTGAGATCGATAAGTCAAGTACTTACCAAGATATTCGGTACTCTGTAAAAGCTGAGAATTTTGTGCTGTACAAGATGGTAACGCTGTTTCAAAATTCCCTTTTCTCCCTCAGCGTTAGAGAAATCGTGAAGAAATGTTTAAAACGAAATAAAACATTAATCAATGGACATACAATGAAATGAAACCCATTTGAGTTCTTGAAGGAACTAATTAAACTTAATGTGGATATAAATTGTTCTTGAGTTAGTAATACGAATTCACATTTCAACAAGATGGTAGAAATACGTTTACGAGAGTTACCTAGTAGCTATTTCGTGCGGTGAATATACTTATTCTCGTGCAACTTTAGGGGAGTAATATCGAAACAATTCAATATTATCTGTAAATATTACCGACTAGTTACTATTTCTTTTTGAAACACGAATGAATGAAACACGAATGAACAGTTTGTTCCAATTGAAGCAATACAAAGGAAGATTTGCAAGCACAATTTCTTTGACCGTGTTGTAGCTGGTGGGTGTTGCCAAGCGGTGTAACCATGATAATTACTCACTTTCTTCGTTTGCACGTCTAAGGGGATCATTCGGAAGCAATATTCAAGAAATTGTACATACAAGAAATACAAGAAGTCATTATAACTGCTATGCCGATGATCACTAACAAAATGTTAAATATTGCTTTGCGTTGACGCAATCCATATCAGAATAGTTCCCCAAGTCTCTGGCATTTACCATCAGGTTACGAAACATTTTTTTTGTGTGTGTGATATTATTTGTACAGATGAACTCTCACTTAAGAACTTAAAATTTTAAAGTCATTGCCCCTAACTGAGTGTTTTTTTTTTATTTATTATTATTTTGCTACCATATTATAAATCTCTATAAAGGTTAGCTGTATGAGTTGTAGCCTATATTCACCAATGAAATAGGCATTTTTTCTGGAAATACCTAATTATATGTACCTAAGATTCGTGTATTTTTTAAATTTCTACTTTGCCGCCAACTTGTCAAACTGTACATTATCTTCTGTATTTGTCTGCTCATTTATTGAATGTATAGTTACAAATCATCGAATAAGTTTGAAACGCGCTACTGCCTTTCATGTGAAGCTCGACATAATATTTTAAGTACGGTACATTTTTAGGAATATTTCTCATGCAACTTACCAGCTTTACTTTTGCCGCACAACTGGAAATAATTGTTAAATAATTACAAGTCTTTCAGAAATTCTTTATTTTTGTTTACTAAATGATTTGCGCTGACCGACATGGAAACTTGTCAAATGGAATAGTTAAATTTCAAGGGCACCATCATAATCAGTTGTTGAAAAATTAAAATTCTTCTAGGATTTGCGCGTAAATATGGCGTCCGGATGTATGCATAAAAACTGCAATGCAAAAAACAAGGCCACTAAAAAGCATGAATGCTATCTCACCGAGTGACGGCAGGGCGAAGCTGAAGGACGCGAGCTCTAGAGAGGGGGTGCGCCCGAAGGGAGCAGGTGCGTCAGCGAAGATTGGTATATGCAAAAATAAAGATAGTGAAATGAGTGGATTTTGGTAATGATATGAGTTTCAATAATACTTGTCACGGTTTTATACTTGTAGCGTTCCACTTGTAAACATAAAATACAACTTCTGTACACTGTGCACAAATACAGCACCGGTGGAAAATAGTTTTTAATACAACCATCTCCCATCAGCCATACAACCATCCATATGCACTCACTTATTTTATCCTTAGTAAAGTACCCGTAAGGCTTTTACACTATACTCTGCGTCACCCGAATTGGCGTGTGGCATCAACCAATAAGCTCACAATGCACTGTTACTAAACCTTCAGGGAGGAATCAAATCATTCATAATTAATTTTGTTCGTATTTGTGGACAATTATGAATGATTAGGTTCCTCCCTGAAGGTATAGTAACAGCGCACTGCGAGCTTGTTGGCTGATGCCACACGCCAATTCGAGGGACGCGAACTATGGTAACCTACACATGTAAACATAAAATACATGTGTATTATTTTGTATTTAACTCTATCGCTTGCAGAATTTTTTAAAATGTCCTTTCATGCGAAGTACGGAATTTTACATGTAAATCTTTCAAAATTTGGTGCGCCAAAAGTAAAAAGCATCATATTTACTACAAATATAAAGGTAAATAAGATGACCAAAATGCAAGTAGTAGCAAGTAGTAAGAATGACGTAATGTACTATACACTGGCTCACGCACAACAACGCATGATATGTTTAACTCTTGTAATATAGTGCTGATGGGGTTCTTTAAAATTTTACTTAGGTGTTTTTTCTTTCTTTTTTCCTTGAACATAAAACATGAGTTACGATACGTAGGTTGGCTTTGGTTAGCTTAGTTTAGTATACATTTGGTAAACTACTTCTATAATACTGCAGCAAACGTAAAAAATTGTGAATTGTGCATTAATATCACAAAAATCATAGGTTCAAGTTTTCTCTTACATACACAACTGCTAGGTCGTAATTAATGAATGTCTTAATTTGCTTTATACGGCTTCAATCTGCAGTGGATTGTGTCAACGAAATGTAAAGTTTTTTTTTTTTTTTTTTTTTTTTTACGATTCTCGGTATGCAATTATAATTATTTATTGCATTGTTTGTGTTCGTTTGCGATCCGCAAATTTTGCGAACATTATTACGAAATTAGATTCATATACTGTTATTTAGCGTGGCACATAGACTGTTATTTGTTATGGTACCAATAGCTTCTAATGTTTGCATTTAGTGTTTAGATGTACCGTTACGTACAATATTATGTCCTAGCAACTGTTCGGAATATTTTTTGCAATATATTGTACGACAGTCATTTCAAAAGTTCTGCACACTGAAAGATGTTATGCAAGCTAATAATTTATTGTACAAAATACCTTTAGAGGCCGTCAATACAATCTCCATACTTATTTGTGACAGGTTCCCAACATTTGGCAAATTCTGTATTCTGGATATTGCACCTTCATTGTTGAGGTGTCTGATCACTCGGGTCACCTCACTGAAAGCTTCTTCAATCTAATCTAAATATCTTCCACAGAGTGATTCTTTTAATTTGGGAAACAAATCAAAGTCTGGTGGGATCAAATCAGGACTATATTGGGAAGGAAAGTATTTCCCATTCATACTTGTTAATTGTCACCCTTACTTGTAGAGCAGTATGCGACCTTGCATTATCGTTCAAAATGAGGATACCAGCTGCAAGCATGTCGGGATTTCTTTCAATAATTTTCGGGCGCAAAACATTTTGCAGAAACAGCTTGTAGTATACGCCTGGTATAGACGTCCCCTGTGTCACTCTATTGTAGCCATCTCTCCATTCGTATCATACGCGATGATCATCGTGAGTTAAACGTTTGATTGTTGCTAGCGGAATTTCTTCGGGCGTGAAGAGTCTGAACTGTTTTATTGTGACGACTGAAACTTCAATTCTGGTTCAAACTCTCGTATCCAGGTTTCATCAATTGCAACAGTCGTTTGGAAAAACTGATCTCCTTCTGATAGATAACGTTGAAGCAATTTTTCTGCGATTCTTTTGCAACATGCTTTCTGCTCTTTACTCAGATCGTGCGGAACCCATCTCATCTTCATCTTCAGCTTCTCAGTAATGATTCTGTAAAGTGAAGTGACAGATATTTTGGCCTCATATGCAATTTTCTTACATGTTTTCATCGACCCTCTCTCAAGATGTCATTCACAATAATCTCAGGAGTGTAGTCTGTTGCAGTTGATGGTCTTTCACTTCTTGGGGTGTCCGCAGTGCTTACACAACCTTCACGGAAACGAGCTGAGCACCGAAATACACTGCTACGATCCACTACACTATTTCGACAAAGCTCCCACAAAGCATTGTAAATTTCAGTTGGATTCTTTCCACATAGAGTTTCGACGTTGATATAGGAACGCTTATCATCATGTGTAACTCAATTTCAGGAGGTTCACCACTGAATTTCTCACAACACAGCTAAGCAAACCAGAAAACAGAAACAATCGTCAAGCCCAAACTCTGACCCACAACTGACCTAAAAGTGAACTTGCTCAAACCACTCAAATGGTCGTGCATAGGCTGTGTGTAAGACTTTTGAAATGACCCTCGTATTTATACCTGGACCCTCTCATTTCGTAACGGTTTGCGTCAACACAAAGCGAAAATAAGCATTTCGGTTTTACTTTCACGTGGTGACGTTTTTTTTTCTACGGACAGTCCCACGTAGCACAGGATGATGCTTGTCTCTCTCCCTTGTCTTCCTTTACGCGCATATACACTGTCGCTGACATGCCTCCTCTATACGAACAAAAGCCCGTGTGAGTTTCCAACTTCGTTCTGTTCAAATAGATGAAATGATAGTTTCTAGTGACCACCATGCAGAGGTTTATACGTATTTTTCCGAGAATAATCGCTTTTCAGACATATCATTTTGCAGTATATCATAAATCTATATTCAATTATTGTAAACCATTGTATAAAAAACAAAAGATTTTGATTGAATTATAATAGGAAAATTGTGTGATTATGTCTTCTTAAAGTTAAACTGTGAGGGCACAGTTGCTCAGTGGTACAGCACTTACTTCTGGTGCGTGGGGTCCCTAATCTACACCCTCCCAACACCCCCTAACACCCCTCCAAATTTCTTTACACACACCCCTGGATGGAAAAGGAATACTCCACCAAATCCAATTGTATCAATCAGTATCATATAGGTTATTTATTACATCAAGTTAAAAAAAAGTTTAGGCGTTTAGGAAGGAAGGCAATATTCTTATTTATTTATTTCACTTCAAAATACGAAGTGACCTCTTTCTCGTGTACGGCTTCGAGAACCACATGACCTCATTGTTTCGGGCGGTGTTTCGATCGAAACAATTGACAAAACAGACCGCTGATACCTACCCTCCTGGGTTCCGCGGTCGTTTCCAAGAAAAGAGATTGATGGACAGATGCACATGACTGAAATTGGCAACGTCTTGAGCGGTCATTCACCTATCTCCTCTTCAATAAGGAAAAATGTGACAATATAGTAATAAGCCTATAATGTCCCTTTCACATTATCCGGCGATTTGCCGGATCCGGTTCCGGCGAATTGCCGGACGAGGTAGAAAGACATTGCAAGCAATGAAGCTCTTCACATATGTGCGGCAGTCGCCGGACATTCTTCCGGCGAGCAAAAAACAGCTGGATCTCCCTGCTAGAATCCGGCGCGGCAAATCGCCGTGTATAGCCAAGCGGGACATTACAAGCAATGAATCTCTCACATATACGCGGCAAACTGCCGGATGGGTGTTGGGGGAGGAAGCAAGTGTTGCCAGGAAAGAGCAGAAAGTGGCTGCTATAATATGGGAGCGTGTGGTTTTGTGTGTTATGTGGAGTATGTTTGAGTATGTGGTTATGTTCTAGCCCAGTACATCTGGAGTAATTAACCAAACCTGTATATACAATATATGGGGAAAGATGACATGTAAAATTAATTGAAAACGACCAATACTACCGAAGTGTCGAAATCAATATAAATTATTATTTTTCTAGAAGATTGGGAGATGTTCGGGTAGCACTGGACAAATGAGCTTCTATAAATTTGTGGTGACCCAAAATTGAAATATACACTATCAAATATTTCAGCAATACAGTCTTTTACAATATATTTATGTACTATTTTGCTACGCAAAGCAAAAGAGAATTCATGATGTGATATTTGATAAATATACCGTACTTTATATATTTTATAATTATCTGGCTGTAATTTCTTAAATAGTCCTCTGAATTCAGAGACTAGAGCAGTGCTTTAAAGAGACTTGAGTCAATAGTCGGAACGCTTAAAACAAAAGAATAAACCCGAAATAGTATAATAATAATAATAATAATAATAATAATAATAATAATAATAATAATAATCTAATATAAATAAAATAAAGAGTTTATGTGTCTGTCTGTCTTTGTGCAGCCTAGGGACTATACGAGTGGACCGAAAGTTACCAAAATTTGGTCACGGGTACCTTGGTCCAGGCTCCAGATCAAACCGATGCGTTTTTTTAAAAAATTCGAACCAGGAGGTCTCAGGGGGGCGTTTACCAGGACATGTAAAAGTAGTAGAAAATGACCGATATTAGTGTCAAATCCATAGTTTTCGCGGTCGCTGAGATCAATGGTAACACTATTATTAGCGATGACTTCAGCCACCATTTGTATGCGGGCCGGGGATCACCAGAGGGGGGGGGAAGAATTTCGAGACATGTAAAAATAATCGAAAATGATCGATATTAATGTTAAATCCATAGCTTTCGGGGTCACTGAGCTCAATGGTGAAACTCAAGATAGCGTTTACTTTCACATTTAGTCGTCATCAGCTAAGGAACTTGGGCCAGGAGATCACCAGAGGTGAATCCTCTGCCACTTACCCACCACGGCCCCCTCGTTTTATTAAAGTGAAACAATTTAACATTAACTTATTTCTTCACAATTCTTTTAACACAACAAATGTTCGTCGAAAGTTATTCGCGTACTGAATTGAAAGAGAGACAGTATTTAAGACAAAATATTTGATTTGGATTTAAAACTGTAATTTATAGCCCCCTTTATCGTAACTTAGTCGTGATAATCGGTTCTGACTCAAAAATACGAATTGTAGGGGGAAAAGTATGACTAAAATGTGTTAAAAGGTCTTTCTAAGAAAATATTCAAAATTAAAAAAAAAAAAAGAGGTTGCTACCCGTCTTTCCAATCTGCCTTTTGCAGGTCAATTTACGGTCGAATCTGAGGATCATGTAGTATTTGCTTACTTTCAACAAGTTTGGACTTTTTTTCCGATTGGAAACTTATTTTGCCCTCAGGAATAATCCAAAATGGCCGAGCCTAACATTTCTAACTCAAAAATACAAATTGGGGAGAAAATTATATTGACCAATCTAAAAAAAAAGTAATAATAAAATAACAAAATCAAAAATTTAGAATTAAAACAAATTGGATGAATTGGTCCTGAAGTTTTGAATTAGTAGACCTAAGAAAAAAAGTCCCCTTTTCAATGGTCTTTGAAAAAAATACTTTTTCGCGTGAAATTATTCCCCTCCCCCTTAGAATTTGAAATTATCACAAGGAAAAAGGAGCCCCGGGAAAAATGTTATAGAAATCTTATACTCTGCCTAGCCACACATTATTATTTTTATTACTAATTTAGGCTAAATTCAGTGGCGGATCTAGAACGGAAAACATGAGGGGCTGCCAGAACCCAAGCTATCACAGATATATCATGAGTTTACTATAAACTTACAAAAATATATAAATAATATGTTAAATTATTTTTGTCACTCAAGCAACTGGGGGCCTAGGCCCCCTGGCTCCAGGCTAGATCCGCCACTGGCTACATTATTCTATTGATTGCAGAAGGGACCTGGATCCATCACCTTGGAAATTCAGCTGTGAATATATGTAAAGTACTATTGATAAAGGAATTAACTTCTTGTGTTGAGTGTTTCGTCTCGTATATTGTAGTGAAATATTTTAACATGTTTTTTCTTCAATATCTTATGACTACACGAAATTGACTCAGATCCTTTCTTCAACCATCTATTCAATTGCATTAAATTTAACGTTATCTATGTGTATAAAAAAATACAAATTATCTTACCTTAATGTTACAGCCAACATTTCTGGAGGTTGAATACAGTTCCTAAATTTTGAATTCTGCCTCTGCAGCTGGGTCCATACGCGATCCAACAACTCATCAAAAGATGCGATAGACATACGAAAGTAATTAAAGAATTTTCCTTCGTCTTCCCTTAATTGTGGAAACAGTATAGAAAAATCTCCTTCAAGATGCCGCTTCTCTAAAAAAGGGTGAACCCATATGTGTCTCTGACGTTTTTTCTTCTGCCTGTGTCTTAACAAGGCGAGTAGAAAACACATTTTGCGTCTGTCCATTACAACCACCACAACACGACAAGAGTCACTGAGTTTTGTTTCTTCAGTTGCACAGCAACCCTGCTCGCATATTTTTCATCCACGGCAAAACGCCGGATAATATGAAAGGGGCCGAAACCGGATCCGGCAAACAGCCGGTACCGGATCCGGCAAATCGCTGGATAATGTGAAAGAGGCCTAACAGATTCAGTTTGTAAGTGCTACTCTGCAACAGGCTCGCAACCAGAGGAGGGCTAGGGAGGGCCTGGCCCTCCCTAAATTTTTCATGTCCCCTCCAGACCTCAATACAAAATGCACAATTTAGATATTTGTAGGAGAATTTTTAATGACTTGGCCCCTCCTAATATATTCATGGCCCCCCGAAGCTCTGTGACTGGTTTCGAGCCTGCTCTGCAAGTAGTGTATCAACGGACGGACGTTAGAAGGGTGTAGTCAAAACGTTTTTAGAAATGAAGAGATCGATCGAAGTAAGAATTATATATATTTTAGACTGAATCTAGTGTTATACAGGAACGCATTTGGCGCTAGCTTAATTTTTTGTAAAGTATATTTTTATTCACGTAAATTCATTGAGCGGAACAGGGCTCATAGCGAGTCACTTTTTTAACTAAAATTTACTTTTCTTCAAGTTGGTCACTAAAAATTACTTTTTTTTTTTCAAATTTGTCACTAAAAGTTACTTGTTTGAGAGGTAAAGTGACTTTTTCGTGTGATTTATGTTTTGCATTGGCAGTTTTCTAAGAAAAATATTATAAAAGTAAATGGAAAAAGGCAAAAACTTGTTACTCATTACTCTTCTGAAAGCTTCAGTACTTGCTGCCACATGTGAAACAGTCAGCTTCATTCTCACTTCAGCTTTTATTCTTTCTAAAGCACAGTGGACGGTTGGTGGATGCTGTGTCTATTCTTTTCTTCTATCATAATAATCTTTTAGTTTTCTCTCGTAATAGTTAACGTTCCGTTCAACGTTGTGTGTGTGTGTTTGTGTGGTTCATCATGTTCGTCTTGTGGAATGCTTGTATGTTCTTCTTAAGAGTAGGTGATGAATTTGAATATTTCACTTTTTTGAAAACTCTTAATGCGAAGTAAAATATAATGTCTGGGATGAAGAAATTCAGAAATAGGCCAGAACTGGTTCCACTTACTCAGAAGCTTTTTACATCTGCTAAGTCTGCTTACCGTAACTACATAGCTTACTCTGAAAACCTAAGAAATGAGAAGAAGAAGTAAAGGAGAAGCAAAACAAAAAACATAGAGAGAGGTGATGGAGAAATTGACCAAGGAAAAAAGGGGCATGATGAGATTTTGGTAACTTTTTCGTGTGTTTTTGGCCATTTTTGGCTTTTCAACTATTTACAAGAGATTAGACCACTATGAGCCCTGGGATTATTAAAATTAGGGTTTATTAAAGAAGACAAAACAGAAAGATACAAAATATTTGTAAATTGAAAAGCTGGATTTCTGGAAAACAACTAAGTCAATGAATAATTTTCTTATGAAAGATATTCAGAGCCAATAACGTAACCAGGAAGGGGCAGGAACGGATATTAAGATATCAAATAATATTACAACGATTAACGTTAACAATAGAGTTAGAATATTAAAATAATGAAATTGGAACTATGTACAGTATTAATTACTAAACGAATGTGATTTCAGCATGGGACGAGGGAATTTTTTCCCAATTAATGTTTTGAAAAAAAAATCACCCACTAAAACTTGCTGGGGTGAATAAATTGAAATAATAGCAGAATTTTGCAAAATAATTACAATAATTCACATGTAATTACTGGGTAAAATAATGGAGCTTAATTCCTAATACAGTGAAACCTCTTTTAACGGGCATCTCTCAATAGTGGACATTTTCATAAGAAAACAAACTTTCTTATTCTTCCATGCCATAAATATGTGTGGTGTGGTGTTATGAGAGAGAACCTTTCCTTTTAGGGACAACTCTCATTTGCGGACAAATAATCGGTTCCACCGATGTCCGTTTTGAGAGGTTTCACTGTATTAAATGCTCAAATGTGTGAACTTACTTTATTGAACCTACCACTGCGAAGAGCTGATATTATTATTATTATTATTATTATTATTATTATTATTATTATTATTATTATTATTATTATTATTATTATTATTATTATTATTATTATTACTAGTAGTAGTATTGAAATAGTTGCGTAACAAAATATACTGATTTCTTGTTTTTGTTTAAAAAATATATCACTATTCTGAGAGCACACCCCTCCTTTAATTTTGAACACCCCCCAAGCAAAAATTTCTGGCGTACTTACTGCCTATGAATCCATAAATGCAACTCACTTCTTAAAAAAACAATATTTATACATTATTTGTAGTTAATTTCGTGGTGAATGGTCCCGTAAAATTGGATAGTACGTATAAATATTGGATGATTTGAAAAATGTTGCTAACATTTAAGAGAACTTAGCCTGTATTTTCAATTCAAATTTTACAACTATTAATATCTACGTTTTATTGTCTTTTCTAACTTATATTCAGGAGAAAGAAATTAAATTAAAGAAATATATGTTTATGATGATCAAAAACCAATTATTCGTAACATACATTACAAAATTCATGAAACAGAAAACATATTCTTTTTCCTTATTTTAAATAGTTTGCTTTAATTCGTCATGTCACAGAATATAACTTGTGAAGCAGATTAGTACTTTAATATTTCTCCCACACAGAGGGAAAAAAGGGAATTTTGAAACAGCGTTACCATCTTGTACAGCACAAAATTCTCAGCTTTTACAAAGTACCGAATATCTTGGTAAGTACCTGACTTATCGATCTCAAATAAACGTGACAATGCTCCTTATGACATACTGATTTGCTCTATGAATTTTAAATCATACTGTACTAGGGACCTTTTTCAAGTTATTGCACTATTTCCAAATTCAACTTTTCTCTCTTCTGTTGTGGCAACACTGTTTAACTGATTCCTCTAAACTTGAAGTCATTTTAAAGAGTTCTTCCCAGTATTTCAATTAATGTGCACAAATAGTTACTACTACATTCCTTGTGTGAGTTAAAGGCGTTTAAATTTGACACATGTTTTACAATATTTCTCAAAAAGTATGCAACACTGATCTGCGAGTGTCATCTCTTTCGTCTTTGTTTTTATTGCTGATTCGAATTATGAAATTAAATTTAGGTTATTCTATTTAAAAAATCATAACTTTATATTGGGTTGGCAACACTGTTTACCTGGTGATGTTACCCAATACATCAATAGATGTCCCCCTTCCTGTAGTTGTTTTGTGAAAGTTTCGCTTCTCTCTCTCTCTTGGTTCCTCTGTTATAAAGGTGGGACATTATAAATTGTGCACCCGGTATATATATATATATATATATATATATATATATATATATATATATATATATATATATATATATGGGACCGCGCCAAGGTTGGACGACGACAAGCCTGGACACTTTTTGTGTCCAAGCTTGTCGCTGGCCAACCTTGTCGTCAGCGACCCAAAATGAGATGTGTCCAGGCTTGTCGGGATCGACCACGACAAGTTTGGACACCCCAGGAATGTGTCCAGGCTTGTCGTCGTCCAACCTTGTCGTCAACGACCAAAATCAGATGTGTCCAGGCTTGTCGGGATCGACTTGACAAACCTGGACACTTGAGTAATGTGTCGAGGCTTGTCGTCAACGACCCAATTTGAAATGTCTGTTCCAACAAACTCTACCAGTTAAGGCGTTTCCAGTTCATACATACGTGCCCTTCAATATAGAGTTGCATGCAGGCCCGTGCTGGGATACTGATGAGGGCGGTGAACAAGTCTACTAAAAGGGCGCCCATACAAACGGGAATATATACATACATACATACATACATACATACACATATATATATATATATATATATATATATATATATATATATATATATATATATATATATATATATATATATAATATCTTATGTACAGACTTTGAAAGAAAGTATGGATGCCATTTTATATTAAAATCACCACCAAATTTGTTTAGTATTAACGTAAATAGCTAATTTGTGAAAACCTCGAATCGAAATCCTCTTTACCAGAGAAAAACTTTATAGTTCCTGTAACAGCATTTCTGTCAAATAAAAAGAAGATAAATATATCAACAACTTAATGTTGCGCTATTGCCTATTGACACTGGAGGTTCAGTGCCACGTTTACAAAAGCTCTCCATTGATTTCTGTCCTTAACCAACTGGACTCAGTTTCTACTTTATGTTCCAATTTCTGCGAGAACCATTTTAATGTTGTCCTCCCTTCTGCGCCGCGGTCTTCCTAATGGTCGTTTTCCTATTTGAGTCAATTTTGGTAATAGAATGTTTAAAAGGATTTATTGGATGTTGATGGAAGAGAAATGCCTCAATAATTATTACAATGTTTTGTTGCTTTTCTTCTGAACTGGAACAATGGTTGATTCTTTTCACTTTTCTGGTAATTCCTCCTTGTTCCAGGTAAGGAGAATGAGTTTGTGTATCTTGCTGTACAATTTTTCCCCTCCAGCTAAAGTTTTCAGCCAGAATTTCGTCTACACCCGGAGAGGTATATTTCTTTAGTTTTCTAATAACAATTTCTATTTCTGTGTGGTTAGGTTCTTGAATATACGATTATGCTTTGTGCATTTCACTTTCTCCACGAACATTAGTTTTTGGCTATATGTTAAGCAAATCGTCAAAGAAATCTTTCCATCTATTTAAGATGCTATCCTTAACAGTGAGAACTGTTCTCTTGGCTTTCTTTAATATATAAGCACGAGGTTGATATGCTTTCTTAAATTCGTTGCTCCCCTTATGCATGTCCCGAATGTTTTTGTTTTTGTTTTTTACTATTATCTTCAAGTTAATTGATTTTAGCTTTCAAAATTCGCGTTTCTTTGTTCTAAAAATTTTGGAAGTTTTCCGCCAGATGACGTAGTTACTTCGTTCCGCTTTTTAGCCAACGCTGTTTCTTCTATTTTCTCTTCTCTGCTACTTTAGTGCATTCCTGGTTGAACCATGGTTTGTTCCTACGTATCTTCGCGTGCCCCAATTTTTCTTTTGCCGAAATTTTAATGTTATCTCTAATTTGAACCAAGTGTCTTGAGCACTAGTGCATTCCGAACCTTCTGAAATAGAGGATCTATTTGACACTTTAATCTGGCTCAGATCTCACCTGACTCTCCTCAAATTTATTTAAATTAAACCACTTCGTTTTCAGATATTGAATATTTCCTTTATTCAACGATAGTCTCTCTCTCTTATTATCGCTGCTACCAGGTGGTAATTAGTATCACAATCAGATCCTCTGAACGACCGAACATTAGTTGTGCTAGACTGTTTTTTCTGTCTACTAAAACGTGATCAATTTGATTATGTGTGTTTCCATCTGGTGAAATCCAAGTATATTTATGAATGTCGCGATGTAGGAATTTTGTAATCTTTACGATACGGTTTCTGGATGTTGCAAAGTTCAAGTCTAACGCCGTTGTCACAATCTTTCTTATGCAGGCATTTATTCCCTATAATCGGTTCGAAAATACCCTCTCGACGTACCTTCGTATTGAAACGACCTAACAGAATTTTCATATGGTATTCCGGGAGATGGTCAAATACGCGTTTTATTCTTTTGTAAAAACTGTCCTTTTTATCGTCATCGTTATTTTATGTTGGAGCATGTGCATTTAAAACAAAATATTACACCTCCGACCCTTAAGAGAAGTAAAAGAAAATCTATTATTGACAAATTCAATCCATGTAATTGCTAATATTATTCGTTTGTGAACGGATAGCCCTGTTCCTAGTTGGTAATTTTTAATTCGTTCCCCTTAAAAGAACGTAAAATTTCCCGACTTGACTCCTCCATTTCCTTCTCATCTAACTTCATGATATACCACTAAATCCATCCTCTATTTCTAAACTCATTCCTTATAAATTTTAACGCCGCTACCCTATAGAGACTTCTTGTATTTCATGTTCCAAATTTCATGTCGATTTTACTTTGCTGAGTTCGTGCCAAGTTATCATTTCTAATCCAAGGATTCTCCGAATATATCTGAACAAGCGTCTTTCTTTCTTTCTTTTTTTCTTTCTACAGGATAAGGTTGTTCGCCCTACACCAAATTCTCAAGCTGGAGGATCACCCCTTGTCATCTGTCAGCGACTGCTTATTCAGTATATTCACAGCTAACCTCTATATCTAGAGGCCTTCTCCTCGATCTACAACCTGAGGACGCGCCATGCCATGGTGGCAGGAAGACCACATTTCACAGAAATTAATATAGCTATATCTTAGAAATACAATAGGTATTGATTATCCGAACACTGCTTTAAAACACTCAGGACCAATCACTATGATTTGATATATGGATGCATATTAAGACTGTGCAAGCTTCGATGCCGTAAAAATCGTAAATTAGAGACTAGTGTCAATGTAGTATTTCATGAATGCATCGTACGTTTGACTATCCGAAATATTTTTGATGTATCACATTGTTTCGCTTTATAGCTACATACTTTAGAGTTATTTTTTAAGTGTTTATACTCTTTACCTGATCTCCACCAATAGCAACTGTATGAATTTATAATACAAAACTGGTATCCAGAAGAACATATGTTTTTTTTATAAAAATATGTTTATAATGTGATAATGCGAAGGGCACCTTATGTAAAGGGCGCCTTGTACCCTTCACAGATTCTTTACTAACAGCCACTATTTTAATTTATTATACAAACCTGGTATACAGGACAACTAAAAAAAAACTTATCTATAATGTGATGTTTCGTAGGGCGCCTTATGTAAAGGGCGTACTGTTTCTTTCACGGGTTCTTTACCAATAGTAACTGTATGTATGTATTGTACAGGACTGTAGTATACAGAAGAGTAAATAAAATCGTCCATTTTTGATGTGGACTCGCAAGGGCGCCTAATGTAAAGGGCGCACTGTGCCTTTCATGGTACTTTACAAATAAATCTGTAAGAATTTATTACTAAAAACTTGTGCCTTTATATAAATAAAGGTGATGTTTCGGAGGGCGCACCGGGACACGTCCCGGTGTCCCGGTGGGCCAGCACGGGCCTGGTTGCATGGCTCGCATCTATATCGCTATTGGCTGATTCTCGCCAGTCAGCTACTGCCCTCTACTAGAGGATTTTTGAATTATTTTAAATTTATTTATCTTTTATTAAAAGAGATTATTATTATTTACAAACTTTTCGTTTTAGTTAAAAAAAATACAAGCAGTATTTAGCAATCGTTGCAATATTTCCGCCAAAAAATCATGGTAAGTACGGACCGTGCGACTCTGCCGTGAAAGCCACGTTTTCATGCACCGCTGACTCTAGGGGGCGCGTTCTTAAACATCGATCATGTTAAATGCTTTCTTTGATAAGGTTAAATTCTTATTTGATTAGGTTATGAAATTTGATAAGGTTATGAAATTCTTTTCGTGAAAATGCTTATTTCGTTACGGGAGGTGAATCAATTATTAGCATGAGTAGGCGTACACTTCGCGAAAAAATTTGGACTTTTTTGATGAACAATTATGGAAGTGAGTTATTTGGGGAGATCATCTGGTGAGCAATCGTAAGCAAATTAAGTATATCTGGTTTCTGGAAGACTATCTGATAGAACAAGGAATATCTAAAAAAAAAATCATGATCTATGACCATGTAGAGCATTTTTGTTTGCGTGCCTCTTAGTAGGATGTTCAAAAGCTGAGAATGGGGTTCGTCTTAATGAGGGCCGTACCCAGGACTTGTTTGAGGAGTGTATAGGCCATATTTAGAATATTTTGAGAAGGGTATGGACCATATTTAGGATATTTTCAGAGGTGCATCACTATATGTTATTTAAACCAGTAACTACAATAAAGGAAACTCTCAGTGTCATAGCAGAATTAGGCTGGAACAACAAGTATTTGTGCTAATCTTGATGTTATTTTTGGACTATGAACATGAGCACATGAGCAATTTTGAAATATAAACCAGGAATATTCCAATATCGCACAGTGTGTTTTTCTACCTACGCCATCTCGATGGGGAACAATGTTACAAGATAGTTTGGGTTTCCAAACTGCAATGTTAGAATTGAATCAATCGTTTCAGCTATACAGATGTAGTCTTGAATGGTAGAGAAAATTCTGTGTGGAACTCTCTTGCTTGACATCAGTGTATGAAAGAGTGGATAGTTTTATGACTCTAATCCAAGGAAAATGAGACAGACGGGCAGCTAAATGCTGATACTTGCTTTTCGTACAAGTGTTACAGATTTGATCTGAAGAGTCTGCATCGAGGAGTCTGCGTCAAGAGTACTAACGATGAAACAGTCTTAAGTGTAAACAACCGATTTGGCTGGGGTTCGGATATGTGTTACAGGAGACCAAGGTAGGAGACACGTATTTTGGCGTTTGAGCCCATACGCAGAAATTTCCGAAATACGGGGCCCCAAAGTGGCCCTACATGCTATAACTAGGAAGCGAATGACGTTACTGGTACATAATGTTGGCTTGGGTTGGAATATGTTATATATCCAAAAGTATGAGACTTGTGTTTGTTGTTAGGTCCCACAAAAAGGAATGTCGAATGTACAGGGTCCGATATTGCTAGATTTTCAATAAGGACATGAAGTTGGCGTATGTGGTACCCATGCAATTCTGAACAGATGTTCAGCTGGCACGAACCGTCGAGGGGGATTTGCTGACCACGAGGGTGTCAACAGAGCGAAAGAATTTTTGCGTTTTTCGCTTGTATTTTTATGGCTAGGATGTGTGGAAACCGGGTGGTACAATTTTGTGGAAGAGAGTGAACATTAATATTTAATCGATACGGCGCGCGTTGTAAGGAAACCGGGCAAAGTGGCGGAAGTAAAGTTTGCCGCCCTGTCAGGTTTGGTCAGAAGAAAAACTACATGTCTTCGACTTGGGCTTATAATAGCCATATCCGGACCCCAGCCAAATCGGTTGTGTACAAGTAACGTCATCCACTTCCTAGTTATAGCACGTAGAGCAACTTTGGGGTCCGTTAGTTTTGAAATTTCTGCGTATGGACCCAAGCGCCAAAATACATGTCTCCTACTTTGGTCTCCCGTAACTCATATCCGGACCCCAGCTAAATCGGTTGTGTACAAGTAACGTCATTCGCTTCCTAGTTATAGCATGTACGGCCACTTTGGGGCCCCGTATTTCGGAAATTTCTGCGTATGGGCCCAAACGCCAAAATACGTGTCTCCTACTTTGGTCTTCCGTAACACATATCCGGACCCCAGCCAAATTGGTTGTATACAAGTTACGTCATTCGCTTCCTAGTTATAGTATGTAGGGCCACTTTGGGGCCCCGTATTTCGGAAATTTCTGCGTATGGCCCCAAACGCCAAAATATGTGTCTCCTACTTTGGTCTCCCGTAATACATATCCCGACCGCAGCCAAATCGGTTGTTTACACTTAAGACCGTATCCTCGTAAGCTTCTTTCTCGCTCCCCCTGGTCTATCGCATTCTTCAGTTAGTGCGTAGTCTCATCCATTCTACTTCTCTTTAATTCCATCTTTTTAATATTGCTGTTACAGCACTTAATTTCTTCTGCTCTCCTTCATTATATATTTTGTCTGATAATTTACCTTTCTATGCCCACATTTCGAAAGTTTCCAATTAGATTTCATTATCTGTTCCTGTAAGCCCGGATTTCCCAATAGGGCTACTAAGCCCGGGTCTAGGAACTAAACGTTCTGAGATGCGCACGGACAAAAATTGTATAAGAAACCGCCAGAGTGATCATAGTTTACTTTAATATCCTTATTGTCGAAGGATAGGATAATGTACTAACAACTTTTGACCAAGATATCTTGCAAATCAAATGCGTAAAATTGCATTTTCTTAGGCGATCATGTGTGAAAGTGAACATGATTTAAAGCATAAATTGAAAGCATGTAGAAAACCGTCGCCATTCTCAGGGCCAGATTTAGCATTTTGGCGCCTTTAGGCCCAATAATTTTTTCCGCCTCCTAGTCTGGTTAAAGTTACTTTCCTAAAAACCTTTATTAAAAATTTATATCAGGCCTATATGTTAATTGCTTAAACACCACTCCACGATGCAATTTTATCATTGCAAGTTTTTTGAGGAATTTACCTGGTTCTGGGCTTAACAAAATACCGTTAATGTATTAACAAAAGATTGGTGAACTTTACCAACAATTATTTGTTCCAATGAACTTCAAAATCAGAATGCTTTATTAGCCTGATTTTTTTAATCAATTCAAAAAATATGTTAAGTTATGGCTATTTATTTTTAATTTTTTCTCTCGGCCGTGCGCCCCCTGGAAGCTTGCGCCCATAGGCCCGGGCCTACCGGGCCTATTGGGAAATCCGGCCCTGGCCATTCTACATTTCAGACGCGAAAAATCAATGAATACGTCAGTTGGAAATTGATTCTATTTTGAATTGGAACTCCAAAAAGTTCACCACGTAATACAATCACAAAAACTAGAGGTGAATAATGGTATAAATGGTTTTAATGAAATATCTTAAGAACGACTACACCGATTTGAACGAAACTTGGTACACGAATAGCTTATAGCCTGGCAGATAATAACATTGGAGTAGAACACCCCTCGCGCATCCAGGGGTAGAGGTGGAGGGTTTGAAATATAAATAATGGCGTAAATGCTGTTAATGAAATATCTTAAGAACAACTAAACCGATTTGAACGAAACTTGGCACACATATACCTTATAGTCTGGCGGATAATAATGTTGGAGTGGAACACCCCAGCGCGTCTAGAGGCGGAGGTGGAGGGGATGAAATGTAAAATTTGTCGAAAATGACCAATATTAGTGTCGTTTAAATAGGTTTTGAGGTCACTTAGATCAATGTTAACATTCCAAACGCCGTAGTAGTAGTAGTTGCTGTTGTTGTTGTTGTTGGAGTAGTAAGTAGTAGTAGTAGTAGGTAGTAGTAGTAGTAGTAGTTGCAGGTAGGTGTAGTAGTTGTAGTAGTAGTAATAATAGTAGGTGTAGTAATAGTAGTAGTAGTAGTAGTAGTAGTAGTAGTAGTAGTAGTAGTAGGTAGTTGTAGTAGTACTAGATAGTTGTAGTGTTAGTAGCAGTAGGAAGTTTCAGTAGTAGTAGTGGTAGTATTAGTATTAGTAGTAGTAGGTAGTTGTAGTAGTAGGTAGTAGTGGTAGCAGTAGTAGTAGTAGTAGGTAGTTGTAGTAGTAGTGGTGGTAGTAGTAGGTAGTTGTAGTTGTAGTAGTAGTAGTAGTAGTAGGTCATTGTAGTAGTAGGTAGTAGTAGTAGTAGTAGTAGTGGTGGTAGTAGTAGGTAGTTGTAGTAGTAGGTAGTAGTAGTAGTAGTAGGTAGTTGTAGTAGTAGTGGTGGTAGTAGTAGGTAGTTGTAGTTGTTGTAGTCCTAGTAGTAGGTAATTGTAGTAGTAGGTAGTAGCAGTAGTAGTAGTAGTGGTGGTAGTAGTAGGTAGTTGTAGTAGTATTAGTAGTATAATGTAGTAGAAATAGGTAATTGTATTCCAAAATATTTTTAAGAAACCAGATCTCCCCGTACGAAGTCGGGCGTTAAGGCTAGTAACTTTTAAAAAATAGGAAAATACTGGGATAAACTGCATGTAACGTAAGACCAACTACAGGGTGGGCTGTAAGGTTTCAAACGAAAATCGGTAAGTGCACCACGAAAAACGTTACCCTCACCCCTATCTCCGAAACGAAGGGGAATAGACCCTATGTTAACTTAAGCATTTTTGCTTAGCATGACCTTCCCGATCCCCCCACCCCATCACATCTCAAAATCTTTGCATTTCCTCACCGGACACCGTGTATACATTATAATATACTTATTGGAAATATCAGTATAATATTTCCAATAAGCGTGATGTTCGTATCAGAAGTGATATTCGAAAAATCTGCATAGAAATTTTCTAGAATTTCTGGCATGAGGATCTCTAATAGCGGATTATCACCTGTTCTCACTTTGTGTGGGGTGGGATACATTAAAGAGACTGTTTATGTTGTTCCACTGCGAACTACCGTGGATGAAATGGGGAATCAATATTTTGCATATCGATAATACTCGGGAAGAAGAAGAAGACTAGATCCACAGATTCTACTCTATAGCGTCTCACGGTGCCCCCTAAACTATCTTCTTGCGTAAACCGAATTTGAAAATTGTTCTTCGTTCCAAAGATATTTTGATTTGTCAAATTAAATGTAGATAAAAACCCTGTATATAAAAAGTGTATACCTTTTTTTTTTAACTTTATGAAAGTAATTTTTAATGCCGAAATGTATTCAAACCGCATTCTATATGGTTATTACTGTTAACAAACATTAAGAAAACACCAATACCTCAATACCCGCGAACTTGTACCTTTTCATTTTCACAAAATTTATATTTGGATTGACATATTTTTGGTAAAAAACAACAAAACAACTTTATGGAGCCTGCAATGCTACTTTCCGGGGTATTTATCATCTCCCGAATCTGGAAACGGAACGAAACTTTTCTGATGGAAATTCACGCAATGCTGCTCTTTCAGCGCTAAACAAACTTATTGCTACGTGCTTTGAATGCACGAAATCGGCCCATTGGAATGTGTCCAGGCTTGTCGTTGGCCAACCTTGTCGTCAGCGATTCAAAATCGATCCCGACAAACCTGGACACCTCAGGAATGTGTCCAGGCTTGTCGTTGGCCAACCTTGTCGTCAGCGACCCAAAATGAGATGTGTCCAGGTTTGTCGGGGTCGACCACGAGAAGCTTGGACACCCCAAAAATGTGTCCAGGCTTGTCGTCGTCCAACCTTGTCTGCAGACAATATATATATATATATATATATATATATATATATATATATATATATATATATATAGATAGATAGATAGATAGATAGATAGAGAGAGAGAGAGAGAGATATTTCTTAAAATTGCGTATTTGTGAGAACTTTTATAAATCTGTATTTGATTTACCTTGCTTCTATAACATTAGAACTATACTTGTTGATAGGTATAATTCCAACAACTTCTCGGAAGGAATTACATAATTTTAAGCAATATTGCAAACTTTAACAATTTTTTTCAAATCTCCAGAACGGTTTGAGATATCGAATTGTTGTAAACATGATTGTGATCTTCAAATCTACTGAAAATCATCTAGGGGCCACGGTGACTCAGTGGTAGAGCGTTCACCTCTGGTGGATGGGGTCCTTATTGCGATCCCAGCTCGCCCCAAGTAAGCTTTGTGGTGGACAAACAGATTGTGCGTGGGTTTTCTCGGGGTTCTCCCGTATCCTCCCGCTTTCGTCATTCCACCATTTCCTCCATTTCTCATCATTACCGTCTCCTTTAGCCTAGCCGGTATAAGCGTGGGACTTTAAACATGGCGTGGGACATGGCTTTTCAGCACTGAGGACAGTATAACAGAATACATCGAATCCACAATGACGCCCGTCAAGAATTCAATACATGAATCTCGCCAAAACGTTTAGAACGAAAGGACTCCACTAAAAATTAAATATCATCGCGTCTGAAAATGATGAACTAAAATCAATTTCAGTTAACGCCTTTCAGTGATAACTACGTAGTCGCTCATACAACACATTCAAAGTGGGACCACATGGGCTTAGCGATAAACGTTCAATTCTTTTACAAGGAATCCCTTGCTCGATAACAGGTCATGTGAGTTTGTGATGGACAACACCGTTCATAGATCTTTTCAGGTTCTGCCATCTCCTCTCACATTAAACAGATTTTACTTGGTCTTCGCCCATGCAACTTACTCCTTAATACAAGCTTAATGGTACTTTTTAAAGTACTGCAAGTTAGAACTTAGTCTAAGTTAATTACTCAAACCTCTCAAATAAACAGGAAAGGAAGTACAAAGAAAGGAAGTGACAGCAAAGCCCGGAAATAGAATTGGGGGAGTAGGCAACTTACGAGAACAAGCAAATTACACAAGCAACCAGTTATTTCTTATCATACATCCTGTATCTAATTTCTAAGCTGTTGTGGTTGTTAAGATGTCTGTGTGTTGTTTTCTCGCTGTCCGAGAAGTGGATCATGGTTGTCTCTCATAAGCTTTTCGTGGTGTTCGTTTCTTTGTGCTTATCACCTACCACATGTAAGTTTATTTAGCTAAATTACAGCTTACTTTATTTGTTCTAGGCATTTATTTATTACATATTTATTCATTCAGACCTGCAGGCAGACCGATTTTTTAGAGTGGACAATGACAAACATAAAGGAACGCCACAAAACTGTTTATTTACTATTTTATTGTTTACAGACACTGGAACAGAGCCGTATTCTTCCGGCTCCGTGGTTATTCTCTGTTTGGCAGTTCGTAAATTTGG